>NW_020799113.1:7573198-7705847 GCF_003259725.1 Athene cunicularia
GTGCGTGGTGCCGCGGGCCCGGCCCCGCCGCCTCCCGGCCGGGGGTTCCCGGGGAGACGGTACACACACACACACACACACACACACACACACACACACACACACACCCCCCTCCGCGGCCGGCGGGGCCCGCGCACCGGGGGTTACCTCGGGCGGGGCGGCGGGATTCCCCCCCGCGGCTCCTCTGTGGGTCACGGGCGCCGCCGCGCTCTCGGTGATAAAGCGTTCGTGAGGGCACGGAGATTTTCCCAAGCGCGGTGGGGACACGGGAAGAGCTGCCATCGTGGTTCCGCGGAATTGAGACGGCAGTTTGGAAAACGGTAGAAAAACATGGAGCCGGGAAAGCAGCCTTGATGGCTCTGGGGGACACCGAAGTTGATGGGAACCAGGAGCACAGAAACATCACACGCTGCTTCCGTCAGGAATGTGCTTCTAAAGATACGGTGCCACTTCCAGAATTCATATTCAAAATGGGTATTTCTCTGTCTCTGAGCCCACTTTCTGGTATGATGCTCTGAAGCATTTTCCAGCAGTCTGAGTCAGAAGTCCTGCTGATACCCGCGTTCAAAAAATCAGATCTATTTTGCTGAGATGGTGGGCACTATTACAATGATTTCTCTTTAGTATTGAGACAATAAAATGTCTCTATGTACTTCTGTTATGAAAATCTTATAAGATCAACATAGATTGTACTATAAACATGTACAAAAGGAAACTTTCAGATCTTAAAATTCCAACCAAGGTTTCTGGCACTGTTTCAACAACAGAAGAGAGGTCATAAAATGTGTGCATCGTTCCAGCTGATTTGTTAGCCCATAAAAGGGTGTTCTGTTGTCTTTTTAAATCTGCTTCTCTCTAAATATTCAACTTGCTATTTATCTGATGAAATAAAATATACAACAGTATAATTATAATTTAGTGCTTTATACCTTGCAGATGACGTAAAACATCATATAATACAATATAATGCTTCCTCTTTTGTTTTCCCATAGACAGTATCTCCTCCAAAGTTCATTTTTCTCAGGCTTTGTGTTTGCTATGTCATAGTAAATCCTTCCTTCTGTTGAAATTTCAGTGACTGTTAGAATATTTGTAGGAATATTCTGTCCACAAAATCAAAAGTTGTCTCATTCTGTTCTTGCTATGTCTTACAATTATACAGTTTCAACTGGACGAACCATAAATTATAAGAATTATTATTTCAGACTTAGTTCCAAAATATAGTTCTCATTTCTGGTATAAAGCAGCCAGGTGTGTATAGCTTTAAAAGTCAAAGACATGTCATAATAAAAAATGGCATGTGAAGGCTGGGAAACTCCTAGGGAGCCAGGTACCCTGTTCCTCTTTTCCTGCCCCACTTTCCCAATAATGTTCCAAATAATTTCCTTCTTTCCTCTTGGCCCACATTTTATTCAAGATTTTTTCTCTTGCAAAATCGTCTCTTAATTTTATGCATGTCCTTTTTAATGCCTTCTTTACTTAGGGACCTTTCCCCCCCCCTTATGCCAGGGAGAGACTCCCAGTAAATAAATGTTCTTTCCCTTAGAAATCTCATGACTCTCACCATGTAGCTGTGGGAGAAGGATTGCCACTTTCAGCTCCTGAAGTTACACCGGATGCATGTGAATCTCAATATATAGTCATCACATTTTTGTGTTTGCAAATAAAAACTTGAGAATATCAAATCTGAAATTTCTATTGTCAATCAACAAGTGTAGACAGTCACTTTTTAAATGAAATAAAAAGTAATCTGGAATTATTCTGCTTTTTAATGCTTAGTGTTGGCACTACACCAACCTGTTTATATTTACCTTGAGAAGTATTTTTGTGCAGTTTTCTGGATTCATTATAAATTATTTTAATGCACACATAAAGAACAGATGTCACTCTAGTGTAACTCCCGTTTGGAAACCACCAGCATTAGTAATGGCAATATAAGAAGAGAGATGAGCTGCCTGGATAAAGAAGATACTCTTTCAAGAACCTGAAGTGTAGGCAAGGTCTGGAGTGATAAATGTTTTAACATTTAATCTACCCCTACCTGTTGTACTTCAGAGGCTCTAGAGTGAGCAGCCTGTACCCAAACTGTTGTATTTTTGCCTTATTTTTGTTAATAGGCAATAACACATCAGACATGCTCAGATGCATTAAAGAAGGCACATGACACCTGGTTCAAATGTTTGCCATTATTAAAGATGCTCAGTAAAGATAATTGCCAAATGAAGCAAATACAGAGTGCCGTTTAACCATTCACCTTAGAACCAAATAACTATTCTTGCATTTTACATCTCCTAAACTGCAGCTCTGCCCCTCTACAGTGATGCAGTAAGATATACCAAAAGCATTATCCTCAAGTGATGTAACCTCTTGGTGCAAATATCACCCAATGACTCCAGATCTGTATTATAGAGACAACTTGCCTTAGAGATTCAAAAATACAATTTCTTCAAACCTTAATATGTTTCCTCAAAGCTTAACATGTTCAACATCCATTTGGCATTCTCATCTTACCTGGAGCTTTTCTAACCATAATGGTTAGTTCTTATATAGCAATTTTAATAAAGGGAGCTCAGTTTCAATCATGAAGAAAATTATTCTATTTAAAGGGATGGGAAAACTGAAGGCATTTGTTGTTAGTTCAGTATCACAACATAGCGACAGGTTCAGAAGAAGAATCCATGTATTTGTCCTAGGCTGCTGCTCTGTTCACTCATCATTACTGCCAAAGAGGAATAAAACCCTAAGTATGAAGACGGGAAGATGGAATTAACTTGAAACATTTCACTACAGTGGATGGAATGATTTCTTCCTGTCATTCACTGCTAAGCAGACACTTTTGAGATGTAGTCAAAGCCCCTGAGAAATTTGTGGAAATCACAAGTACTTCACTTTTAGCTCAGCATTGGAGAAATCCACCATTTAAGAAAATACCACTCTGTTCTCACTTCCACGAGTGTGATGTAATTATCCTTGATTCAAGCTAGTAAAATTGAGATCAAAATTAGATTACTACTGCAATTTTTGAAGTGATAAATGATCATTTGAGGACAGAATCAATGAAAATCCATACTTAGAGGCAGCCAATGTCAAAGAGGCATCAGGGTTACAGAATAATGTGATGTTTGTATAAGCAGCAGTATTACCCTATCTTTAAGGAAAAGTTAATATTCTCCTCAAAAAGAAATAAGCTGATGGATGGGGGAACACAATATACTGTCTTATACACACTGGCTATCATTTATAGCTAAAGTTTTACTCAAGCTCTTTTCTCCCTTCTTCTCAGCTATTGTCATTCTCCTTTTTCACTTTTTCTAAATCGAACCACTTAAACCTCCATTTTGTGGAGTCCACGTCCTGCCATAAACGTTCATGAGACTCTTGTCTCAGTTTTTCCTATGCCCTGCCTTTGTAGTCCACATCTGTAGACATCTATGTGGTTTTGAATATGAGAAGATAAAAGCTGAAGTGAGGAATGGTGTCAAATGCATGTAGGCATTGGGCCACTTCAATGGCACTGTGCCCTGAAAGCACAGTCAGAGCCTCAGTTTTCAAGCTTCTCTTGAAAATAGTTGTTCAGTAGTTTCTATCTTGCATACAGTTTTCCCCAGTTTATAGTCTGCTTTTTTCACATAAAAAATTCCTCTTCCATTTCTTCTTTTCACTGGTAAGTTGGTATTTTTTGTACTTTTTCCCATGGTCTAGAACAGCTTTCTTGACTATTTGCATCTGACTGACTTGATCTACATCTGGCTTCCCTGTCTACAGACACGGCACTGAGCCACACAAGAATGAGAACCAAAGCACCAGAACTTCTCACAGCTCATTTGTCCTACTAAGCAGCAAAGTACCGTAACCCAGTGGCAGCATCTCTGTACTACTTCCAGTGCTGGAGCCACCGTGAGTGTGTGTGTACAGACTGTCTGGCCACAGACACCTGCGGTGCCAGTGCCTGGTGCGTGTGTCAGGCCTGGGCAGGGACCTGAGTAGGTCATAGTAGTTCAACAGAAATAAATTGAGAAGTTGACCTCAGTAAGTCATTGTAGAACTACTCTATGGACTCTTTTATAGCGGTTTACATCCCTTATTGAGTGATTTGGCTTGCATCAGTGAATCTCAAAGGTTTTATAGCTGAATCCTATGGAAAGCTTCTGAAAAAGGAAATTAATCTTACAAGGCAATACCACAATATAAAAGTTGCATAAAATGCTTTCATTGATTTTTTTTCTTCCATTTTCTTGATTGCACAATAGAGAGATCCTATTTCTGTGTGCTGTTGTCTTTGTGAAAATCAATGTTTATAGAACAGACAGCGTTTCCTCAGATCTGACAAAATTATTTCCAAAGAGCCATTTTTTCTTGCCATAAAGATGACTTAAGATATCGTACAGCTGAAGATCGGGTATCTCATTGTAGCCTCTTCATGGGTTTAGGAAGCTGCAGGCAGCTACTGGATCACACCAGATAACTGAAGCTTCACGGATCAGCTCCTTTCTCTAGTCTGCTGTGTTCTACTCCCTAATATAACCACACTTTTACAGTTGTCTTTTCACAAAGTTTCTTTACTTACAAAGAAAAAACAAATCGGATTGCTAATTTATCCTTAATTGATGTGATTTTTAGTTTAAAAGTAGCACAGGTAATTTTTTCTGAGATGAGAATGTTCTCCATCTCATCTAAGCACTGATTCTGAAGTTTTAATGACAAATCAGGTGGAAACATAATTAATTTTTTGCAGCTGGATAGAGTATTTAAGAAAAGAGAGGCAATGATGTTTCTCCCTGCAGAACATAAAAGTGAGAAGGACAGTTCTCATTAAAATCTGCAGGTGTTGCTGTGCCCTGACGCTCGGAGCAGTTTATGGCATTGCTGCCTCATGGTGTAAGATGGGTAAATAGTACTGCTTTTTCCTAAATTTGATCCCCATGCCACGTAGACAGTCCTGGTTCCTCTCTAAGTCCCGGGACTTCAGTTATCTCAGTTTTACATTTTCCTTCTCTTGTGCTGAGTTGGCAAATAGATGAGCAGCAGCGAACCTGGGAGCAGGAGGAAGGCGGGTGCGTTCCCTGCCCTGCAGGAATCGCTTTGCTTGCTCTGTATCTTTAAGGGGCTGACCCTAGCCCACGGTGAGCCATTATAAAGGCAGGTAAGCAGCAGTGCCCCGCTCAAAGAGCTGAGAACAGAGCAGGGTGCAGCTCCCCTAAAATGACTGGCCACCACAGTTGGGGATATGGGCAGGATGACGGTAGGTTATGGCATTTCCGCGCTGCATCTCTCTGTCTTCCCCCACTCGTTTTCTTTCTAGAACTGTTGCCTGAGCCCTGCAGAGCTGCCTGCATTTCGATGTCTGCAAGCATCAAGTATATACAGCAGGTAATTCATTACTTTATTGATAATAAATAGTACCCAGAAAGTGGCACCGAAAAAGGCACAAACTTACGCCTGCTGCCTTTCATTGTTGTAATCGATGTTCCTAAACTGAGGGAAGCAGTACTGAGTGTTTTTTTCAGGCTGCAGATATTACAGCTGGGTCCCTTTCCAAAAAGCTGTTATGAAGAGGATTAACTGTGTCTGTCTCTCCAAAAGCGATTCTTTTAAGTAAAAAAGATTTAGTAGAGTGGTAATAGATCTTCTGATCCTGTGCAGCTGTTGAAATGTGATATCTAGGCTTCCACAGGAGTGAATAAAATGAGGTGTATGTTATATTTCTAGAACATCAATAAATTGTACAGATCAGTATCACAGATCTCTTATAGAACAATTTATGCTTTCTGATTTGACAGTTTTTAATTTAGTCATCCTTTTTTGCTTCCCACCTCCAAGAATGTGTGTCAGAGTGAGAGGATATGTGAAGCTACTGAAAAATTCCTACCATAGTGTCTTATAGCACCTGTATCCTTTCTAGAGAAGGATGGATGAGTGACTGATGTTGTCCAATAAGACAGTCTTTTGCATCGCTTCTAGGACTCTCTATTGACAGCAATTTATTTTAGCTGCTGAGTGTCCAACAACAATCTTTTGTATAACCTTCAGGAGCCAGTCCTCTTAACAGCAATTATTTTAGTTTCTATGAGTCCAAAAGCAACTTTGAATGCTAAGTAAAGCTGGTTAGTGCTAGTAGGTAAGTGTTACATGTTTGGCCATATAGGTAGTAGTAATCAAGCCATGTATATTCTTATGAAGCTTATAAGAGACAAATCATATTGCTTAAGCTTGTGTAACAGCATTAAAATCCTAAATCTGCTTTATAGGTAGGCTGAGAAAAGATATTATTTTATAAGCTTAGCTTTTCAGAAAATGTCAAAGACAAGTAAGAGTACAATGGATCACTGGTTTTGTTACGTGAACTCAAAGGAGAATACCTGTGCTTGATTAAAAGAGTTTCCACTTGTGAAAGTATGTGACAATAGCACAACTACAAATGTGCTTCTTCAGAATCTTAAAGTAAAATACTTACTGTTAATACTTCGTGAACATTGGCAGTAGAAGAATTTTGATTGCTTCTTGCACTACCATACCAAAGTAGAAAAAGTCGTAAGAATAAGTAATTCTTTGATACAGATAAGGTTTTATTATCTCAAACAGCATAAGACTGTTCCAGCTCTGGCAGCAGAGTGCTGTACTATTAAATTGGTCTTTCTCCCCACTGTTGGGGTCAGGAAGTCTGAAAATGTTAATTATCACACTGTACCTTTCACTCGGGGTAGAGAGATACCATAATGGGCATGAGTGAAGAATGAAGCTGCCTCAAAGATTTACTGCAGTCATAAAATGGTTTTAAAAATAACTGCATAGTCAGTAGCTAAGAGATTGAGTCATCTGCATCTAATTTGAATCACTGGAGCTTTTACACTATCTTTCCCAGGAAGAATTAAATGCTGTTTCTTTGGGGGAGTGTATGTGTGCATGCAAGTGTGTTTACGCTTGCACCCACCTTTGAAGGTCTACAGATACCTTAGCAATGTAATTACAAACTCCACAGAAAACTGGTGGCACACGTAACTGAAGATATGGCAGTCTGATGTGCTGCGATTTCCTCAGTGTTTTGTATAAGATGCTTGAATCCCCCATCTTGTTGCAGCCTGTTTGTGCTAATAAAAACACACCAGCTTAGAATTTAAGTGGACTTCAGATATCAAACTTTCAAGTCACTCCTGATCAGCAAGCTTTACTCCAAGCATCATGAAAGCCTGTAATGATTAATTTGTGTATAGTAGGAAAAAATAATGGTGCTTTCCTTTCTTTCATTTTGAAGGACCTTCAGAGTGGCACAAATCTTATCCCATTGCCCAAGGGAACCGCCAGTCACCTATTGATATAGTTTCTGCAAGAGCAGTTTATGACCCTAATCTGAAGCCACTTATTATCTCCTATGAATCATGTACATCTCTCAACATCTCCAACAATGGCCATTCAGTTATGGTTGAGTTTGAAGATACTGATGACAAGACAGGTGAGACTAATACACAGCTGACTAACTTGGACTACCATATTGTGACTTAGTTAGGGCAACAATTAAGTACGTTCTGTATAGGCTATTTTATATGATGTGTAATTACAGTTTAGAACAAAGCATATGACCAGAGCCCTTTATATTTTTGTTGTCTTGAGCCTCACATTTCTTGTCTTCACTTGAGTCTGCCTAGCAATGCAATATTGCACAGCAGTAGTGTTTCTGCATTAGGAAAAGCTCTTGCATCAGGGCAATCAGAAGTTTGTTTGCAGTGCTTCCCTTCTAAATGGGGATTGTCAATTTGCTAGACAGGGAATCCATGTATCTCCAGCACTCCTAGACCACATCAGCATGCAGAGTAGCTATGCACGCTCCTCACTGCCCTGTTTCTATGATCATCCAAATCAAAGATGCTAACACACATGCCAGCTCTTTCTGGCTCACTGCCCAGTTTCCATCCACAGGGGTAGGGAAAAGATGATGAGCAGAGATCAAGTCATACAGCGTAATCACCCTAATCATAGCCACTACACCAAGTTGTATCTGACCAGTCACTGTTACGTTGCATTGTTTTCTTGTTCCTCCCTGCCTCATAGCAGTTCAGGTTCTTCAGAAATTATAAAATCTTCAGCTAATTCTGGGTTGGTAGCAGCTTGTGGATGTTGGGCTATCCACAGTTGTATGTTATTCTTGTCTCAGCTCTTGGCAAAAAATATAAATGCTTTAAATGATTGATTACTTCTGTTAATTCTACTTCCATAGTAAACCTTGCTTTTACATCTGGGGGGTAGGGGAAGAGCAATCAAATGGAGATGATTAAGTAGATGATAAATGGAAAGTGCATTTAAAAAAAACCCTTCTGAACGATTTTTAAACCTATCAGCTGGTTTCATCTTCCATTTGGTTGTGTTTATTGATTCTAGCTAAATAAAATATTCTAGATACTCAAAACAAGTTACTCTGTCTGTCTGTGCTGGTAACCCTTTGAAAAATGGTTTGGGGTTAAAACTCCAGCCCTTTTATTTTAAAACTTCCCTTCTGGAATGAATTTAAAACTGCCCAAGTGAATGGTCAGGTTCTCAAGCATCTCTACTGAATTTAAAAAGATTGGATGTGCATTTTCAAAAGTCTTATTTCACAGATCCCTTAAGCATGTAACTGTCAAAGAGCATTTGTAAAATATATCTAGAAGCATTATCTTAGCTTGCTAACTACTTTTGTGCAATTCTAAACTATAACTACGTAGCAGTGAACTTTATCCAGCTGTAGAAGTTTAAGATCATAATCTATTACTCTGCATTTAGAGATACAGACTCAGAGCACATGCAGGAATGAGGACCTCTGCCCTTTCTACACTAAGCACATGCCTTGTTTTAATAACACTTTCAAGGAAGAAGACTGCTAGAAGTAGAAAACGTGGTTTAAAGTGTTTTTAGTTGTGTTGAAATAGATCTAGTGACTCACAGCTCTGCATAAATGGCACAACAGAATTTTGACAGTAACCCATCATAGCTAGATTTCTTAAAAATAATATTTGAGACAGGTGATGCATTCCATTGGTAAGTTCAGAAAATCATACTAGGAGATATTTATATTATTAATTAATACAAAAGTCTTTTCTTTGGCAAGGCCAGTTTCCTGCATAAAGGCCAGCTGGAACTATGCACATGTGGTAGGCAAGCCCCAGCTTTAGTTATTTCATTAAAATGTTATGGACTACACTGAGGGTAAGTGCTTTACAGATACTAAATGAAATTTTAGTTTTCTTAATATAAGATTTTGATGAGGTTT
The DNA here is from genome assembly GCF_003259725.1 of Athene cunicularia. Taxonomy (NCBI): domain Eukaryota; kingdom Metazoa; phylum Chordata; class Aves; order Strigiformes; family Strigidae; genus Athene; species Athene cunicularia. The sequence goes on from NW_020799113.1 coordinate 7,582,440, forward strand.
TCATGTCTGTTGTGCCAAATTTATTTGATTTAGTGCCATATAAAATTACAGAAGGATTACTGATGCTGTTGATAAAGTATCTTCTCTAGGTGGCATCTTAAACATTAATCTCTTCTTAAGTGCTATTTCTAAATGATATATGAAGGTTCTCTGTAGCATTTCCTCACCATTAGAAGGTGATTTGATATTCTTAGTGGTGTCATGTAAAGTACAAGCTATTATATTACTACTTTTATGGGATCAGGTATTTAAAGAAACAGAATATATATATATATATATATATATATAAATATAAAAATAAATAAATAACCCTCACTGGAAGTAAAGATACTCTAAAGAGGAAATACTTAGCTGAATTGTCTACCTGATCCTTAAGGTATCTACAGTCTTTTACACAAAATCTTGGGTAGCACTGTCAAATATTTTAGGTACATGAGTTTCAAATTGTGATTTTATTTTTTTTTTTTTTTTTTTTAATATTCAACTTGGATTTATTGTGTTTAACAGGAAAGGCAAAATTGTAACAATGGCTACCACGTGTCAAATACAGTCTTTCAAAAAAGCTACAAAATTTTGTATAAGTAGCCACACAATGTCTTTAAATTAAATTTTTACATTAATTCAGGTGCTTATCATTAAGAAATCTGACCCTTCTATATATCTAGATGATGCATCTCTTTCATATTGGCGAATGGGAGATGCTGATGGCTTTTTTTCACTGTTGTGCTAACAGTAGTTACTTTTTACTAACAGGAAGCTAAAAAGCCAGGATACTTAAGCTTTTTTCCTTTTTTTTTCTGTCTAGCAATCAGCGGTGGTCCCTTTGAGAATCCATTTCGGCTAAAGCAGTTTCACTTTCACTGGGGGACAAAGCATAGCCAAGGATCAGAGCATACAATTGATGGCAAATCTTTTCCCTGTGAGGTAATAATGTGTTCTACAGATGGGATCAATTCATGCAAATGCTGTTGACAAATGACTGCCTGCAGTGGGGATTGCGTGTCCCTTAGGATTCTGATTGCTTACTCACCATGGTTATGTCAGCACAGACTTTATAAGAATTAAACAACCCTGCTGGTGCTATACATGGCTTAGAAATGACTTCATCTGGGGGCTCTTGAGACAGTTCTGCAAAGCTAGGACCAGGCACAGGCCTTTCCCAGCACAACCTATCCCAAATACTATGGTAGCATAGCACCCTGGAGTCTACCAGTGAGTACTGGAGCATAGTGATTCATGGAATGAAGGCCTGTACCAGGGCAATTAGGTCACTGGTTAATGCCTGATTTGTTTCAAATTAAAGCTGTGTGGTGTGTTGAGCCTGACTGGACATCAGGTGTCCATGAAAGCTGCTCTGTCACTCCCTCTCCTCAACTGGATAGTGGAGAGAAAAATGTAAGGAAAGGCTTGTGGCTTGAGATAAGGACAGGGAGAGACCACTCACCAGTTACCATCATGGGCAAAACAGACTTGAGTAAGTTAGCTTAATTTATTACCAATCAAGTCAGAATAGGATAATGAGAAATAAAACCAAATCTCATGGAAACACTTTCCCTCCACCCCTCCCTTCTTCCAGGGCTTAACTTTACTCCTGATTTTCGCTGCCTCCTCCCCACCAGTGGTGCAGGGGGACAGGGGTTGGAGGTCGCAGTCAGTCCATCACCTGTTGTTTCTGCTGCTCCTTTTTCTTCAATGGGAGGACTCCCCACACTCTTCCCCAGCTCCATCCTTCAGGCACAGACTGCTCCAGCGTGGGTCCCCCACGGGGTCACAAGTGCTGCCAGCAGTCCTGCTCCACTGGGCTCCTCTCTCCATGGGCCACAGGTCCTGCCAGGAGCCTGCTCCAGCCTGGGCTTCCCACGGGGTCACAGCCTCCTGTGTGTAGGTGTGGGGTCCTCCCCAGTGCAGGGCACAGCTGCCTCCCCGGGTGCTGCACCAGGGCCTGCAGGGGAATCTCTGCTCTGGCACCTGGAGCATCTCCTCCCCCTCTTCTTCACTACCTTGGTGTCTGCAGAGTTGTTGCGCTCTCATTCTCATTGCTCTCCCCTGGCTACAGTTGCACAGGTTTTTTCCCTGCTAAGTACGTTATCCCAGAGGTGCTACCACCATCGCTGATTGGTTTGGCCTTGGCCAGTGGTGAGTCCATTTTGGAGTCAGCTGGCATTGGATCTATCAGACCTTCATTCTGTTATGAACGACTAGCAGTGCCTGTTAACACGAGACAACCTATGTTCACAGCTTCTATCACTAATTTGTTTAATTCTTATTTGTTATTTTTCTCTAAAGCTCCACTTAGTTCACTGGAATGCCAGAAAATATGCAACATTTGGAGAAGCAGCAGCAGCTCCAGATGGCTTGGCAGTAGTTGGTGTTTTCTTGGAGGTAAGAATCACAAAAATAGCAAGTTTACATGATGAAAAGCATTATGCTGTCAAGTGTTTGAGAACCAAGCCACACATATAAGTGCTTAAGGAAAACAGATGACTTATTGGAAGCAGTAACTCATTGCAAATTGCTGTTAAACTTTAGTAGGAATGTTGAAATTCAGATAAGAAAACAACACCTATTCAAAGCGTAATTATAACCATTCTTATTTAACCTGTCTCTTCCGTTATTTTAGATTGGGAAAGAACATGCCAATATGAACAGACTCACTGATGCTTTGTACATGGTAAAATTTAAAGTAAGTTTTAAGCTCTTTAAATGTCATTTTCTGGGATATTCTTTATAAATCAAGCTCATGATTGAGACAAAAATGGAAAATCACCCACCACAAATCTTCCCATCATTAGAACATCATAGAATAGAATGCTTTGTGTTGGAAGGGACCTTAAAGACCATCTAGCTCCAACCCCCCTGCCACAGCAGGGACACCTTCCACTAGACCAAAGCCCTGTCCAACCTGGCCTTGAACACTGCCAGGGAGAGGGCAGCCACAATTCCACTGGGCAACCTGTTCCAATGCCTCATCACTTTTTTGCCTGATCCTGGGTGCCTCCCAAGGCTATGCTAATCCCACTGGTCAGTCAGAGGTTCTACCTTTCCCAGAGTATCTAAAATCAAAAGCTCAATGACCCTCTAGGTTTAGCTCTTACACCCAGCAAAATAATCCTTCCATTGAGCCTAACCTTAAAGGTTAAAGCTGTCTGCTGCTGCAAAGCTCTGTCAGGGGACAATCTTAATGAAGCCCTGAGCTAGTCTGCTCATACAGTGATACCTCAAAGTGGTCTTTAACCAGCTGTATCTGGGAGCTTTGCTGAAAATTGATACCTGCTGCACTTTCTCAAGTGCAGACCAATGAGACCACTACAAATGTTACCCTTTCCGGCTTCACATGAGGTCAATGCAATCTACAATATGTGTAAGTTCTAATATGTAAAATAAAATATCTAACACTTGAATGGGCATATTATTTCTTGCTCCTCTGTATACAATGGTGGAGAACAGGAAATGATGGCAGTTACACAGCAATACGTAGGCCACAAACACACTAAATGATACTTTAAGTGATTTCTTCCACTTGCAGGAAAGTTACCCCTCAGTTGTAGTGATGGGAGGTCTGCAGGTTGTCCATTGGCGCTAGGCTGCTCATTCTGTTCCTTGAGCAATTTTACAAACAACTGGACAGTGCTTTGACTGAGTACCTTTCCTGCAGGCTGAAAAATCTTGCCCTAGACTGTGGTAGTTAAGGCAATCACTACTTTAGGCAGCACCTCCTTCTGTTTACTGGGCTTTTGGTTGATCCACCTTTCTCTAAAATTAGACTTGAAAGCTTGATTTTTAAGGCTAATATTTATCATAGCAGACAATGACTGTTTGGGGCCAAGTTTTCCATAATTAAAATTTTCTACTGAAATAGATGGGAAGCATAGAAAATAGCAAGTAATGAGACAAGGAATTCTGCAATATTATCTATAGCTCACACTGAACACAATGCAGGAAGTGTATTCTGTATATAATTTTTAGACCTTTTATGACAAGAGATTAACTTTGGTAGAGGCCATGGGGCAAGAACTCAAGGTCCAGTAAGCCAGCAGCAGGCATCCACTTGCCACGCTACTCTTGGATAACAGTTGTTATAAGTCAGCCAAACCTTTATAGACTTTTCCTTTCCCCTACTTTTTAAAATTACTTTAGCATTTTTTCCTGTTTCAAAGAGTTCTCTAACCTGTACTTGAAAGTAAAAATAGATTTCAAGTATCTTTTTTTTGTTTCCCAGGGAACAAAAGCTCAATTTAGAAGCTTCAACCCCAAATGTCTCCTGCCTTTGAGCCTAGATTATTGGACATACCTTGGTTCTTTGACAACACCACCTCTTAATGAGAGTGTAACATGGATAGTGCTGAAAGAACCCATCAGAATTTCTGAGAAACAGGTAAACTTTTGATATTCTCCCACTTCTTGTAGGATTCAACACTGGATAAACAGGCAGTGACTCTTTTGATTTGCAGTGGGGCTAAGTTAAAAGACCATTAGCCTGTTCAATAATCAGGGCTTCTGTTTTTCTGCTAATGCTCTCTGGGATCTTTGCTTGAACCCATTCTGTGGACAAATTAAAACATAGTGAATACTTTCCTTTGGTCCTTTGTTAAAAGCATTAATATTGATTGTCCTCTTAAGCAGTAAATGATTTCACCTGAATTTACAGCTGGAGAAATTCCGCATGCTCCTTTTCACCAGTGAGGAAGACCAGAGGATCCAAATGGTGAATAATTTTCGCCCTCCTCAGCCTCTTAAGGGGAGAGTAGTTCGAGCTTCCTTCAAGGCCTGAAGAAAACTGATAATGGCCCTGAGATATCCAAGAGCTTCCACATCTGAGATGCTATAAACAGGAACTCTGGTCTTCAGATCACTCATGGAACACAAGATAGACATTTCCATAAACACTCTACTTGGAAGGGGACAACCTTCTGGCTTTATATTTCATTTGAATTGCTCATTCTTTTGAGAAATGGGATCTTTTTAACTTGCACTTTTTAATATAAGGGATAGTTGAATAAACTAGAGTGTTCTTCAAGACTCAATCTAAGATTAAATTAAAATCCCTCTTATTATAAAATGGGAAATTATGTAAAGATCTGCTAATACTGATGACTGCAACTTTTAATTGTCTCATTTAATGTGATGAAACAGTCAAGAATTTTGGACAATTTGGACTTAAATTTTCCTTACTGATTTTTTTGTTAGCGTTTGCTGATCTCTGCCTGATTTAAAGACTGCTTTCACTGTATTGCTGTCTGACACATACAGTGCACGCTAATAGCACTAGAAAAAAGTTCTTTACTCGCCTCAAGTAGGCACTGGTATGAAAACTACATATATATTTTAAAATTACTGTTCAAAGATGCTATTTTATAACTAATTTAAAATAACAATGTAAATGCTGTGTTTAAAAGCAGACCATTTTATTGCAGTGTTGTTCAGACATAAATTGTTTTACCCCATGCTGCATACAATGCCTTTGTCAGTTTTGTGGAAAAGAACATCTATAGCAATTCAGGTGTGTGGTTTGTGGTTCTCAATTGCTCAAATTCTACCTCAGTTAAGTGATTTGCTCTGCAATACAACCTTCTTCATCGTCTGCCCTAAAGAAAGTAGGTGTTTTGTTTAGTTTTGGGACCTAACATGGGTAGACCTTGACTGCACTGAACGTGCATAGCTGCACAAATCATCCCCTCGCTATGGCAGTCTGTCAGGGATACTCCCTGCAGATACAAGGTTCAATCAGTCCTGGGTCCTTTTACCTCTCCAAAAGAAAGTTGCTTTTGAAAAGCCATGTGTTAGTATTAATGCTTCTGCAGCTTACTGACAAAATTCAGACTTAGGTCTCTGGTACTTAATACAGGGATGTTATCTGTAACTACCCAGTTTACTTTCAGTTACTTTAATTCTGGGCTTCAAATGTTCTACTTCATCTGTACAGTTCAGAAAAATTGCTGATGCTTATTGATTTTCATCAGCTTGGAGAAATCAAAGATGTACAGTGTAAAGGAAAGCAGGAGGGGGAAGGAGAACAGCTACTATGGGCTGCTCTCCTTTTTCAGAAAGGGAGAGAGACACTAGGTGTGGACAGTACAAGAAATGGGAGACTAAAATTCCAGACCTAATTCTTCTATAGTTTTTCTGGTACCCTAACTTAAAACTTTCCATTCCTCAGTTTCCTCTTATATAAAAGGAGAATAACACTGACCTACCTCACAGGGATGTTGTGAGGGCTAACTCAGCATTGTTTTAGATGTGAGATTCTTATGCAGCGGATGCTAAAGGAAACAGAAAATCATTACTAAATGCAATGGTTTTAGCTATTATGAATGTAATTTTGCTAGTAATGCAAACTGGTATTGCAGGAAATCTATTTAATGTATCTTAATTTCTTTAAGAAATGAAATAAATGAGACTTTAAAATGTGCATATATTCATCCTTTATTTTGAATACCTCGCCCTATGTGCAGCAGTGTTTTTCTTGGACTTTCATTAACAGAAGTGTTTTGATATCTTTAAATGAGATTCCTTGATCCAAAGTAGATATGCTTAGATTGTTTACCTTCAGTTTCATAGAAACCTTGATTATGCTATGGTAGAATAATCTAAGTACAAATGAGTTAATCTTCCCAAGTTTCTGGGCTTTTTTTTTTTAAACTTCTAGAAAGCTTACCTCTGTTTAGGTTTTTAGTCTATACTACAATTATTCCCATCTTTTGGGACTAGCAGTTTCTCCTTCAGCTTAATCCTTTCACTAGAATTCTGACATATTTTGTTCATCTTGAATGTTTTTTTTGTCCTGTCAAATTATTATCATGAACCTTATGTCCTTGTTAAAGTTAGTCTCTCCGTGTAGGTTTTCATTTTAAAATGTAAAAAGTCTTTCAAAAGAACCTTATGTATTTGATAACCCAAATAAATTTTATGAGGGGTAAACTAAAATACTTTCCTGTTTACAGTTTAACCAATATTACTTACCATATATAGCTTAATAAAGCTACCAAAGTACTGCTGCATTAGTATTAGTACACACTTTCACAGAGCCAGTTACTGATTGATATTTTCTGTTTTCTCTCATTCTAGGCATATAATTAGGTTTCTGCTCCCTCAGTCTCTCACAAAGGTAAAATTTTGTATACCAAAATTGCTAATAAAACTAAACTCTTATTTATCCACAGAATGTGTCCATTCTGTCACCTTGAACACAGTACTTAAGCTTCTTTAAGGGTGGTTTACTCATGAGCAACAGAAGGATAATATTTAGCTCACAAGGTTGTTGTAAAAGATTAGCTATTGTAAAGAGCTTTAAATGCTGAATCACCCAAGGTGTTCGGTTTCTGGGAGCAACCCAACTATACTTCCCTTCAGAAATAAATTTTATCTTATTTACAACTTTTTTCAGTTGTTAAAGAACCTGATCTATTTTTATCATGGTGAAGCAAAATATCAAAGGAAGCCTTTTATGTTCTTGTTTATTGAAACCCTGGTTTTAAAGCTATAAACTACTTTCTACAGTTTAATGCATTTCATTTATTTTGAGGTTAGAAAAGCAAAATGCAAGAAGAAATATATCTGAAGTAATGAATTTTATTGTATGGTCAGTGAATAATGCAATCAGTATGATGAAGGCATAGTATTTAGTTAGACTGAGCTTTGCTGTACTGTCTTTTCCCTGTAACTGAAAGCATAGTCCACCAGGAAAACATACTCAAAATAATAATAAAACTGATTGGTGATTTTAATTCTTTTGGGGGGGGAACTTTCTAAATTATTTTTCAGTAGGGGTAGCATGAAGAGCTGCTCTATTGATCCTCATTTAGAAAAGTTCTAGTAATAATATTCTGGGGTACAAGGAACCATGTTCATTTGTATTCCTTATACAGATTCTGGACTTGTTAAGTTAACTGTATTTCAACCAATACATTGAGAGCCTTATAGCAAGAACTCCTTTATTTCTTTTACCAGCGTTATTTTATCTTGTTATTTGTGAGATGAGTATCACCAAACCTAAGGACTGTATGCTATATTTATAATATATTCTGAGACCCTCAGCAGATACTAACTATAACAGTACAAACTTCTGATATTTAATAATTTCACTTCTGAACTGCAATACATTTTGACGCTTGCGTATATAGATGTGACCATCAATTTACAAAGTGCTGTGTTTTGTAACACTCTAGGAATCAAGCCACTCTTAGCAGTTTGCTTGCCTGAACTCCCAATAGTATTCTAGCTAGTGCCTCTAGTACAAATGTCCCCCTCAAATCCAATTCATAGGGCTAAATACTTGTGCTATGCATCAGTGCTTTCTGAGGATTTGCAGAAACTTCATCTTCTGTTTCCCTTCTGAAACGTCTTCCTCTGCACACAGATGTTACTCATCAAAGCTCTTCCATCAAGGGCATTTATATTCTAGAACGTGTGCTATCCATATCTTCTACCAACTATGTTGAAAGAAAAATAGCAGTAGAATCTAACTACTCCAGCAAGACTTAACTTGTAATAGGATCACGGCTGTCTTGAGTGAGAGAACATGAGGCCTAGTATTTAGGACAGTGACTGAAATTTCAGAGTTGTAAAAGCTAGACTCAAAATGCCATCTAGTGGCTGGCTGTTTCCATTTCTTACTACAACCCTTGAAACAATTTTTAAGGCCAATTCAGTCAAAATATGCCAGATGAGATAATTTAGCTTTAATAATCCTTTTTAAAGGTATGGGCGAGTGTAATTAAATTCCTGTGCTGGCTTTACGTACACAGTCCTTGAAACTCCTTTATCAGATAAAAATCTATATTACAAAAGAAACTCCATAAATCAGTTACAGGTTTTTGTTCATCTTTTCACTGATAGAGTGGAGATATCCTCTGCCTAGTAAACCACACACTATCTCAACTTTAACTTTTTAACTTTAATAGTTATAGTTAATGTTCAACTTAAGGTTTTTTTCCTCCCATCTTCTGCAAACAGAAAGATTTTTAGGCAGTTTCAGTTATATAGTTGATATGATCTAGCAGTGATTTATAATGATAAATTTCATGATGAGCGTAAATTAACCCAAATATAAGCATCAGGGGAAAAGTGTTGCAAGGTACCTTGTCACCAGATGGTGCTTTTGGTGGTGTTCAAGGGTCAGAAAGATAAAAAAGGGACCACACTTCAGGAAAAAAGCAGAGATAGCCCCCCCAAATTAGATGTTATTCTATGCCTCAGATTAGCTGTTTTCCTCTCTGAGTTCCTTCTGCATGCAGAAGTGTCCATTTAGTAAAGACACTGAGTATCAAAGCACGTTTGTTGCTCTACACTGCCTGTAGGAGTGAGATCTCAAGTTTTTTTCTTATTTACCCCAAGGAAACTACAGTGTACTTATGAGACCTGACTGACTTTAACAGAACCCTTCCCAATTTGCATGGCTGTAAGGCAGAGGCAACGTTTATACCTCTAATGTTCCATTTATACTGCTACTTGCATTACATTTGAATTTTAGTAAAATTTCAGCCCCCACTCCAGGTTGTGAACAACGTGCCATTTTGTTTCATTTCACATTAATATAGTGGAATATTAAATGCAGCAATTCAGGAGTCACCTCAGACTGTTTGTCTGCTGGAGGGGAAGAAGGTGGAAGGAGAAGAGGAAGGAAAGGAATATAATTAATTTTCTACACATGCGCACTTTATACCAAGCCAGAAGACTTTCCTGCGCTTGTAAGCTCTCCCAAGAAATTTAAACTAATTTTTACAGTGGTACAGAACCTTAAATGAACATGTATTTCAGTTTAACTTGAACCAGCTTGTAAGCAACGTCTGGTAAAAATTATATATGTGGAGTTCAGATCCAATTATAGCAACAAGATAGGCCTTTGCACCCGTGCAATTACGTTAACCTGAACTGGATCTTCAGTTTAAACCCTGCAACTGATATATGTAACAGCAGAGGTTAAATGAAGTTGGAGAGCCGGAATAGCATTTTCCCTACAGTTGTTCATTGTGTTTACCTCTGTTCATTGACATTTCTTGCAGTTTGTTTGCTTTCCTAGCATCTGAGTATTTGTTTTAGATTATATAGGAAGATCAAAGACTAGAATTTGCTCTAACCAAACTAGGAAAATGCAATTGCTTTAACAAACCTAGAGGAAATGTATTTTTCCCAGTCTTATTCATGATTTTTTTGTTATTTTCTTTGTTTATAAGAAGAGATCTCTGCATCTAAGGTGCTAATTTGCCTTTTGTGAAAATTCAAAATATAGGATATACAGCAAATGAAATGTATGTCAGTATTCACAGGGCACAATACATAAACAGGTGACTTTTTAAAGACTCTCATCTGGAAAGTATCCAAGGGTTTTGTGGACTAGCATTGTATTTGTTCCCTTTCAGAAAGCTGGTTAGCTAGATCGTTGTGCTTTTTGGGGAAAGGCAACTTCTGGCTCAATTTGTATTCTCCAGAATGGACCAGTCAGTTCTTTCAAAGGACCTACCTACACTGCTTTGCATGATGGTCATTCACAAGTTTCCCAAGGGTTGGATCTATGGCTATTTTCTAATGTGTATCACGACTAAATATTTCTCTCCATTTCAGGAAAACTGCTAGTAAACTGCTTTTCTTCGGATTCAAATCATGCATGGTACTAGTCAGCTTTTTGGAAAAGGATTAGTTATTTATTAGAAATATTATTCTGATTTTTAACTTGCTTTCTGAGGAACATCAGGCTTATTCGCTGGTTCTGTTCCTCATGTGTCCCCATAACAAGAAATGTTTACAAAGCACAAGGAGTCCCACACCTTTCGTGAATATCAATTAGTTAGTGGAAAGTAATCCATCATAGCACCTGCTGTGAAGGCAGCAGTAACTGATGGGCATCTGTTTGTGGCTTCTGGAAGCAGAAGCTGTGTATATTGCACCAAATTAGCCACAGTCAGTTGCTCAAACAAACAAGGAGATGTTCCATGGGAATGGAGGAAACCCCACGCAGGGCAGTATCAGTGTAAGGAAAGTCAGATAGAAAACTTCGAGTTTCCCTGTTCAGTTAGTCATAGAATTAGCCTCCTTTTATAAAAGGACATGAAAAATTAGAAATGGCTGTTCTTCTACCTCTTAGATATATTCTGGCTGTTTCTTAACTTCAGCTGAAGACGCAATTATTGCAAACTTATCAGAGCTATACCAAGTATACTTTCAGATGCCATTTCCAAGTGATGCATACATATGATATCTTTTGCCTCCTAAATTTTTCAGTTCTTCTAGACAGCGTTGGATTTTCAGAGAGAAAGGGTGATATAGCGCTGTTAGGAGTCCAGTGACTGTGGAGCTGCAATTATCTGAACTTCAGTTAACTAGAATTCTTTCAGCAACATAAATGCTCCCAGAGTTGAGTTGGCTGCTGCTTTTTTCAAAGTAGAATACTAAGTGCTAAAACCCTCAAGCAAATTTTACGACCTCTGGGACAACTCCCTGCACTCTGTCCCAAGAAGTCAGTATTTCTTAGCAGTTTTGCAGACATCTACCTCCAGTTCTGTATATGAAAATCCTCACTGTGCAAATTTTCTCTGTTACCACTGAATAATTCAAGTATTAACTGACTTGAGTTACTTCAGGTATATAAGATTGTGCATCTTCTATTATACTTCATTAATTTTTTTGAACAAATGTTTAAAATTCAGACCAGTCTGCTTTGCAAAGGCTGCCCAAAGTCATTTACTTTTGTCTTTGTAAACAGATTTTGGGAATTAATGAAGTAGAACAAATGCAATTGTTTCTGTGATGGTGTCAGCATCTTCAGTATGTTGTAATTTAATCTTGAGCTAGTTATTCTCCTCAGGTCATTCTTAAAGCTTTGCTAAGAAACTTGATATAGCAAAGGTAATGAATAACAACAGTCATTTTTGCCTTAACATTAAGATCATCATAGAATCTAAAATTAAATCAAGATATAAAAGACAACAAAACAGTAAACCCAAGCTTATTTCAAGTCCCTGTATGCAATGGGAGGTATGCAATATAAGCAGAAATAAAGCAATTTGTTAATATTCTGGTAATCCCTCAAAGTGCTTATCAAAATACATCTCCCCTTCCTTCAATCTTGGAACCCTAATTCTCCAATAAGCATCCAGTAGGTGATATCATAACTCCAAAATTTTGCTAAGACACACCATGGAAGAGGAAGGAAGCACTAGCTTTTCTCTCCTTTGTACCCCATATCCAGGAACACGCTGACTACGGATACAGATTTAAGTGTCATTCATCCAAACCAACTGAGGGCTGATGCCAGAAGCAGAAGAACCCCTCCTCACTCCACATTTGTCCCCTTGCCCTACTTTGGATCTTACGGTCAATTACCATGCAGGAAGCTGGATCACAACTCCCCCTGAAAAATTATTTTGTCATGATGACACGCTGACTTCCTGTATGGTCGTGTGATAGCTAAATCTGTCAGAAGAGCTGGGTCCTGGGACAGAATAGGACTACATCTCTAAGGACCATCCAGAAATTACATCAAATTTAACATACAGTGAAACTAATTCTCTTTCATAGTCTCACTTTTCTCCATTCATGTTGGCTGAAATAACTTAAGCAATGTACTCGTGTCTCAAATACCTGGCAGGATTTGTCTGCTTAGCAACTCCTGAGGTAGTAACTTCAGGTCAGAAGCAACCACACCACGTGCTCGAGTGGCGTGATGGCAATCTGTTTCATAAAATGGCCTTTCTCAGACTGACCTTTCAGGCTCAAATTAGCATTTCACTTTGTCTGAAACCTATCAAAGTCTGCTGAAACTGTCATTGAATTTAATGGGAGCTGGATCATGGCCTAAACAAGCAGCACAAAAATGTATTTGCAGAGAAAGTCAGAGTTGCTGGCTGTACAGGTCAACAGATAAAACCTTGAAAAAATCTAAATATAGCATTTGCTACATTTTAACCTATCACTGCACCTTAATACAATGCCCCTGAAATTAGACTCATTTGCTTATAAATATTGGTAAGAACTTTCTCCTGGCACAGGACATTTGATACTGAACTTCAGCTCTTCTATAAACAGGGAAGTCAAAACCAAATCTGTTTTATTTAAAGAAACTGGAGTTATTTTTTCAATGCAAATTAACAAGATAGAGCACTATGGCAACCAAGCCACTGTTGCCACAGAAATTTGCCATTTTAATTAGATATTCCTGAAGGCAAAAATACTTTCATCAAATCATATCAGAGACTAGCATTTCTACTTTTTTAAACTTTAATTATATATCATTCTGGTTCATCAGCATAACCAAACAGCCCAAAGCAAAATCTAAATCTCAATTCAACTTAACTAGTCCTGTCAGGTACTAGATATTGACACTGAAACACTGAAACCAGTTGTTTCCTGGAAACCTTGACTGTGGTATTCCTTCTTGTGCTTAGGAAGTATGGAAGGAAAGCAACACCTTCTTCTGCAGGACTGTTAATTGTTTCACCTTCATTTACACATTTCCTAAATCCCTTCATCTTGTGCATATGAGTTTATTAAATTACTGCGCGAACATGTGAGCAATAATAGCTTTCAGCTGAAGAGTAGCATTTAAACATGCTGGGAGCACAGGAAACTGAGCGGTCAAGTTAGTTTTCAGGCTGCTGTATAAGGTTTTATTACTGTTGTAAATAGTGCAAAAGCTGAAAAAAATCAGTAGGTCAGAATGGATAGTGCCTTGAGACCCAGAAACTGCTGTTGGCATACCTAAGCAGTGGAGCAAAGCAGAGAGATGCAGTAAGGGCTTCTGTGGGTGACCTCTTTCAGTTCAGCAGGTTTGTCAGACAATTATGTCAAACTTTAGATAATTTTTTCATATGTGATAGTGTCCTGAATTTTTTTTAAAGGTGAGTGAGGGGCAGGGGCTGTGTGTGCGCGGGGGGGTGTGGGGTAAGGGGCGTGCAGTGTCGGGAGCGGGAGTGTGGGGGGCTGTCTGTGGGGGTCTTGCGGGGGCTGTAAAACTAAATGTGACGGATATCTGTTATTTTATTGGAAAAAGTGGGTGTTCTTCTCCCGTAAGTCCCCAGCGCGTTCCTTGGCATCTCGGCATCGCGCAGGCTGTGCTGTGGGGGCAGTCTGGGTTTCAGTGATCACACTGATTCACCTGATGAGGAAGTGCCGCCTTTGGTGCTAAAGTGGTAGGTGTGCCCCGCAGGGAGCGGACGGTTTATGTAATTGGACCTTACATAATGGTCTTTAGCACATTGCTTTTGTTAGCACTGCTGCCGGGTTTTAACGTGGCCTGGGCTGGAGTGGTGAACGGATGCGGGTGGGTGACCTGGGCAGAAGCAGGGGAGTCTGCACACTGCAGCTGGGTAGAAACCCAAGGATGTCAGAATTGTAGTTATGGGCAGTGAGTAAGGGTGGTTCAGAAATGTGCTCCAGGACTGATTGATGACACCTGACTTTAGGCGAACGTGTGTCTAAATGATACTGGGTAACTGCTGCTAGGAAAAACCCCACCGCCTTGCTGTGTGTCAGCCAGCTGATGTGAACAGGGTAAGTTTGTTTAAAATGCTGTTTCTGTTGGCTTTTTGAGACAAGAGCATGAAAATTGCCATTGTTTCAATCTCATGTAGCTCAGTGTGGGAAGAGAAAGAAGAAAAAACAGGACAGGGAAAGGCTGGCAAATATGGTTTTCTTGCACTGTTCGTGCTTTTGGGGTTTAGCTGATGCTGGAGTGAGCAGTATCTGTTGTCTTCCCATTAGCTTTATTTCAGTTGTGTTCTCTCTGCAGTGCAACAAAAGGTTTTGGTTGTGTTGGGAGATGCCAGTGTCCCAGGAGACTGCAGGCAAGCCTTGAGCAATGAACTGGCATTTTCTTTTCTTTCTGCTCTCCTGACATCAGCAGTAAAATGATGCTATGTCTTTGCCTGTCCTCATAGGGTCCCCAGAATTATAGTGGTGGGGACCTTGTTGGAATGGCTTGTCTACTCTTTTCCGTTGTTAAGCATGGGTGGTAACTTCAGAAATGTTTTGTGATACGCTGTTTTGTTTTCCAAATGGGATTTCAGTAAAGTCCTTGGGTTGTATCAGTAAGCCTTTTGTTTAGAATAGTTTGAGTTTGTTTTTAGCTCCTGCTGATCTTAGAAACATTTTCATGCAACTGGCTGGTCTGGCTTCTTGTTATTTCTCATTAAATGCCCTGCTAAAAAAATAATGTTGCAGTAGTATGTGGCATGTTTGGCCTGAGACCTAGAGCACTTAGTACTGCAGGCCACCTGAAAGTGGTTTTAGAGCTCACAGAAAACTGTATTGTTCTCCCTGGCTGCTAGCATGATCTTTTGGGAGTAATTATACTTGCAGTGCTACTATACAGTTAGTTTTTGAAATCCATGGGGCACAGTTCTGTTGTGGAGTAAGCATCTGATTGTACTTAGGAATTTCCCAGAGCTTGAATACTTTATTTGAAGTAGGAGACAATATGATGGACCTCCCCCATGGCAACTGAAGAACTTCAGCTGTTCAGGTGCCCTAGGTTTTAGCCTGTTGGCAGCAGAGCTCTTAGCAGTTGCTTGTTCTAATTGCACTTCAAATGAACAAGCCAAATTGTAAACCTGTAGAAGTTGTCAATGTAACTGTGCTATAACTTTCATTGCATCAAAGTGCACAATGCTGTGATCAGTACATTAACCAGAAGTAAAGTCTTTCAGCTGCTCAAAAAATCCTACCTGTGTGAAGGCTGGTTAAGACCTTGAAGGTAAAAAAACCCCAACAAGTCGAGTTTATAAGCTGCAAGAGAATTGTAAAGGTAGACTAGCTTGTTCTAAATGTGAGGATCATGGCAATTCATATAGATCATTGATTTGCCACATCTTTCATTTTTTCTGTAGGCTTTGAGTACTGATCTTCTCTTGGGTTTGATATTTGGAGTGTATTAATAGAATTGTACTCTAGCAGGCTTTTTTAAAGTTGCCCATTAATTGTCACTTATTCTAACTTGTTGGGTCTGCTTGTTCTGTGTTGTGTTAGACGAGGCTTTTCATTGCACGGTTTACAATTACTTATTGAGTAAGTATACTTACTTCATTCTTATAATGTTGGAATTTCTTCTTAGCCTTGCCACAATGAGAAAAACCATGCTGGGAAAATAAAAATTAACTTTTCTGATGAGTTGACTGAAGATGGACGGTCATATCCTGATGTTAGTGATGGAAATTGTATCCCTTTTAAGATGTCTCTATTTATAATGGTCTTTTTTTGAAAAAAATTCTGAGTGTTTCTGTAAGCTCTAAACTTGCTTTTGTATTGCCATATAGAAAGCTTCTTATGCACCTTCTAAATTTTATACCTTTCCTATTCTTATATTCCAGGCTGTAAGAACATTCTGTGTTACTGAAGGAAGGTGCTCTTATTTGTGGATTGACTTATGATGTCAAGAACTGTATCATCCTGGATCTTAAGCTCAGCAAGAAACAGCATTGTTTTACAAGGAAAAGGACGTTTGTACTCCATCTGTATTCCAGATAGAAACAAGATAAAATGGAAGCTTATTTTCTCCAGAACACATCTCTACCCTGCTGGGAGCTGCAGCTTAGACAATACTTTCTCCTTAAAAAAAGCATTCCGACACACTTCCACCGAAGAAGAACATTTCTCTTTCCAGTTGTCTCCATCACAGATCAATGATATACTCAGAGCAGGTGAATTATCCCATAAAATACTGGATTTGAATGGTAAAAATGCAAATTCTGTGTTGAGGTTCGAAAGTAACCAGTTGGCCTCCAACGCCCCTATTGAAGACCGCAGGAGTGCAGCCACTTGCTTGCAGACCAAAGGGATGCTGTTTGGAGTCTTTGACGGTCATGCAGGTTCTGCCTGTGCTCAGGCCGTGAGCGAGAGGCTGCTTCATTATATAGCGGTTTCTCTCATGTCCCGGCAAACCTTGGAAGAGATCGAGCTTGCTGTGGAGTGCATGAAACCAGTTCTGCCTATTCTGCAGTGGCACAAGCATCCAAATGATGTAGAGTACCGAGAAGTAACTTCACAGTATTTTGAAAACCTCCGAGTTTACTGGCAACATTTACTGGACCTAGACACTGAGCCAGGATTTAGTTTAGAAGAAGCCCTGATATGCGCGTTCAAAAGGTTAGACTCAGACATATCACTGGAAGTTCAGGCACCCCAGGAAAATGAATTGATGAGAAATATTGCCCTTCAAGTAGCTTTTTCTGGTGCGACAGCCTGTGTAGCTCACATTGACGGTGTTCACTTGCATGTTGCAAATACTGGTGACTGCAGAGCAATTTTAGGCGTTCAAGAAGAAGATGGAACGTGGTCTACTCTCCCTCTAACCCGAGACCACAATGCCTTTGATGAATCTGAAATTGGAAGACTGAAGAGAGAACATCCTAGATCTGAGGAGAAAACCTTATTTGTGAATGACAGATTACTGGGAATTCTTATGCCCTCCAGAGCTTTTGGAGATGTGCAATTAAAATGGAGCAAAGAACTGCAACACAGTGTTCTTGAGAATAGCTGTGATGTTGAGGCTTTAAATATTTATCAGTATGTTCCTCCAAACTACCATACACCCCCTTATTTAACTGCAGAGCCTGAAGTCACGTACCACAAGTTAAGAAGCAAGGATAAGTTTCTAGTGATTGCTTCGGATGGACTATGGGAGATGCTAAGTAATGAGAAGGTTGTAAAACTTGTTGCTGAACACCTTACAGAGCTTAATATGCAGAAACCACAACTGGCTTTTGAGAAACCAGTTAATTTGGGTTACATGCACAGCTTGTTACTTCAAAGGAAAAACAGAGGCATTGCCTCACTTGATCAGAACATAGCTACTCATTTAATAAGGCATGCAATTGGGAGTAATGAGTATGGGGAGGTGGACCAAGAGAAACTTGCTGCAATGCTGACACTGCCTGAAGACCTTGCAAGAATGTACAGAGATGATATCACAGTTACTGTGGTGTATTTTAATTCAGAGAAAATTGAAAATGACTACAGAGACAATGAATAGAGACTTGCACTGCTGCTGTTCTGTACCACTAGCCGACTTTGATACTGAAGCCGTTACTAGTTTTCTCTGACAGTCAAGCTGTTACCAGTGTTATGGTCTGGAAGTTCCTAAATACTTTTGTTACTTACTAGTCTTGGAAATAACTTTCTAGAAGTGAGTTTGGTGAAAGTTCTGTGAGTTTCTAGGTCTACAGACACTGAAAAAAAAATATTTTGATAAAAGTTCACTGAAATGTAACTGAACTAACAATTGCTGATACAGTTCTGATTCCATGGGAACCACTGGTAAAACTTCCCAAATGAACAAACAAGACAAATTTAACTGAGACTGGTACAATTTGATAGAAATGGATAATAATTGTAGCTGCATGGAGTGTAAGAAAGGCTCTGCTCTTGTGGAAAATGAGTAGCATCCTATTGAAGCATGGTAATTGAATTAAATAAATAAACTACTAAACCTTTATTTGATGTAACAGTGTCACATAATTTAACAAATTACCTTGTATATGTAAAGACAACACTAAAGAAGGCTGTTCGAGAGCCCTGGGATTGTCAGACATTTTTTTCCTAATTTTTTTTTTAAGATGGGAAACAAAATCATTTTCTCCCACAATTATTTTGAAGTGTGAATGCATGTTCTCTTAACACTTGTGTGGACTTGTGTGACAATTTATAGCTCAAACACATGAGGGACTTCACTATTCCCTGTTCAGGAATTAACAGTATCAAACTTAAGCATTTAAGTGTTTAACTTGCTTAAAGAATATACCCTCTTATTAAGTCTTGACCTATGAAGTGCTGTGCATCAAATCCACCAGCTAGTTTATATGAAGTCCAAGAGATCCGGAAGTTCAAAAATTAGTCTAACCGTAAATTCAGCAAAAGAGAGAGCACCTTTCCTTCACATTTATCTTAGAAAAATAACAGTGCTGATACTTCACTAAAATATGTTTAATCTCTATTTTACTCTTCTTCTTGCCTTTGGAGGTCAGATTTTCTTTATAGGTGTAGAGTTATTTTCTCTACTGAATGTGTGTTCTAATCTCTGACCATATTTTTGGTGTGTGGTTTGGGTTTTTTTTTTACAATGGTTTTCTTTTATACAGTGCTTTCTAGAGTGTCAATCCAAGTGCAAATTAGCTGTATTTTCTTAAATTTTATATATGGTATTCTCTAGTGACTCTTTTCCTTGTTTACGCAGTGGAACAGCAGTAACTGTTGCCCGCAGGAATGTGCATACTGGGAATATAGGACTGTTTACTGCTGTTGCCACCAAGTAAAAACTTGTGTGGGTGCAGCAGAGCAGATAAAAATAATGCTTTTTTTCCACTGAATTTCACTTAAAATAAAAGTGTTACCCTTCTGCAGTTTAGGAGATGAAAAAGCATCTCAAGATCTTAAGTAATGGATCTTGGGGCATAAACCAGCTGTGGATTTGGGGCTTTTTGCGTATTTTTCCTCCAGATAAAAATTCTTAATGCTTTTTTGGACATTTAAATAACTTGTTTTGAAGATTGATTAGAAGGAAACTAAAGCTGTTTAAAAAATATGCATGCTTTTGACTATTCAGGATTGGCCCTTAAATCAGTGCATTCTTATGAATGCATTCTTTAAAAAACTCTGTTCTGGAAAACTAATTTATTCTTGAAGTTTTTTTCATCTAGTACATATTGGAGTACATCCAGCAATTCATCCTGGAGACAGGTAGCCTTATTTTTCAGATAAAATGAGTAGGTCTATTTCTCTAATTTCAACAAAATGAGATTGCCTCAAGAAATTTGACACTTAGCTCTTAGTGATAGTGGCTGCAGGAACACGTTAGGTACATGCAAGATGTTATAAAGATTGCTGAAATTCTTATTGCTTGGGTCCAACTTACTTTGAAGCATGCCCTCTTCCTTGAGACTGGTATTGGGGAGAGTGAGATGTCATCTGTTGGAAAAAGGTAAACAGTGAAGGCCAGGCACTGGATTAACCTGAGGAGGGTCTGGTCTACCTACAATCGGCAGCATTCCTCAACCCTTTTGTCTTTAAGTGGGCTGTTTTCATTTGCTCGTACAAATCCTCTTCTGTGATTAGTTGCATGCTCCATTGCTTGGAATTGAGACATAAAGCAGTAAAAGAATGCATTTCTAAACTAGCTCTTAACAGAGAAATTACTTAACAGTGTAGCTACAGGAACAAAATGGCTAAACTTTATTAGAGTTGATATGAAGTGATACATTTTTAATGAAGATAATCTAGAAAACTTGATGGAGAGCAAACCTGCAACTGCAAAAGTAACGTATCAAACCAACTAGTATTTAGTCATAAAATAAAAATAAACTGTTTTGTTCTTTTCACCACCCCGTGGTGAAATCTATGTCATCTTTCTTAAGAGTCATTGTGGCACTATGTCATCTAAGCGTTACTCCCAGATATGTTATTGTATGTAGGTTGTTGTAACTGCAACTGCAAATTGATAATGATTGTTTTGGGGAATACGTTTGACAGTAAGAAAGGTACTGTTTCTAATTTCATGTTACTTTTGCTCAGTTTAACATGCAAAGCTATAATTATCCTACAATGGAAAAGGATAACATTAAACTAGTTAGAGGTTTGGGAGTTTTTTTCAAATGCAAATCATGCATTTAACTGCATGCTCCCTGGAATTTGTTGCAGGCCAGTGAAAGCAACCTATTCATACTTGTGGTAAGGAAAAATAATGGTTCTGCCCGCTTGAACTGGATCAGACATTTTCATCTCTAACTGCAAGCACAGCCAATAGGCATTAATAAAAATAGTATTTTGTGACTTGGAGAATCAGCAATGTTTAAATGAGTGAACTAAGTGGATTAATCTACTGCAAGCATGATGATGTGAAGATTTGATAGCACATTTAGATGCATGTCCTGCAATCCTGCAAATATGTTGGAACAAACATCTTTGTAGACAATCTGTTTGGTTTAGGTTGGATAGTTCTTGGTGTTTGTTTTCTTTATTTCCATAGTAGTCCAGAGAAGCAATAGTCAAAACCAGTCATGCAAGTTCTGTGTTTCAGAACATGGTATTATGGATGATAAGTAAAACATCTGAGGATGTAAATGCTAGATTTTTTTTTTTTTCCCCTAAAACTTAAACCTTGGGTTGAAATACAACTTGGTCACTCTGTTTTTTTCTCTCAAAACTTGTATTCCATGTTCCTAATTTATATTTAAGTATTCTTTTTTTTTTTTTTTTTTTTTTTTGTAACATCTTTGGAAATAGTGAGGAGGATCACTGTTTTTGTAAGTAAAAATATTAATTTCACACTTATCTTTATTAAATGGATGAAAGACAATGTTTTGGTGACTGTGCTGGAATCTGGCATTCTTTCTACTGAATGTTCATATGAAAAGATGCCAGATTCCAGGCCAAAGCATAAATGTTCAAGCTGGGATTAAAGTAAATAGCTTGAGTAGGTGGTGTGAGTTTGCCTAAGTGTTTGTAGCTCTGTGGTTTTCCCACAATGGAAATAATTGTTAACACATAAAAGTAAGGACATCTTGATACTGTTGAGGTTCCACTAAATTAACCAGTCAGCAGAGGGAGCATGAGTTCACTGGCAAAAATATCCCAATTGTGCTTTAGTTAATTTGACAATCTACACAAAAATATTTTAAACTTTGATAGGCCCACATGCACATGTGTTCATCAGCAGTTAAAACATCATTGTGAAATTAATCTCAAATGTGTCTTGTAATTGTCTTAAAAATAATGCAAAACCCGCTACAAAATACAACATCTACAGAAACACTGATTAAATTCTTAAATTACAACAGGCCAGTAACAAGGCTGAACTCCGCTAATTCCAAGTGTTTTTCTTTTCTCTTTATCCCCCCAAAAAAGACAATTATTTGGGACAGATTTTTGTTTTGTTTTGTTTTGTTTTTCTTTTTTTTTTTTTCCTTCCAAAAGAAGATTTTTGTCTAAACTTTGAAGAACATTTTTTTGGTATTGTTTTAGTCAAACAGGTTCTCTGTGTATAGCTGTAATTGTACTGAGCCCTGGAAGTAGAACTGTGCACACCTTGTGGTTAGGTCAGATACCAGTTGGTCACACTGGTGGTGTGTGCTCTTTACTACCACAGGCTTAATACTTGAGTAA
The DNA here is from genome assembly GCF_003259725.1 of Athene cunicularia. NCBI lineage: Eukaryota > Metazoa > Chordata > Aves > Strigiformes > Strigidae > Athene > Athene cunicularia. Next base: position 7,604,523 of record NW_020799113.1, read on the forward strand.
AAAGTAGAAAAGGATCCAAGGCATGTGGGTTTTTTGGGGGTAAAAAGCATGGTGTGATGGGGGTGGGGTGGGTGGGAAGCTTTTCCTTCTTTGTTGCAGAGAGGTTAACCTTCAAAGAAGTATTGTTGAAGAAAACACTTGAAATTTTACTAAATTATTGTCTTTATCCTGAAGAACTGGTTCAAATTGCTCCTGTTGGATCTCTCCAGTTGTCAGTCAGGTAAGAGTTAAGTTTTATTTCTTATTGTATTAATTAATTGCTGCTCCAGGACTTCACGGCCCATGGGCCTGCACTACAGTGCCAGCATGGGGCATCTACTTGAGTTTGGCTTCTTTGAGCCTGTGTTATCCGAGACACTCGGAATGCTTTGACTGAAGCTCTTCATCAACTTGAAGGAAAAAGATGGCTGGGAGCCAAGCAATTGTGGAAGGGAAGCATAATTATGGTTTCTATTTGGGTTAAGCAAACTTAACTGGGCACTTAAAGAGAAAATAAAAGTACAGGGTTTTGCCTTCCAGTAAGCTTTTTTTGCATTAGAAATAATGCAGAGGGGGGAATGTGGTCAATGAGCTTAAAAGGGTACTGGAGCCCTAGACAGCAGGTAAGTGGGTCAAAGCATACTCCTCATGCTGCCCTGCTGAAATTTTGGAGCCAATCCTATAGGGACTTGTTCTAGAGTGGGTTGTTTAGTTCAGACTCTGCTTCGTACTTCCCTCAAACAGCCAGCAGATGCTAGCTGTGGAAGTGGTTCTTGTGGCTGAAGGCTGCTGAAGTGCCTGAGAAGCCAGCAGTTGACTGTCAGCTCAGGGGTTCTGAGCTCTCGTGGTGGAGCCTTTGACATACTCTTTTCTATTTTTGCTCCGTGTGCTTCACTTCGTGCTCTCTGAAATGGTTTGTCTTGCTCTTACACCACGACTATTTCGTGCCCCACGTTTCTGTGGATTTCTAGTGCATTACTGAATAAATGTTTGATTTTTGTACCTGCAGAACTGAGGTTGGCCAGAAGATGTCATCTGAGTTTTGCAGAAGGAGAGCTGTGTTATGACTTCAGTCTGTCTGTTATTGTGTACGTGTGCGTAACAAACTTCAGGTGCTGTTGAAATATGGAGAAAAACCCTATATGCATCTTAAAAATTCTGTGTGTTTTATTAGTACCTCCATTTTATGAACTGGGTAATCTGAGCAACAGTTTGATTAAATTTAATTCTTTGCCAAAACCAAATTTTAATGGCCCAAGTACCCTCACAGTTAAGGTTTGTCTCAAAGAAAACAGTCTCTTTGTCCTGGCACTGCTAAGCACAAGAACATGAAATGGAAGCAAAGAAGCACCTGAGTTACCTGAAGAGTCTTCAATTGCACAAGAAAAAAAGATGCTTCCTAAACTGAGGAAATCTTCACTCCACTGTTACCCGAAGGCCTAGCTCCTGCTGTCGTGCAGATGGCCACGGCTGTCCTATGGCTATGCTATAGCTTAGGTTAAATTGTTTTCATTTTGACAAACTTCTAGTCTGGAAATTACCTTGAACTGCTCCTAGAGGAGGTATTCAGAGAGATACTATGGTTCACCCTTATCAGCTGGGATTCTTGAGTAATATGAGGTTCTGAGAAATAAATCAGGTTTGTTTAGAGGTGGAGATTTTTAGTCCTCCCCTCCTTTCCTTTTTGGCCTTTATCTGCAGTTCTTTCTGCAGGACATAATTGCCTGCACTGGAAGCAGCTTATTAGAACTTGGAACTCTTACCTACTCTTGCTGTTGTTGCTTTCTCTGTCCCCCACCTCTCTCTCTCTTCCTATTGCTCTAAGGTGTCTCATTTTCTATTTATTGTTCTGGGCAACTACTTAAAGAAAAAGGGGCAACATTGCATCTTTTAGAGCACTGCAACAAAGGGGATGTGACTTTCTTCCATACACAGCAGGTGAGAGAATTCTAGAGTGTGATGGCATGTGCTTTCAGCCAGGGCTGTACATGAGTGATCTTACAACCCCACAGAAAGGCTTTTTCAGATGTTTGCTGCTGTTGTAGCCATGCAGCATAGCACAGCAAATAACAAATATCTGAAGTGCTGGGTGATAGAGTAATTGTTTTGTCCTCTTTGTTATCACAGATGAAAGTAATGCATCCTTTTCACAGACCAACTTTACCTTCTGTTAATCCCAGACTTCAGCCTGAGATATGTTGGAGTCTCTGTTTTGAACTACTTGCCATGAAAGTAAAATAATAAGACAAAACCAGTAACTCAACTGAAAGATGAAGATGATGGGCGGTAGTGGGGCAGAATAAAGCTGCAGTGTTTGGGTTCGAGTTGATCCTCCATGGACTTGCTTCACACGAGCACTTGGGACAAGTTCTGATCTCAAACTCATTTGATATATTTGCTAATCAGATCTCTGCTGTGCTCTCTCTATATATTAAAAGTGAATAGTCATTTGGTTAGTGGTTTGGGGTTTTTTTGAGAAACTAGGTCATGATTAAAATCTTCCAGGGTTGGGGCTCATGTAACATCATCTTATTTTAAACAAAACAAAAAAGTTATCTCTTACTGTTTGCAGGCATGTGTAAAGCAATTAAAAGCTATGCCTCCATCCCTAATTCTGATGTTGCCATGCATTAAGGAACTTACTGTTTGCCTGTGGTTTTCTTTGTTGTGATATCTGCTGTGAATTCCTAAGGCAGGTACATAGGCCCTTTCCCTCATTTGCAGAACTGTTTTAATGAATAAGAGATAATTGCTGTATTTTTTATGATAATAGTAGAGAGTAAATTACCTAATGACCCAGATCCTTTTTCAAAAAATGTGCTTAACACTGCTGAAAATGTTAGTTATTTTTATTATGACTTTGTTTATAGTAAACCCTGTGTCTTGAAATCTTTGGCTATAGTAGAACAGATCACACTAGTCAGTAGTCTGAAACTTTCTCTAGTGACGTTATGTAGAAGAGAGTGTAGAACCCTCTGTAAAAACTGCAAAAACAATGCTACATTGCTGGCCTCTTAACAACTGTGTTACAGAATGGAAAAAGGGTTTCAATTCTACTTTGACTTCGATTTCTGTGTGGTTTTCCAACCACCTGACATAAAAGTAGGTGTACTTGGTTATCTTCTTTTCCTTTTCTGGAATAGTTCATTTTTCCAATGTGCTGCTTTTTTTTTTTTTTTTTCCCCCCCCAGACTTTTAGAAGCATTCTAGTGTCATTTTCAGTGAATGCTAGTAATAAATATTTCTACATTATTCCCCTGCCAACTCATCTTTTATTCATCCTGCTGATGAAAACAATCTCCCATGAAACTTCTGTTGCTGAAAGAGTTCAAAAACTTTCCAGTTATGGATGTAATAGATCCTTTTTCATCTTAGTGTAAGAGTTCTGATGTTTAATTAGAGCAACAGACAGAATGCAACCCAGTAAATGTTGCAACAGGTGAACCTGCATTTACTTTATGTTCTTATTGCAAAATGCTAATGTTTTACTAAAGTACAAACTGGCTTCCTTATGTTTCCTTAAAACTTCAGAGGTATGGATTGGAGCAGATAAACCACAAGTCCTTATTCCTCAGATACTGGTGCGCTTGCATTATGGCAGTGGTACCAAACACGCCAAGAGAAGGCTTACTTGTAAGGTTTTGTATCTTGGGAACTGGAGCTGTGAAAAAAAATTAATTGGCAATGTATACTGATGGAAAAAAGGAAGCACCACAATACTGACTCTCTTCTTTCCATGTAGGGTAAGAGCATGTTTATGTAGGACTTTGGGGAGATACCACTGAATGAAATCCAGCTAAGCACTAACTCTTTTTTCTTACTCGAGTAGAAATCGCTAATTTATGCAAGCTGTTGATAGCACAGTCTCAGCTTAATTGCTGGTACCTCTTTAGAGAAAACTAGCAAATAATTTAGCTGTAATCAAACAGCTTTCCTCAAGTTGTATTTTGCAGATAAGTTTTGTAAAAAGTGTAAATTTTTGCAGGAACCTACATCTCTAGATAAAAATGTAACAAAATTTAAAAATATATTTGAAATAGGTTGTAGTATTCACCAGACCAACTGATTTATGTAGCTTTATATATGTGTATCTAAAACACATCATTTGGTCTCCAGATGAAAAGCAAGAACTGTAGGCAAGCTAGGATCCTAGACAATCATGAGTACAAGGATCTCGCTGTTTTAAGTGTACTCTTGTAATATGAAAATGTGACTTTTTTATGCTAAGTGAAGAGAAATAAGAGGTATGAATGTGCATACATTTAAATTTGTATATAAAAGCATTTTCTATACTTGACTAGATGAAATTTTAGTTGCTTCAAGAGCTTTCCCATGAATTTAGAGGCATGACTGCATTTTTCTGACACATTCCTTAGGAAGATGTCAAAATCTGGCTCTGATTTTTCAAGATGGTGTGGAATTAAAACAAAACATGCCCATGATGTAAGTGTTGCCTCTGATGTCAGATCTCTCGAGGCACCAGTCAATAGGATCATTATATTCTGAGCTGTGTTAGTTGATGAAACCAGTAGAGTAGAAAGTAAGGAACTGTCCACCTCTAAAAAAATCATGGGATTTTTGATTCCCTGGCCTGGAGTAGAAAATGCACTGCTGTACTCTCCCTTGAACACAAAAGACTTCACTACCATAACATCCTGGGATTCAGTCTAGAGCCAATTGACCTTTCCCTGAAAAACTTGGAAGAATTAAGAGTGTGAAACCCCTGGATGAGTACATTCTAACTGCAAACGAGATGCAGTTTTAGATGTGCAATACCCATAACTCTGATAATTACAGATCTATATTCTTATGGCTGTGCAAGAGTATTTTGGCTATTGGCAGATAGAGCCTATTCTTGTTTATCTCTGACCAGTTTTTGAACTTTGCTCTTTTTTCATAGCAGAAATAGACTTTATCAATAACCTATTCAAGCTCAAAGTTCTATTCATCCTCTCTTTCCAAACAAGAGGTATTTCCATTGTTCATTATTACGTACCACTTCCATTTCAATCCCAAACTCATAAATTTTAAATGAGCTTGAAGTATTCATTTCCCTCTTTCAGCACTACCTTCATCTAGTATTTGCTGACATGGCTAATTATAACTTGTTTTTAGCATAGTGAGACCCTGTTTTCTGAACAGATGAATTCATTGTTGGAAAGGACTCTATAAATAGAATTTGGGAGCCACCAAAATGAGAAATTCTAGCTCATTAGGATCTCAGCTGGAACAATGTGATCTGATATACAGAAGTTTTGAGCTGATGAAATGAAAGCAAAGACTTAGCTAATTGGTTCTAAATCTTTAAATTACGAATGGGCTATTTTTGTATTACTGTTTAGGGTGATAGAAACCATGTGGAAAAGAGATTCAAGGCAGCATATATTAGAAGGAGAGAAAGAAACAGGGTAGTTAATATTAAGAAAAATATATGAAGTGTATACAGTGGGATAAACATATTACTTCTGGTATTCTGAGCTATCTTCTTCAGGTGAGACTTACATAAAATTCAATTCTTGTTAACCTCTGCTTATCTTCCTCATATGTAAGAGGCAGATATGTCTCCTCTATCAACCCGTGGTGCTGAAGTGCTGAAGTAAATTTATGGATATGTGATTCTATTTCAATATCTCAAGGAGGATTACTAATGGAAAATGCATGAATCCTCTAAACTATCTAGTCTCATGGAAGACTAAAGGCTTACTGCATCAGCCCAGAAATATGTCCTCTGGGAACAATGTGAATACCTGTGTGCACGTTCTGCCCCGAGTTAAGTGTCTGGCACACAGTGCCTTCCAGAAGTTAAAACTCTAGTGCTGGGGCATGCACGAAGACTTTGTCCTAATTCTTCCCTTACTGTCAGGCTCCAAACCTGCTTGAAGGCCAGACTAAATCAGTTAGTTTTACTATCATGGAATAATATCCTGACTAATGTCTTTACTTCCTATTTCCTTACTGAGAAACAAAGCATACTGTGCAGGGTTAAGAGCCTATAATCTTGAGACACAGTAAGTAACTGAGGAGGAGCAGTAGACCACTTTTCTACGTACATTTGCTATTTAAGAATTATATTTGCTATTTAAGAATTATATTATGTCACTGTTTTTTACTGTCCTAGGACATCATAACTTTAGCTTTTTTTACTGTGTACTGAAACCAGGTGAGTCCATGTGTTGTGTCTTGAACCAACAGTTTACAGGAAAAACTGATTACATGATTTTCTGTATAATTTATATAATTAAAATTATTGTGCTTTAAATAAGGGGCCTGTGAAATGTGAGATAAAACACATGCAGGTATGAGGTGGGATCTTTGAGTGGCAGCAGACCATATAGCTTTGGTAATTAAAAAGCCAGGGAAAACCAGCTGTTAAGAACCATTTATGACTGTTACACAAGTGTGCAGCTTGGAGACCCTTGTCACAGTTGTCCTGCTGTCCCCTATATGCAATGTATGAGAAAGTACATATACTGTAAATACCTAAAAAGGAATAAAGGGTAGAAATGGAAACTGGTGAAGAAGTGAGAAAATTTGCTGTGATCAAATCATTTTAGGAGCAGATAAAATCTGGGAATCCTGATAGTATGCTGTCCTCTGCTGCTAGTTCACACCTTTTAGCTCAGACTCGGTCATATGGCATTAAGACAGGCCCTACAGAAGTTGCTGCTTCCTCTTCCTGATTGTGGAATGATGAAATGTCTCTGACATCAGGTATTTTCTCGTTCATATTCAGAATTGCAAAATTAGTTATATTAAGAATTTGATCTTTTAAGAGGACCATTTAAAGAGATATTTTTAACATTGAAAAATTGTATTGACTACAAATCTTTTTTTGAAATAAAACATCTAACATTGGTATCTGAAAGATTAAGAAGACTTTGCTGTGTTTAAAGTACTGCATTAAGAAAAGAAGCAGTGATAATGGCAAGACAGGTGGTTAATTTTCCCAGCTGTTTTTTTCACATGTCTATTGGGTGATCTGGACTTACAGAAAGAACTACAAACCTAATGGGAAGGACATATGATGTATCTGAAATTACAGTTGGGTTTTCTGTCTGTGATTTGACAAGCTGCCTTTTCTTACACAGTTTTTTTTTTTAGAGAAACATGAAGTACTGTCAGTTTCAGTATTCACAGGCTGCCTGGCTTATAGGATTTAATGGAATATGGGGCATGCTCTCATCAGCAATTTAAATACATGAGTGGTCTCGGTGGCGCTGTAGAGCATATAGTAAAATGTAGAGGTACCTCAGCTAACTCGAGAAATAGATAGCAGTAATTTGGCACTTTGCTGGATTAATCTGTCTCACTAAAAGAGGACAATTTGTTTGGATAGTCAGAGTCGACTGCAGCTGGACCATGTTGAGTATATGTACACGCATCCTGTTCTCTGCTTGCTAAGTTGTAGATGCACATTATTTCTCTGGTGCAACTGTCTATAGCACAGTACTGCTGGCGTGGATGGGACTGTAATGTGAAGTGGTGGTCTAGATGGAAGCCAGTTCTTAGACAAAAGGCAAGGCTAACAACTCATGCTGTTTAAAGTCTCTGCAAGTGGTTCTATATAACTGACAGATAACTGTAAGAACTCTTTTTATTTTCCAGTAAGCAAGAACAGGCATTAAGAAAAAAACTAATTGAGAAGTTATTCTGTTTAATCTTAATTCAAATGACAAGAAGAACGAATGCATTAATTCTGTCTATCTTTTTTCTTGTGCTTGTCATTTCTGTTGTTAATACAAGTAACTTCAAAATGATGTCTGTCTTTCCTTCTGTGTTTGTTGACACTTACTTTAAAAATCATTCTTTTGCTTCCCTAAACCAGGAAATTTCTGATGTAGCTGTGTAGATATATTTCTTTGACTAAGCATTTTGTGGCAAAATTAGAGCTATTAAAATATATAACTAGTGCATGCAGAAGTCAGAAGAAGGAAAACTAAGGCTCAAAGATCACTGTATCCTCCTTTAAATTGTGCCCTATTACAATTTTCTATCCCTTGTCCAAAAAATAAGAAAATCCCCAAGACCCGTGGAAGTAAATAATCTCCTCTCAAAAACAAGCAAGTATGAATGGGCAGCCTAACTAAGCAGATTTTTTAGTGTTTGTGAAGCTGAGAGGACTTGGAGCTTGTAGGAGAAACCTGCATACACAGTTCAAAACTACCATGTTCAGATTCAGCTAACTTGCTGTGTATGCAGTACCCAAGCTGAAAGCACAAACTGAATTTTAAAATTCTATTTCAATTTTAGATTAGATTAGTGATCTTAATTACACGAGGGATAGTATAAGCCAGGACTGATGAAGGAAAACAAAGTAACAGAAAATCATGCACTGACCTGAAAAATAAATTTGCTATGCTCATTTAAAAATTACTTAAGTATTTCTTGCAAGTGTGTCTTTTTCCTTTGGTTTCTGTGGACTTGTAAGCCTTGTATTCCTTCTTGCAAAGGATGTGTAGGTTTAATTTGTATACAATGTTTATGAAAGCATGAGGTTAAAAATAATGTATTGCCTAATTTTTTTTAGGTATATGCACTAGATACTCATTTTGCTGAGACTTGTCCTATGTGAGGAAAGAATGTATCTGATATAGTGGGAAAAACACAGTCATAAAGTTTGAAACATCAGCAAGCAATACTAAATAGGGATTATTCACTATCAAAGTCTTAATGCTGCTTTATGTTAGTGGATTAAATGTAATAATACACATACTTAAAACGTCTATACTGTGCTCGTGGTCAGCCTTACCCAAGTTGTCAATCACCATTACTTCACTAAATAGTTCAATGTATAGATGTTGACCTGCCTTATTAGTCATCAGCAGCCAATGTTACCATCTGACTCATACCACATTTAATTGGATACTGATAGATGAGTGAATTGTTTCAGATAAAATTAGAAACTGCTTACGAATGTTGTGTTAAACTAGGCCCTTTTCCTTTGTGCAAATGCCTTGTTAACATGTATGAGGTAGTCTAGGTGAGAGCACAGTGCTTCCCGATGTCCTACAACTGTCCTACAACAGAACAACTGTGTCCTTGGGAGTTGGCTAATTTCAAAGCCATACTGAAACGGCTGTGGTGCACATCAGAGAGATACTGAGGTTAGCTCACTGAACCAAAACTCCAGTTAATTCTTAACCATCTCTGGTCATGCAATTGTTAATACAGACAAGCTAGGGAGCCAATTTTAAGAAGCTGTTACACTTCACAGTCTTAAATCTTTTAAAGATGATGATTCACAACCTTTATTCATTAATGGGCATCTGATTCATCGCTGGTTATAGTGGAAATAGATTTTTATATTGATTGCTTTATAAAGACTGTGCAATTATTTCTATTATTGATGTCTATTTGGAGGATTTATAGCTTGTCTGCAAAACCTATAACCTGCCAAGCTACAGCATTACAGCAATCTCTATCTGGAAGTGATTTAAAGTGGTCATTTTTAATTTATGAGAAGGTTTTTCTTTAAAAAAACCTTTCAAAGCATTCACAGCCTTTTCAGTAGCATATAGAACTTTAATTTTCACTTAAAAATGAAAAATGCAATCATTTTCTGCTGTTTTAGCTAAACTGAAATGTTTCATAGTCACATGTCTCACTGATTTTCACAGAACAAAAATTGGAATGTTTGGAGGTAATCAACAGAATATTACAGAGGAATAAACTTTGCAATTTATTTTTTTTCCTCAGGCAAAGGATGTAAAACCTTAATTTTCTAGGAAAAAGCAATTCAGAACTTCCATTGGCACTTTTTAAAGTTAAATGGCTTATTCAGGAACAGCTTAAATGAAATGAAGTATTAATTGTTGAAGTTTCACCGTCTGTAACTTGAGCAGACTGATTCAGATTGAACCATGACAGTACAGTGCCATTAGTGTTTAAGGCCATGTTTGTTTCATCTTGCTTTGTGAAGAAACTTGTGCCATAACTGGATTTGAAGCATGCTGCTTCCTGCACAGTGGAGATCTGGATCATTTGTTACTGAAAGCTTGCTCATTTCAAATCCCTTTCTGAATGGTCAGTAGCTAGAGGCTGACTTGTGTTAGCAATTGTATGGTGACATGTTTTCTTGTTTTGTTTGTTTTTTAGTTTTTTTTAGTGTTAGTGCACATTTTACTAAATTGCCTGTGAATTCCAGGGGTAGCATACTGCTGGGAGAGCTGAGCTGACTAATGGCACCAGATTGTGAATGTTGTTTGGCATCTCAAGATTAAAGAAACTGACTCATTTTGGGATACTTTTATTAATAAAAAGAAAAATAATAGTAAAAGCAAATCTGACACTTAGCATTTATTATTGCCATAATTTGGTCCTAAATGCTTTGTTTAGCTTTTAGGTAGTCTTTGGCAAGCAGTAAGTTAGTTGTCCCTTACTGAACATGTCTATTTTAGAGACACAGACTGCTGAGACAGGATGTTGCAACTTTGCAAAAGTTACTGTGTGTTTTGAGCTGATGGAGTTGATGCTAATTATAATGTAAAGTAATTATCTGAGAACAGATTTGTGCTGGTTACTAGGACAGAAAGCTTTTCCTGATGTTAGGAAACGATTGTTAGAAATTAATGTTCCTTCTTAGTTCCAACATGTGTAGGGAGCAGGTGAAAATGATGTTAAAACCTGGAGATTTTTATGGCTAAAAGTAAATCCACTATAAGCTTTCAGATACTCTGTCTTCAAGATCTATTTCTGTCCAAAGGCCGTACAGTCAAGCTTAAAAAGACTCTAACCATAAACTTCAAGAAAATGGAGAGGTCTTTAAGTCAAATGATTCTATGATGTACCTATGTGATTCTGATCTCACTTTTAAAATATAAAATCTCTGTTCTTAGACCACTGTATATCTGACTTCAGCTACCTGGGGAAAATCCACTTGTAGCAGGTACGGATTGATGGTCTCCAGCATTATGGTTGGTGTGGAAGCTCTATCTCTGTCACATTCCATAGTTCTCTCTGAAGCTTCCAACTCTGGCATTCAATTCTCATATCCAGGAACATCTGGGACACTTCATATTCATAATATATTTTTTACAATTCTGATGACACTATTTCTATTTCACATGTTTCTTTTTACTCTTCAGGGCTTGTTATTTCTTTCCCATGATTAGAATTCAAGTTTCTTAAGGAAGAAGTTTATTCGATGTGAAGGCTTTTTTTTGGTTGTAAAAGCACAAAACTGGGAGTAAAACTTTTCTGTGAATTATGTTCAGGAGGTATGACTGACTAAAGCTAAAGACTTCTGAACATCCAAAATACTGCTGAGGCTCTTCACAATATTCTACTCCTTATTGTTGGAACCCTGACCGAAATATGGCATCTTCTGAATTTGCAGAGTTCCCACTACTTTAACAGTAACTATGAAAATGTAGTCTGTGTACTTCTAGCTTTATTTGCTTTTCCCACAATCAATCCTCTATGCATTTATTTTTTAATATAACTGATTGATTAGAGATGTTTCACCTTTTGTTGTGTCTTCTGAAATAGTAATTGCTGTCAAGATGAAAGTGTTAAGAGAGTGGGCAAGAAAACAGGCTTATATCTGTTTATATATATATATAAAAATATATTTTTAATATTTATCTTCTATTATAGATAAATATCTTCTATATAATCTATATATAGATCTATATATCTAAATATAAATATCTTCTATTGTTGTATTTCTTTGAATTGGGGAAAAAAATTCTCTCTTTTGACACAGTTTTCTCTGAAGACTGTGAATTATGAAGTTAGAGAGTAACTAGCAGTGAATGCAATATGACTTTCTACCACACTTTAGACTGGGCAAAAAGAACTGGTTTTGTGTTTGTCTAGCTGGGAGATACAGAATGTAAGGATCCCTAATTTTAATTTGCATTTTCTGAGATGGTTTGGCAGCATGCATACTGAAGTATCTAGTATGATACTCTAGTATCAGACACCATTTATCAACTATTTTTGCGTTCTTTTATCTAGTGTTTTAAATCCTTAGAGGGAGCACAACAGGATTAATGAGATAATCTTATATTTTACAAGGCATTGGAAATGGTAAAGTAATAAGATGAATATTATTACTGCCTTTAACCTAATGTATGAAGGATTTTAAACCTTAATTCTAGGATAGGTTTTGGTTTGTTATCATTACATTTAACTCAAAACTCAGTTTCAAGCCAACAGTTGTCCAGAAAAGGCAGGGAAATGGAACAAATGGAACATAATTTGTTTACAGTTCAGAAGGCATGTTTTCCCTTAAAACCACAACTGGATGCGTATGAACTTGTATTGATTCACAGTTGTCAAATAACTACACTGTACTGCTTGCTCTGCCTGAGCAATTATACTTGATATTTTGGGTTTGCCAGGGGAACAGTTCTCAGGAACAGGGAATAGTCTCAGCCAAGGACACACATTTAAGCATTTGACTTAACTTGTTAGTGAGGGCATTTACATGGTATCCAAAATTACTTCTGTTTTACCGGTGAACTGAGGAATATTGTCTGTGGCTGCTATTTTGAGCTTACTTGCCCATCCTTCTGAAAAGACTGATGACAATATCTTTTTGTCACTTCAAAATTCTCTATTGCTAATGGCTATACATCCATGTCACTTGGAAATTTTCTTAACTGTTACCGTGTCTAAGTATTTGTATTCTCAAAGTGGAGGGACTCTTTGCATGGAAAAGTACCAGTTAAAGTTCTATCCACTTCAAACAATAGTAGAAAAATACATTTGTCCATGAACAGTTCTTCTTGTATATATTTTCAAAATTGTAACTGAAAACCACTGAGATAGTATAAAACCTGGAATGACCATGAACAGAATGCACACTTCCATTTCAGTGTAAATTTCCTCTTACCCATATTTGCATTGACTTCATCATTTGAAGAGAAGAGCCAAATTCTCTGCCACCATAAATGTCTGAAATTCTACTCAAGTCTACAAATCATCTTATAGAAGGGCATCTGGCCCTCTTAAAGCAAGGATGACTTGAATAGACTCTATGGCTACTAGAGACTATTCTTAGGAACTAATTTAATGATAAAAGTTTCCTATATTTTGAAAAAGAGGTATTCTTTCAACATTCAGCCTTGAAGACTGTAAGGTTTTTTTTGATTTATGGATATTCTAAAATTATCTCCTTCTGGGTATAAAAGTAGTAGTGCTTCAGTACCCTGCTGAAACTATTAACCAAGTTTTCCAAAGAGTTCTTAAAGTGTCAGATAAAGTCATATACATGGTATGAAACAGCATTTGTCACACCAAGTTTTAAGCTAGCTAATACTTGGGCTATGGGGTATGTCCAAACAGGATTCTGATTCCAGAGTTAGTTTATGCACAGGTTTTGCCATCTCTACAGTAGCAGCAAAGCTATGCCTTGCATTACAACACCATATTGTTGTGTTGCAATGTAAAGGCACATTTATGACTAACCATACCCAAAATTAATTTGGTAAGGAACAAGCATTGCAATTACTTCTACACATGGAAATGGGGTATTAATGAGACTGAGAGCGAGCAGTACTGGAACTGGAGGTATAAAAACACACAAGCAGTTTGTTCAGGTGGTGAAAAACAAGTTACAGAAGCAGCATTCAACTGTGTCCCCTTGGGCCATCTCTGTGGCCCACTGCAAGAACAGTGTCAAGCTATAACCCAAACACTGGGGTAGAAAATGTGTAGAAGTAGTAGCTGTTCAAATTTTATGAGGTTTTCAAAATTTGGCTAGAATGCTCAAACAACTGGTCTGAAGAGAAACAGAACAATTCTGTTTTAGTGATGTGACTGCATATGAAAACAAAGCAGGTATTTCACTACAATCTAAATGAAATGCAATATCATCATTTATTTATCTATTTGGGTGAATTTTTTGTGTCTGTTCTGCATTTAATACACTGACAGCCTATGTCTCAACAAATGCATTTTAGGGGCAAGAATGTATTGTTTTTTACAGTTCCACTTAGGCAAAAGACAGACCCCTATCAGTCACCATTATACTTTCCCCCCCCCCCCCAAGTATATGTAGGAAACAGAAGAGATGAACTAAATACAAGAAGGGATGATGTCAATTGTGAGTAGAATTTCTAGAGTCTGTGTGTTAATCATTTTTTCCAGATTTTTCCTTTAGGAAACAGACAGGTTGCTTTGCTGATGCTTCACAACTCAGAGCAGGTGGGCAAGAGAGCTTGTTTGAAACGCTGAGCACTGTCTGCTTTACAGTAAAAGTATCACAGCTCTTCCAGAAAAGAGACAGTAAATCTACTGTTGAAATCTGGAAGAGGAGCAGAGGTACTGTATTCAGAGATGCTTGTCTTGAAGAAAAGGTAAAAATGTTCTGGCTTTACACCCTTTGCTATGAGTGGATAGGGCTTCACCTGCAGGAATTCTCTCGACTGCCAGCAAGGGAAAACAAGGAAGGAGCCTTAAAGAGAACTTGTACCAAAAATGTGTTTCTAGTGCGTCTGTTTTTTAGTATAGATTCTTTAGACTTTTATAGTTCTGACTATGACAATGCTTTAAAATAGGTAAATTTACTGTGATTCCAATCCTTATCATGTGTGTTTAGAAATTTACCAATCTACACTGCTTTTGCATCTGCTGAAAAGCCTATTAATGTGTGTTTCTGGAAAGGGAGGGTTCTTTCTCTGTGAGCTCAGAAAAGGTGAATACACATGACTCTGTCAGTCTAGAGAAGCCCCCAGCTCTGACAGCTGGTGCACTATTACACAGATGACTACAACTATTCAGTTCTCGGTAAACCGCCTACTGACTACTTATCTGCCTCCCGCTTGCCAAATGTTAATTACACAAATGTCTGTGGCTCTGTCAAGTGTATTTGTTGGGATTGTGGAGCATTTGACTCAATGCTAGATGTGTACTTTATCAGTCATCTGGCCTGCTGTCAGCAGAGTCCTCATTTCCACCTAGCACATCAAACTGGGGATGAGAAAAGCCTCCTCAAAGATTATGTGCTTGACAATTTGCATGGGATGTACTTGATGCTCATATTTGACACCAAGTTTTTTAAAAAATCTTGGAAATAAACTGATAACCTTGTGTATAAAAATGGTCTAATATTGCTCTATGGTCTTTAAAATTGATAGTTGTTTTGATTCTTCCCCTTCAAAGTCTAAATTACAAGAGGATTTCAGACATTAATTTATGAGTTGTCTGTAGCTTGCGTAATGGTATTCACCTTTTGGGGCATTATTTCATGTTGAAATGAAGAGAATTCAGAATTATCCCTCTCTACCTGGCAACCTCATGTCGACTGCAGGTTGTATGCATTGTTCCAAGTATTTTATTGCTTGTCTGACTCAGAATGAGTAATGTAATAATAAACCTTATGTATTTAAGATCTATAAATAGTGTTTCCAGTTAAAAACAGACAATCAACCCAATATAAAAAGTAAAAGAATCAAGGTTTTAACCTGTTGTTTGGGGATCAGTCTGGAGAATTCATTGGGGTCACTGAATCCACACAAATGTAATGTAGTCGGAGACTTAGCTTGGGTATTTATAATGTATCAGAAAGTTCTCCAGGGCAGGTGGAGAACTATCAACCTTTAAAGTGAGTATGTAAACTGATAAGTCAATGGTAAGATGAGGAGTAGGCTGAGCCAGAGTTTGTTTACAAAGTGAATTACTGCACATTAACAGTATGAATTGTCTGCTAGCTACTTTGCAGTAGCTCTCCGTGTCCTCTTAAGACAGTTCTTTATTAAAGTGGCGTGCAGAGGAATGCAATGCCGTTCACTGAACAATATATATAGCTATCTACAGCATGGCATGAAGAGTGACCAGCTTTGACTCCTAAGACAGCAAATAGTTACTAGGGTGCAATGCTGTTTCATAGTCAAAAAAATCTGTTGGTGGGACTTTTTGTACAGTGCTAAATTGAAATGGCTGTTTTACTTTGGTTCTGGTCACAGCTTGCTGAAGGAGATCTGCACCATCTTTCATTTTAAGGGGAAGGCATGCCTTCAGCTCGGAGCATCTTTGTGCATGTGGACTGATTTTCTTTTTGAAGTGCTTGCGTACGGGAGGTAGTGCAAAATAGATTATAAGTAGTATTTCCTTATCATGGCTTAATAGTCTGTTAGTCACTCTTCATCTTAATTAACAAGTCTGTTAGTCATTTTTCAGCAAAGATTGTCTGCTCCGGAAGAGCTCAGCAAAGGAGGTTTCTTCCACTTTAATTTTCAGACTTTCAGATTTTATAACATTAATAAAACTGAGAGAAATCTGGTGCATGACAATGCAGCTCCTTTCTGATAATGGCTCCATCTTTCTTAAGCTTTGATACTTAGCAGCATTTTAGTATGTTTTTTGACAAGGACAGAATTAGAAATCACTGCTGAATTTCTAAGATAAAGGAAAGGAACTTTCTCCTACCCAAAACAGCTCACTGTTTTACTATATATTTTCTGTTGCCCGTATTCTGGTTGACAGTGTAAGTTATGACTATTTGAGTCTGTTATCTGTTGTTGTCCCAAATCAAGCAGTTCTGACAGATACAGTATAACAAGATACATACTCTTCCATGGGCTGTTCCCTGTAGTCAGACCTGTATGTGGACACCTGAAAAAGGCAAAGAAGAAAGCTGCTAAGGCGTAGGGATATAGACACATAGATATATAGACATAAACTGTATATCAGCTTTTAGAAATAAAACTTGCATTTCTCACCTTATCCAAAAAGCATAGTAACTTTTTGGTGCTTTTGTTTTGTTCTTTCATTTTAGTGTTTACAGGAAAAGCTTTCCATAACAGGTTATAGTCTCTTTCAGCATTTGGAGTGCTCAAATGCTAAAGGAAAGGGAGATTATGTACAGAGGGAGAGGAACAATTTAATAGTTAGATTAACCTCCATGAAAAAATTCATTAGCATGCTTTAGGAGGGAAAGTCTAAAAGACTGAAATTTTACTTAATGACCAGTGGATATTAATATTAAAGAACAGCTAAAATGGATAGGTACATGAAGCTCTGTATTCAGCTGTAGCAATTGCTGCCCAGGCTTTGAATCTAATCTGGTCAGATTTTCAGTCCTTTCAAAGTAATTGTGAAATGAATTGCATTCAGTAGTCTTAAAGAGTATACCTTGAGTATACCCTGCTATAAAATAGGACAAGTTGGAATCATCTACTTTCAGCCTTAAGCAGCCTTAATGCACTGGTATTTAGGACCATACTTAATTACAGAAGAAATAAGGCCCTATTCACAGGCTTCTTGTGAAATTAACTTTCAAAATTATTTCAAATCTTGGTAAAGTGTCCATAACTGATTTTTTCCTTATACTTTTATGACATAGATTGTCTTTAAGTCATATTGATCAGAAAGGGAATATGAGCAAAAACTTCAATGAAAAGAACCACTAAGCTGAGAGCTGGGGATCTGTTCCAGTTTTCCTGATGATGAGCCATGGATTTGTTTTTACTGTATTTCTTTACCTTCCCACTATCTGTCTGTCCTGAATAATGTATAGGGACTTCTCTCTCTGTTCTGTGTCTCTATGGTGCCAAGTACTAGAGACTTTCTGAACTGCAGGCATTAAAGAATAGTAAACCATACCAGTAAATAGCATTACAGCTACTAAGTTTGAAGGCAAGTTGAAAGCAAATTTTCAGTCCCATGGAACTGAAGTAGTGCTGAAATGAGACCTCATGATACTAATAATTTCTGACACAATTTAAAGAAGTATTTGTTGGAAATCATCAAGTTAGGCTACCAACAGCTTTCAATCATAAAGGAACTATGGTAACTCTATAGGCTGATGTGAGTCTCTGACAGCTGAATTCATGGCCTCTAGTCTTGGAGATTTTCAAACCTCTCTGGGTAATCTGTTACTTTTCTTAAGCATCCTTGTTATAAAGAATATTTTTTTTATGCCTTTCCCTTGTTGCAACTTGTGACTACTTCTCTGTGTGCTTTTGTGGCACCCTTTGAGAATAGTCTGCTGCTGTCTTCTCTATAAGCCCCACCTTCTGGTAGCACTTAAAGTTCCTTTTGGCCTTCTCTTGTCCACGCTAAACAAACCCCATTCCCTCACCCTCTTCTCACATACACTACATGCTCAAGCCCCCCGCAATCCTTGTGGCTCACCACTGTATGCTCTCCAGTGGAGAGAGCTGGGAGACCCAAAACTGGACACAGTATTGCTGATGTGGCCCCTCATATGGCCTCTCCTCTCTTTTTGTCCTTCCAGACTGTCTACTTGTTTCTGTCTCCTGGTATTATGTTTTTCTAGGTAAAAGTTGATTTTATAGTCTGGGTTAGTATTTTGTCAGCTGCAAATGACACTGTTGTCATGAAAATGGTAATGCTTGTTTGAAAAATCTTACCAGTGATATGAAGATTTATAAGGATGAGAAAAATAAATTATCTTCCAGATTCTGCGTTGTACTGTGGTAAACTAGGTCTAATCTGGCAAGCTACAGAACATTCAGTAGCAATACACATTACCTTGAGATTTGGCTCTGACTGCAATAGTAAATATCAAAACCAGAGTTCACTAGAATGTTGATGGCAATGACTAAATCAGGTGCTGCTGAAATGTTACTAATCTGTTATCCAGTCGTACTGAACTGATGTGAGGTAAAATAACAAGAGCTCTGCCTACACAGTAACTTCTAGTGCTGTTTATGGCTGGTAGAGTTGTATTAGAGGTAAACTATTACTTTAAAAAAAAAAAATGTTTGCATAAGGACATTTTCAGTCTGCAGTATGAATAAATAATGAACAACTATCTGCCAGAGGGTGAATTTTGCATCTGCCATTAGTACCACATTCTCTTATTAAAATAAATATATACAGCCTCTCCAGTTCATTAAATGAGGAAATACATCGACATCATCCCATGGTTACATTTCACTTCTAGTTTCAAAATTCAAAAAGAATAATTCAAAATTATTCTTTTCAGTTACATTAAGTATCACACCATCAGACATCTTAGAACTTCTTGAAGTGACAAGTCCTTAACAGCCCAGCAACAATTTGGAAAACCTCCTGTGATAGCACAGTCTCCATTTTCTGGGTCAGCTCTTTCTCTAGTGAGTACAAATATCCAGTAGAATAAACATATTTCCCTATCTTTAAGAAAAGGCACAGGTACTCTGCCAGCACCTGAGCTGTGTGCAGAAGTAGTCATGTAGGCTAAAGATCATGAAAGTTTCTCCAAGCCTCTGTGCCAAAAATAGCAAATGTTTGGTATTTGAAATCAAAGGGTTGCTATAAAAAGATGACTCTAAGCCTGTAGAGTATCCATGTCATTCGTCAGGAGGGTTTATTTTTGGCATGAGCGTTGACACTGCCACTTACAATCAAGGCAGATAGAAAGTTACTGAACCATGAGCTCCAGGAGCAATGTTGCTCAAAGAGCACTGTGACTCTCACATGAGGAAAGCCAGGGAATGTTACTAAGGGGTTTGTATCTTAAAGAAGAAATGATAGTTATATAACACAGAGCTATATCATTCTTGGTGAAGTCTTCCAAAAGGCCCTACATCTGGTGACCCTCTCTGTAGGCTAGAAGGGCAAGATGCTGCATTGTTTATCAGTCAGCAGTGGTTGCTTAAGTGTCAGAAGACATGTTCATTACCCAGGAGCAGAGTCTGAAGGCTCCCTGCTATCACAGCCTTTTTTGACCCCCATACTTGAACTCTGGTACAGTTGAGGTTTTTTGATAGTTGAAGTAGAAAGCTATGTTTCCCAAACAAGTTTGTTTCACTTTTCTGGTCCTCAATACCATTGTATTTGAGGGCTTTGCAATCTTACCCTCAGGAACCCCTGCAAATATTTTTCAGGAAGCAAACTGAGGCATGGATAGGCCAATTACTTGTTCAAGGTCACAGAAGAAATCTCTGATGGAGCAGGATGTGAAAGCAAGTTTCCAAAGTGTGGCTGTCCTCTGCAGGACTGCCAACTTCTGACAAAGGGTATCCTTTGGTAGAAGACTTTGTTCTGACATATAGGCTGAGTCAATTTATTTTGCTGGACTTCTGGAGTGCAGTTGTATCCAAATGCTGTCTTCTGGCCAGAACATGCTGCAAATGGCAAAATGCCATACCAGTGTGCTGGGGAAGACGACATAACACTGAGAGCGCGGAGTGCAGGCTGGCAGCTCAGCCAGCTGTTCTTCCTGAACACTGCTGCCTGCTGTAAAGTGCATGCTGCATGGTGGTATGTGCCTGGGTAGAAAAGGACTCTTGGTGACCCCTAGTCTCTAATTTTCACAGGTGTAGTACAAGGTAGGATCTAGGCCTTAGTCCTTTTCCTATTAATTGAAACTAATGAATTACCCAGTTTCAAATTTCAATTTCTCAGTGAGGCTGAGAGTGCTGGGTAGGTCTCACTGCATAGCAAATAGGCAAAAATCAGCTGATGATGTCACAGCAAATAGTTTGTACTGCATGTTATCTGTATGTATTCTACTTTTAGCATACATAGTTGAATATTTGCTAAGTTTCATCACTTAGTTTTATACACATTCTTGGATTCTCAGAGGGATCTGAGTCCCTGCATTCATTTATTGAGGCTATACTCAACTTCTGCAGATGGTATAAATAACTGTTCCTGCTCTTTTTTCCTCTTAAGTTTTTTAAAAAAGGTTCTTCCCCAAAATATGGCTTTCCTTGCTCATCATTCTTTTCTGATCCTCATGAGCACAGCAGATCACGTCTTCTTCCATTGGATACACTGTGATGTGTTAATACATCTTTTCAGGATACACGGTTTGGTCTGGCTTGGCAGCACAATTTGAAGAGCCTCCTGCCTGGAACTGCCTAGGAGTTGTGCAAGGACCTTCAGTTGTTGGTTATGTCCAATTTCGACCTCACTGTTTCTGCCAACATTCCTACAACACACAGACACTTTCTACAGGACAGAGACAAAGGAAGAAGTCAGAAAAATGACAAAAAACAAAGCGCGTGTGGACCTTCCCTCTTTCCAACAGATTATGCGAAGTTGTTTCTGCGTGGTTCTGTTTCCATTTAGAGCCATGCTTCTACTGCTTCTGTTTCTCTGGGTTACATAAAACCCTTTTCAGACACTGAAAATATCTGCATCCAGTCCTTGCATATATTACTCTGTGTTTGTCTCCAGCCTTGATGATATCATCTTTAAAATTATGTAAAAAGATCAGTTTTCTTCCTTATGAAGGATTAATGATTAAATGATTAAATAGACCAAGACAAATCTTAGTAGTGTGAATTCAGCCTACTTCTAGTGCAAATGTGAAGCAACTAGGCTGAAGTTTGTGAATTAAATGAATTAAAAAACAATTTACTCAAAGCAAAATTAGACTTTGAATACTGCTGACAAATTTTCTATTACAGGTTGGTAATAAAAATATCTTTCTGCACAAACACTGAAAAATTTAAATAAGTCTAAAATCAATATCATTAATTTGCCCCTGAATTATTGTAAAATGAAACCCCTGCCAAGTTTCCAGAGAATGTGTTTGATAAGGACTGGGCATCCTTGTGACCTTACTAAATACTGTCCTAGTGTGGGAATATATCTTACACACTGTGCCCAGTAAGAATAGTAACATTGCTAACTTTGTAACAGATAGCTAAAAACAGACTACTTCACACCTTGTGTAAATTATTCCAGTATCTAGTGGATGATGTGCGAAAACTAACGTGTGAGACCGGAGGTTTGATTTAAAAATGAAAGGGCATGAGAAGAGAGAGTTCAAATGATGACTCTTGGGGAACTAAAACTGTCTAATCTGGCTTCTTTCTGACTCTAAAGTTACACATGAAGGTTTACATTGCGACTCAGTCCATTAATGATGAATAAATGGAGAGACAACCGAGGAGCTCACATCTCCTCCTTTCCATAGTTTTTTGATGGAAAAATAGCACTTCAGATATTAAAATTCGAGTGACATGAAACATATAGGTGATATCACTAAACAAAAATATCACAAAAATACCCTTCCACATTACGTTGGGATCTAGAAATATTCCCCTTTCTTCTCTGTCCTCTTCCTATTTATTTTATATTTTTAATGGACTGAAACACTGCAGAATCTGATATATAGGTATGGAGGCCTGAATGCTGTGTTAACAATGGCAACAGCATTATCAGTTTGTTAAGAAACTTTCTTAACCCCCAGTTTCTAAATCAAGCACAAAAGGTGGTTTTGAGGGTAAGCTATTTAATTCTAGTTGTATAATCTCTGCTTTGTAACACATTAAACATACTTCATAAAATTTTACAGTTAAACCCAGGTATATTGCTAATTTAACCTATTATTGAAGATAATTTTGCAGACTTTTTCTATAGGCATATTTTATTGTTAGACTGCAAAGTTCCCTTCATAACAGGGCTTGGAAATTGTGCAGTAAACTAAAAATATATTGAAAGAGTATGATTTGTTCTTGGGTTGATTAACTAGCCAACAAACCGGTTAACAGTGAGTCTGCTGTCTAAAATAGACTGAGACATCCAATCAATACATCCATTTTTAAAAATTAGTCAAAATTGTGAAGTCTGACAAAATGCAGTGGCATGAAAATGGTCATTGTTGTTTATATTTTTGAATAGTCTTGACTCAAAGCTGTGTCTGTAATTGATGTTTCAGTGAAAACAGGTGATGACTCAGTGATAATAAACTTTGTAATAGAATTACGAATCTTTGTTTTTGACTGAACTCAGCCAGATTTTCAAAATGGCTATTATTGAGTCTGACTTTCAGAAAACCCTGCTTCATACTTTAGGAGTGATAAGTAATTTGAAAATTCAGAGTAAGCTTTACCAATTGGCCTATTTCAAAGCATAAGAGTACTTTAAGTTTACATGACATTGAACATCAGAAAAATCTCACTTTTCAATCCTCAAGTGAACTATTTACCTTGGATTTTCAGGCTTTTTTATGCAATTACTGTTTTGCTTTTTTAAAAGATACAATTTATGAAAATGATTTGCAAGCAAAATAAAATGAACTGCAGCTACTCTTCATTACTATACAGTATCTTTCCAAATTTACCCCAGCTTTTCTGTAAATATAACTGCAAGATGCTCATTCTGCTAACAATGCGATTTTTAAAATATTGCTTGATATACTCGATGCTATGCAGATAAAATTTTCAACTAGAGTCTGCAGTGTTCTGGGAATCCTTGCATAATCTGGAAGGTGCTATAAATAGAACATGCACTCAATGGAAGGAAAGCGTGACTTATTCTGTAACTATTTGCTTGCCACAGATCCAGCTTCCATCCAAAGTCAAATTGCTCCTGTCAGGGCTGCCAAGTTGTCAGGCACAAAAAGATCTTGCAATGTGCAAGGTGACTTTTCAGACTAAAGGGAGTGGTGGAGGAAGGAGGTTTTGCTTCTGCTGAGTAACTGGTTTCAGCCCTTGTACTAGGCTGTTTCAGTATCTTCAGTTTGAGATACTCTCCCACAATGAGTTCAGGTTGGTCAAGAAGGTCTGCGAGACACTGTCTTGAGTTCTGGTCTCTATTGGGTCCCTGTCGGTACCAGCAGGTCTACCACCAAAAAGAGCTGAACTTTTGCAACATATAGAGTAATGAGGACATGATAAGTGAGCAATTATACCTTCACCCTATTTCTGTGTGACATCCACAGCGGCTGATTTGACAGGAGAGGTGGTTAGGTCTTCCACAGGAAGAAGCCATGTGGAGACCGCTACAGCCCTCTTAACCACCAGTTCCTGCGAGGAGGTCTGGCTCCCATTCTTCTCCAAACTGGGAGAGGAAGCAACAGCAATGCAAGAACCAGTGTCCAAGTCCAGATTTCTGTCTGGTTGATTGTTTGCTTGTTATTTTTATGTGCCAATGTTTGAAGGGCCTTTTAGTGGAAATTGTTTCTTTTTCACTTTCTTAAATCTGTGATCTGATCATGTTTTGTGTCTTCCTTAGGTCTGTTCTTTTGAATCTTTCTGACTCTATATTAATTATTTCTTCTGCTGTTGCTAGGGAAAGTTCTGAAATATTGTACTAATCTATTTTGTGTCTTTCTACTCACTCTGTCTGTGAAAGTCAGTTTCTTCTTCTCATTCTCTTCTGTGAATGTTCCTCAGTCAGGTCATCAAATAATGGCAAAGACTTCATTCCCAATAAGCTGAAATGAAAAAATTAGTCTTTCTTACTTAATTTCTCCAAAACTCCAATGTATCAAAAGACCTAATTTTAAACATTGCTGAAGTATAAATCAAATTGGAGGATGATAGTGAGATGGACAAACAGAAACTCATTCACATATCCTGGCTTTCTGAACGTGTCACTGAATTTTGAAACTAGGAGCAGGAGAAAGTAATTTTGGGTTTCTGTTATCCTCACTGAATGAACTAAAACATTACTTTGTAGCTAAACTATTAATACAAACCAGCCCCTCTTGATGACTTAAGAAGTTATGTTGAGATTACCACAGCAGAGGGAATCCTTATGAACCTGAATTTTATGTTGCAGCTCCAGTGCACTCTTTTTCATTCCTGCCAGGAAAATTTTGTGTGGCTGAACCACTTGTCTTAACTATTTCTATTTTTAATAGGCCTCTTGAGTTTACTGGCAGTTGGTATTACTGAAAGCAGACCTTACCCTACTGCACCCTATGCTTGGGTGCATTTAGGCACATGTCCAGCTCAAGCGGGAACATCAGATCTTTTCTGCAAAACTGCTCAGATGTGAGCTAGACTAGAATGGCATTCTGGACTGATGTTACAAGATACGTGTAAAGTCCAAAAATATGTTTGGAAACAGTTTCCAGACACATGGTTGCAACTGGGGGGAAATTTTGGTATTTTTCATAGCTCAGTGTTGTTTTGATCACATGTAAAGAGAATCAGCCACCAATTTCAAATGAGTCCTGTAAAAATCCCACCTCTAGAAAGGAGTTTGTATGTAAAGCACAATTCTAAGCAACTAGGAAAGAGTAATTGGTGTAAAAGAAATGTAAAACTTTGCTCCTTAAGTGAGTATGATTTACAATTTTTTTTTTAAATCAAAGAAATACTGCACTCCTTTGAAGGTTTGGAAGCCCCAGGAAACATTTGTAAAGCCATTATTAGCACTGGCCAAGGGTATTGAGTCCTCCAGTCTGAACTGTCAGCCCTATTCTTTAGATCTAGTCTGCTCAAATCAGAAAATCCTAGTGATGTGTTAATCCCAATTTGTGTGGTCATAAAGTTAGCAAAAAATATACTCTCAAATTAACTATGTTACTGGAACGTCTTGTTATAATTTTCTTACTAATTTTAGTAATTCTCTGCCATTTGCTTTTAAAAAAATGAAATGGGGACTCTAGTCTCCAACACTTTTCTTCTTTTTGCGTTTAGTAAGTATAGTAAAGTTTAGTAGGATTACTTTTTTTCTTACTCATTGGTATAATGCTTTGAATTTGATCCAAAGTAACATGGAAGAAAAATGCGAGGTGCATTAAAACATAATTTGGGGATTCAGCTGAACTTAGAAAAGAGAAATACATAAATCACTGAGGGGTGCTCTCTAACATTTTCAGTTCCCTTGGCCTTTCTGAAACCTCTTAAATGGGCATCACACTTCACACAGCTGGATCTTCTCCATGTATCTTCGTTGATAAGCTCATGTTCTTTCAGAAGTCTCACAGCCCCTTTGAGGGACAGGAAAACCCTCCCCACAGTACAAAAAGGGCAGGCTGAGATACTGAGAAAGGAAATTCACTGGTTGTGTGCAGTAAACCTCAGCTGCCTAGACTTCCATTCTACTTACAAAGTATATCTGAAACAAGATTGGAAAAGCTTGTGAGAGCCCTGGTATATTGCATATTGCCTTGAAACACATAAGGAAAAATTATTTCCTGTGAGGCTGAAGAGGAAGAAATGTGACATTAGTGTGCAGTTTGGGTCATTCAGGGGATTAGTAAAAATATGTCATAAAACTATCAAACTCTAAGTAGAGATAATAACAGAGTGTACTGGGTCTGGCTGAGCTGGAATTGGTTTTCCCCTATAGCAGCCCTCATGGTGCTGTGTTTTATGTTGGGGGCTGGCAGGGTGTTGATAGCACCCTGGTGTTGTGGCTACTGCTGAGTAGTGCTTACACAACACCAAGGCTCTTCCCAACATTCTGAATTTATGGAAGTTACTAGGTAGGACATAAATGCTAATTGTAAGAAGCATTTTTGAGGAGTCCAGTAAAAATAGCAGACAACAAGCACTTACTTGTTTGAGACTTGCTAGTATCAGGTACTATTAAGTTTTTATATCTAACAAACATTTTCGGGGGACTTCTAGTCTGTTTTCCACCAATATCCAGGAAAGGTAAAAACATAAGAAGAGATCATGAGCTGGATCCAGAAAATTGTCACCAGGCCTTCCCATAGTATGCACTGAACTTTCTGAACTGTCTTTTGTCAGTGCCTCTGGAAAATCTACAGACAGCAGAAACATCTTACACTCTGGAGGTCACTGTCTCTGGAATTTGTTAGACAAGATGGTAAAAATGCTCTCTTTGAGGGCAGTGACTTCAATCACCAGATATTCTCAGCCAAGGAAAGAAAGGAGGCTATTGATCCTCTCCCAGATTTGCCTTCTGAGAGAACCAGCTGAATCAGTGGAAGTCCTAGGAGAACTCCACTGAACTCGACAAGTTACAGTCACATTGAGATTTGTTTGCCCATTGAGAACACGGTCTCCATAATCAAATACCCAATAAATAAATAAATAAATGAAATGGTGAGAACTACTCCCTTTGCCTACTTCCTGTGCTCTCTGCCCACACCCCTGCTTTTTCCTTCTCTTCACAGCAACCCTGTGGTTACTTATTTTCTGTTTATTTGCTTAGAATTCCATGCTAAAGCAGATTCTTACTTTCTGATAGTACTTGGTATAAACATTGCTAACTTCTGAAATGTCATCCCAGATTTATTCTGGGAAAGGACTTTCTCTCTCCTAAAAGCACATTTCTTTAATGCTGACAGTCATTATCTTTATAGCTTATCTTCTTATGAAAATGAGATTTATACTATCATATTATTAGCAGTAACATAGTCCTATCTCCCCGAAGATGGTTTATACCCATGGGATAATTTTAGCCAAATTTGAGAAAAAAAAAAAAAAGTCTAATTCATAATGAAGTTTCAATAAAACTGAAGGCTGTTCAGAAGATCAAATCTGCACTAGTGCCATGACTGAGGGAAGCAGAGGTACAACATAAACAAACGTGTTACCATGTTTTCCTTCTCACCTAAATAACAAGAATTTATTGCTTAAAAAAATTTCTACAACTTGCTTTTTGTGTCTGTGTAAACTCCACAACATATTTATGTCCAAGTATTTGCACACACAGCTCTACTGAGTTTATATCCACTTTGTTGCATTATGAAAGGTAATTTATGTTTTATAAAATCAATATATTGGATAAATCTTATCCATCATCCTGAAATTAGATAAATAAAATTGTAACTGAAAGATAATACATTTTAAATAAAGCCATTATGAAGATAATTTGTCTTTAACAGAACATTAAGTGTTAAGGACTGGTAGATGGATGAAATTTAGTAGTTTGTAACAGCACTGAAATCAGATGCAAAAATTGTCTGGAGGGAGGTTGGAAATGGTTTTTGATGTTTCCTGTGAAAACACAGAGATAATGCTCACTGACCATGGCAGATCTATGCTGTTCTTTCCAGGGTGGCCCAAGACCACCATCAAGACCAAACTCACTGACCATGCCAACACTGAGCCCATGAGCATGACTGTCGGGCGCCCCTCTGAATCACACAGGGACACCACATATTCAGGTACGCTCAGCAGCTTAACAAGGCTGGTTGGCTGTCTGGGCTGCCTGCCTGGCCTGCCTGCCAGCCCAGCCCTGCAGCGGTGCGTGGCAATGGGCACCGCAGGCAGCTGCTGCTCAGGATCCGCACCAGAGTCAGCACTGCCCTGGAGACAGCTGTTTCGGCTTTGCATAGACAGAACCTCTGACAGCAAGCAGTTATGGATATATACCGGAGTGTGTCAGTTTAGAAAAATTAAGTGGATACAAATGGGTTTATCATTACTCCAAAATGGAGACTTACTAGCAGCTTGAGAGTAACACATTCTAGAAAGTCACAGAAAATTGTTCTAGAAAGCCTCAGCTGATCATCAAGTTCATCCCTCAGCCACACAGCAAGACAACTGTACTGTGCCTTTACTCACCAGTGTCCTTAAAGACTTTCAGTGCTGGAGACTTCCTAGGTCAACTGTTCTAAAGTTTCACTATTATCATTGGAAAGTTTTTCTAATGTCTAACTTTTTTTCTTGCTGCTATTTAGGCTTTTGTTTCTTCCGTCTATCCTGGGCAGGATTTCACTGCTTTCCTAGTTTTCAATGCTTTAAGCAATGCAGTCCTATTTTGCTCATTCTTGCATAGAAACTAGAAGAACTCTCATGTAGCCCTTCTCTGAATTTTCTTAATCTCAGCAACAGCTTTCTTTAAGAATAGTCCCCAAAATGTGGGCTCCAAATGTGTTCCAGCCAAAGTTGCACCATTGCAAAGTAGAATAAAAGGTTACTTCACATATATCTTCTAGACTACACTTTCATTTAAGCCTCTCAGCATGCTTTCTTCCATTTTTTGTGACTGCATTAACTGTGCTGACTCATGGCCAGCTTGTGAGTCACTGAGATCCCAGGTTCAGCATTAATGTTGCTTTATCATTTATTCCCCATCTTTTATCTTTGCAGTTGACTATTTCTGTTTGGAACAGTATAGCACTTACTCCTATTGACCCGCATTTCTTTTCAGACTGCTTTCCAAATTTATCCTAGGCACTTGCAGTCTCTCCCAGCTTGCTAGCATTTGCAAATTTAATAAATACAGTCTCTATTGAATCTTCCAAGTCACCACTGAGCAGTACTTGTCTGGGACAGACTGCTGCAGAATGCAGCATGATAAGGCCTTCGTTTTTCACTAAGAATCATTGAAGACTGTAATCTCAATATAGTTTCCAAACTGTCCTGCACCCATCCCACAGAAGCTTCATCTAGAGGACATGTCCTTCCATGTATGTTATACGAGACAATGGCCTAAGCTTTACTGAAGCCAAGACATTTGACTCCTACTGCTTCTTCTCCATTCACAAGGCCAGTTACCTTTGACAGAACGGAATTAGATTATTTTGACAGAATTTATTCTCAATAAATCTATGATAGCTGTGAATCCTTGGGCT
The DNA here is from genome assembly GCF_003259725.1 of Athene cunicularia. NCBI lineage: Eukaryota > Metazoa > Chordata > Aves > Strigiformes > Strigidae > Athene > Athene cunicularia. The sequence continues at coordinate 7,633,639 of NW_020799113.1, forward strand.
TTCCCATGTGCTTTATATGATGTTTGAAAATATTTCAGTATGTTTCCAGGAATTTTAATTAAGAGGTGTGATTTATAATTCCCCAGCTGCTAACTGCGTCACTTTTTCCTAGAGTAGGAACTATGTTTTTTTTTTCTTTTTTTCACTTGGTACCCTTGTGTTCCAGTTTTCAAAGAGAACTATCACAAGATGCAGAACTGCTTCAGTTATTTCTTTAAATATCCTAGAATAACAAATTTCATCAGGCCCAGCTGATACGAAAACTCCCTAATCCATATTTTTCCTCTTCTAGGTTAAGATCTTATTCCTCTCTCACTGGTACTAATTATGTTAGGCCCATGCATTTCAACAGATCTTTTTTAAAAGGGTGATGAAAAAAATCTAGTAAACACTTCAGCCTTTTCCAGAGCCGCCATTTGTTGACCTGTTCCAAGTGAAGTACTGGGACTTTCCTCAGATTTTTTTTTTACAAGCAGTGTGTGGGTATACTGCTGCACACTGATATAAAGAACAGATCCTGTTCCAGGAGATTTTGCTCTGGAAAATGTTTTAATGCTATTGTTCAGATCTCATAATGCAGTTATGCAAGACATTTCCTTTTGTCCTACAGAGCCTGAAGCAATAATATTTTGAAAATCTCTTTGGCCCATCCTAACAAAAATCTTTGTCTTGAATTGAGAACATCATTCAATAGGTACGATTGATATAATTTCAAAAAAGTTGACTTTAGGTTATATACAATTAATTGTTTGGTCTGCACATTACAGACAAACATTTTTTTCAGAGAAAATAATCAAGCAGAAATTAGGAGATTATCTTTACAGAGATCATGAGTTTAATCACAGTATTGCTCACAAGAACACAGATGCTGAAGCAAGAGTCATGTGGAGGATGGAAACATACTCATCACTAGGCTAATGGCATCTTTAATTGCTGCCCTTACTTACAAAAAAAATTGAATCAGTGGAGAGAATTACAATTCAGTTTATAGCGTGAACAAATCCTGATCATATTTTACCTATTTTAAACAAGATAAGCTCCTAGAAGAATATATTCTATATTCTCCTATATCCTGGGAGATATATCATATATTCTTCTATAAACTGCAATTATATTCTATCTGGGACAGGGAATGACTCATTTGGATCTATGTCCCTTGATTTTACATATATGTAGCATTATGAGATTAGTGTATGAGTGACCAAAGAAATATTAGCTTTGCTTGGATTAGTATATGAGTGACCAAAGAAATATTAGCTTTGCTTGGACAACCCATCTGCCAATGAGTAACAGTGGAAATGGTGGGGTTATAACACAACATGAGACACTGCTTATTTCTACTGAGTCTTAGCCAACTCATTATGAAGTCTTATGCAAACATGTGAGCAAGTTATCAAATGATACTACTTTATCAGATACTCCACAAGAACTTCAACCTCTGTGGAATTGACTGGTCTTCAAGGCCAGATTCAGTAACAGATCTATTCCTAAAGTCTAGGCACTTGATCTCAGGAGTATATTTTATAGTCCAGTGCTACAGGAGAACTGGAAGAACAAGCAGAAGGGATCTGGAGAGTCTCACACTGAGCAGGAAGCTGTGTGCTGTTTTCTAGGGTAGTAGTGGAGACAAGCTGGATCTTACACTCTGTGTTACAAGCAGTTTTATTCTCTAATCAGGGATGATCTTCTGTCCATTCAGATTCCACAGCTCTGATTCCTCTTCTGAATGGTACTTCTGCCCGTTCACTCACAGAACACAGCAAGACTTCCTTTTCTATCTTGAGAGGTTCCTTGAGAGGAAGTGTATTGGCGGTATCTCCTTTTCTGGTTAAGGAATTTCAGGAAGGAAGTATGGAAATGTGTGTTATTCATCCTTTTTGCATAAAATATGTCACAGTGAAAGAGCTTAAGACTGATTTCCATATTTCCTATGCTACAGAATTATTCTATCTTTATGCCTCTACCAAAAAAGTAGGAAAAATTATAAGTAAAAATGTCAGGCATCTCCAGATGGGTAAAAAAAAAAATAAATTGAAAATTGCTGTTTTGGTGCTGAGTTTCAAATTAAGCCCAAGTTTTACTTTAGGTACAAAAGCCCTGGATTCTCAGAGATTTATCTTCCTAAACCCCATCTGACTTCCATGGGTGTTTAATGAGTTTTTGAGAGTTGCCAAGATACTCACAGATCTGGGCAAGTGAAGTCTTTGATTTGCTCTGGCCCTCAGTTTTAAGCAAAAGACACTTGGCATTTTGCAAGATCATTCCTGGAGTAGCAAGGTAGGGACAGAGGTATGCATTTTGTCTTCCCTATTTGATTGTCTGTTACAATTTTGCTTCATTTATATGAGTTACACGTTCTTCAGTTATATGAGAACACTCTGCATCTGGAACTCGACTGTTTCAATGTACCCTAGATTAGCCTAGGTTACTTGTTCCCTTCTGAGTTGTTTATGTGCTGTTCCCTTGTCTTTGCTGTCGGGCAAATGCTAAAAATAAGAATTTGCTTATCTAATTTGTATGGATCTTCACAGTGTATGTGATTTCACTGTCTCCTTTCCCCTCGAGCAGTGAACAGATTTTCCAGACCTTATGACTATGGACTATGCATTCATTGCTGTCATAAATCAGAGGATTTTTCCTTTCAATACTGACATGTCAAATTAAGACACCCCGAATTTTTCTATAGGGAATAGTTAGAGATTACAGATTCTGTTCATTCTGTTTGAGCTCTGGACCTACTAACTCTGATCTGATTATATTTATTTCCAGCCCTGGAAATCTAATTAATACCTTGTAAAATTGTTTACTGTAAGTATGCCTAAAAATGTGCTTATACCTATGAACTGATTTTTTGTTTTTCTTTAGATTAGATGAGTAAATTGTATTTTATGTCAGATTAATAACTTGTATGACAGAAGAAGAATCAGTGTAAGCTTCCCTTTGTTGTCAACCCCTATGCCAAAAGATTTGTTAGAGATGCCATCTCAGAGAAAGATCAGGTTATTCTGCCTTCAGGCCTGTCCTGTCACTACCCATTCTACCCAAACAGCTCAATATAATAAGTTCCTGTTTGTCAACTGCAACATTGTTTTTGGAAAAAGGAACCACAGTACAGAGGTCACCAAATGTTTTTTTTCTGGTATGGTTTGGGTTTAATCAGAATAGGCACCATATTTCACTTATCCCCACCATTAATCAGTAGAAAGCAATCAGTAAATTATAACCTTTGGATGGCAGTTTGAGACACAGAGATGGTTGTTTAAAGTTACACAGACACAGTACTTTATGTACCCTTGCACATACCCCAAACATGTAGCCAGTTTAATTCCTGTTCTAAAAGGCCTAATACAAAATATTTTTTGCAGCAGGAAGTATGATAGTCTATGCTGGTGTTTACAATAGTGAATATAGATAGGTCTTAGGACTACCTTATATGTATATCTTCACTTATTAACTCAGATCAGTAAAGAAGTTATACACCCTTAGAAGCTTACAGATGGTAGGGAGGATTAAATATGCGTATTACCCTCTTTCTGTATGCATTATTCTTTTTTTGAGTTGAACTGATGATATAATATTGAAAAACATCGGAGCAGTAAGTTATGTTTCGACAGTTCAAAACTTCTTTGTATCCTGGCTCCAGCTGTAGAATTGTTTTATCACTGAGCTGCTCAGCACATGTGGAGTCAGCAAACGCAGCAAAGCAGAGCAAAGAGAGCAATCAGGTGACAGTGCTGGCTTGCAAGGACCATGGTCCTGTGATGGACAGGGATAACTGGAAGTTTCATCAGGGCCAAAGAAGAGAAAGGAATTCCTTGTGAACATAATAAAATCAGCTGGGGGACCAGTCAAAAACCAAAAGCTATGCACTACACAAGATAAAGAAATAAACGGTGATACAGAGGAGAAGATAATCAGAGTTGAGGGAAGAAGAGGGAGGATCCTGGAGTACTATAACCTAAGCCCAAAGTGCATGCAAAAATCAGTGATAGTGCAGGTATTCTGTGCTTTTTTTAGAAGTGTATTGTTCAGCAACTTAACAAGCATACATGTGGACCTATTTACTTCCATGATTATGTCCTCTCATGGTTGGAATTTAGCCTCTGGAGGAGCAGGACTGACACTGCGTTTGAGTAACAAGCTCAAGTTTGCTCAAAGGGCTCAGCAAATGCACTACGGTAGTCATGAATGCCTACGCACACACACATTATCTGGAGCCTACCTGGACCAAAAGCAATTTAAGAGCATAGGAGCTTAACATACAGGGACACAGTGTAGCGTCCAGTTTAGTAACCAGCTGGTAAAACTTTCAGTATGAGGATAGCTCTTTAGCCAGGTTCTGACCCCAGTTGTACCAGTATGAATACAACTTAATTTCAAGGACTCTGTCTGAATTTTTCCATTAAACTCATTGTCCCTGAAAACAGAATTTGGTCCTTCCTGTGCAATCTCAGTTTTATTCTAGGATAGGTCACATTCCTTAAGGGAATAATAAAACATCTAAAACATCTAGCAAATCTCTTCTCTGACAGTGATCAAACAGGTCAGTGTAGTTTAGAGTGGCTTTTGAATCTATGAGATAGGAGACACAGGAATCTTTCCTAATACAGGAGACTGGATCCTAGGGACAGTGAGATCAGTTACTACAGGGAAGAGCTCTAAAAAAAAGAAATTCAGGAGATTTTAAGGCTGCAAAAACAGACAACATTAAATTAATTGAATACTTCTAAGTAATTCAACACAGTGTTGGCTGCTATTCACAAGTGCTTGAAAGGCAGTACAATTCCGATGAAACAGTATGGTACAGTATATATGTTAGCATGGTGTACAACACGTTAGCTTACACACTTGTTCTGGACACATTAGTATACTAAAATGTAGGATTAAAAAGACAAGTTAAAAAAGAAAAGAAGAAAAGGAAATAATTTTTTAAGATTAAAACTAAGAATCATGTCCTGGCAGTAACATTTGGAGTTGTTTGCAAGCAGATACACCTTGCAGTATTTAAAACAAGGTAGATAAAACACGATTCTTAACAACATGAGTTTTTCTCCTTAGATAGAGAATTAAATTCTGGTTCCATCAAAATTAGTGGCAACTTTTGAGGCCATCTGAAATTATTTATAGTTTGCAAGAATAACTTCTGAAGATACATATGTCTAAAGGAAGTGTATAAGCTGTTCACATGACAGACCCAGATATTTTTAAAAACATGTTTAATGAAAAAGTACAAGAAAAATAACGAGTAGCTGGAATTAGGTCAAGGCCTACATTAGAATATTTAATTTGGCTTCAATGAAGGGGCCTGGACTTATCATTTGTTGTTAATCTAGGCACTCTGCTTGTCCTCATTTATCTTCCCGTCAGAGCTACTGAGAAGAGCTTCAGAAATACATTTCAGCACATTGTGAAAACAGTCTATGCTCACAGTTAGTAATGAAGAAATAACATAATTAATTGCTGTTATGTAATGGCACTTGGCAAATTAATGTGGACTGCTACAGGGTAAATAAAAGCTAATGCTATTTCTGGAACACCGCTTAGACACATCTTGACCAAAGACCTGAAGCATCCAAACATTTGACTGATTTTTTTTTACGCAGAAAACATCTACATCAATAGCTGTTGGTTAAAGGTGTTGTGAGGAGGACCCTAGAGATTAAGAATTCTCATATCACTGCTGAGTAAGGACAGCACAGCCTGTGTACTGTACCCAGCTGCCTCTGTCACAGTCCTGCAACTCTTTGGTTCCTATCATCTCTGCTAAGCTGGCAAAGGCATTCTGTTAATTCCGCCAGCTCCTGTGGACAAAGTGATGTGGTCTGAAAAGGGGCCACCCAGTGCTCTGCATAGGGAAACATAAAGTACTAAATGCTACTTTCCACTGAGACACATTCCCAGCCAGTGGCACAAAGCTTTTGTTCATGGATATTAGGAATCATCATTTGAAGTTAATAACCTAGGATTTTTTAACATGTACTCCTCTCCTCCTCAGTACGGGAAATTTAACCATAGCTACAGTCCATTAGTCTACAGAATCTGTAAGGGCCTTGCAAGGACTGCTGAACAACTGCAAGCAGACACACACTAGAGCATTTCCTGTGCGAGGCCTTACACCCACGAAGGCATGGTGTGTTGACAGCAAAACTGTAATATCTGTGCTTAGTAAAGGAGGCTGCTCAGGGAGTGCTCACTTTGAGGGGAGCTGTGGGTGGGATGAAATCAGGAACACTGCCAGGCTACCCTGTGACTCAGAGGGGGAACTCCCACCTACATGGCGGAAATTCAGAGCCAACAGGCACAACTGTGGGCGGCTTAACTGGCATCTGTCACACCCTTTGGAGATCTGATCCTCTACTAGCAGAGTCTGATGACATTAGCCAGCCCTTGCTTCTTATCATCCCCATCTTTGTCCTGAAATCTAAAAAAAAAAAAAAAAAATAATCTTTTTATTTTTGTAAATGGATCAACAAAACAATATCTCTCTATCCTAATGACTAAGAGATGTGAGTAACCTCTTTGCCTTGGTTTGGGAAATTTTAGAGTAGATTAAATTATTTGTTGCTATTACTGCACACTTGCATCACAAACTAAAGAGATGAAGGTATTTTGAGGGGATGGCTTTTTTTTAAATTAAGGCTCATATAACATTACCAATATACTATCTTTAAATTTTTCATCTGCTCATTTACATTGATTTTTAAATTCCTTCTTCCTTTCCTATTTGAATAACAAATCCCAAATAAGAGATTTAAACTGCTATTTATGAAATGCAATGGGTGAGTTGGGGTTTTGCTGACTACAATTTAAAGTTTACTTAGTTTTGAACCTTCACATTTAACCTATAATTGTTTCTTTTCTGTTAATCCTGTCGTGAACAGAAAACCAGCTGCACTGATAAGAAAATCAATCGAGTAAATCTGATTTTACACTGGGGATCCACTAACCTGTAATTTGACATCTGATTATTTGCTTTTGACTGCTTACTCTTTTATTGCTGGTATTTCCTTCCCTTCAGGACTTTTTAGATTGAAGCTGCTCACCAGAAATCCCATGGGATAGCTTATAAAGGCTTAATACCTGAATATTAACTGACATTGCAACTCAGCCGCTGTAGTGCTGGAAGTCCTCCCAGGCTCGACATTGCTGAGGGGAGAGCCACAGCAGTCGATCTGGGCAGAGGGATGGCCACCGCTGCCCGGCCCTGGGCTGCTTTTCTCGTCTCTGTGACTTGAAGGAAGAGGTGCTGAAGGACGCACTAGGCCACAGACAACAGCAAATGGCATCTGCAGGGATGGGTGTCTCCCCTTCTGGCCCTGCACTCTGCCTGTGGCCACGCAGGGCTCACTGGGGCAGGCCAGCAGCAAGGCCTGCCACCGCACCGTGAGGCCAGGCGGCCATTTTCCCTGCCAGTGCCCCGCTATGGGGCGGCTGATGCCACAGCCTGTGACCCGTGCTCCCAGCTGGACCAGGAGGCCATCTCGCCCTCAGCACCCCAGTGGAGCCTGTGTCTACTGGCAGAGAGACAGCTGCCAGCACCCTGAGGCCCTCATGGCCGTGAGGAGCCCCACGCACACACTGCCCACAGGCCCTGGGGCGCCATTTCAGTGCAAGCACGGGCTATCGGCACCCTCCGGGCCCTGAGGTGCTAGTTTCCAGTTCAGCCGTGGCTGTGCCTGCCATGGGCCTGTTCATCTGCACCCTCACCTGTAGACTGATGTTTTGCTGTGGCCTCAGCTCTCCCTTGCTGCCCCGGATTTGCCTGGTGAGATGCTGCTTTTCCTGCCAGCGCCTTGCTCGGGGGAGGCTGTGACTGCCAGGCGGCCCCCTGGTGCTGCGGAGGCTGGCTCCCACGGCCGAGCAGGTTCTGGCTGATGAGAATGTGCCCGACTTGAGGCAGCTGACAGCTCTCCTGACAGCACAGGACCCCTCAGGAGCACCAGGTATGCCAAGGCAGTAGGTTGATACGTAACTTTGTTATGTAAATGTTAAAATTCCACCTTACCAAAGGCTGGTTTCTATTATTCTTTCTAGTTTTCCCTGTCAAGGAGGCTATTTGCTGTGGTGACACAGTAATGCTGCCTTCATGGGAAGGTTTCAGCAAACGGAGGGTATTAAAGGGCAAGGTTTGAACTAGCCTCACCCATGGTAGTCATCTTGCCTCTGTTCTGTAGTTCTGGTGCCCTTTCTGTGAGTGGCAGGGAGCCCTGGCCAGCAGGGAAGGGAATCTTACAGTTACCTTTTTCAATGCCTTCCCAAATTAGCTTTCTTTTTAAAATGTGTGCTCTGTATGTACTTGACCAAAGGACAGGATAAAGAGAAGGAATAAGGGCAGCTTTTCCTAATCAGGGTTTGCTACCATTAACTGTGAGGTTATTGTTCTTATTACAAAAAAAGGAGTCTGCTCAAGCTAGTTGATTGCCCAGTTTTAGAGACACACGTCACTTGCTAACTTCAAACACAGATGCAAGCTTTTCCTTAATCTTTGAAACTGAAGATTTTTTTCTAGATTTGAATGAGTAAGTGAATTCAGCTTTCAGTTTCTCTAGCAGTGGTTACATGACTTGTATGTAACCATTTGAAAGAACAAAATATAGAGACTGATGTTTTTTGCATTCGGCTGTCATGTAGATGATATGCAAAGATACCAATGATTTATCTTATGGATTGCTTGCATGGGCAGTTCTTGAGGGCACAAGACTTTGTTTCAATAACTATAGTAATTCTGTCCTTCCTCTGGTGCTTTGCCCACAATATTTGTGTAATTATTGTTCCTCCAAGGCATTTGGATTATTGCCCATAGCAGTGTCTGCTTCTCATGGCTTCTTCAGATAAATTCCAAACAAAAAAGTTCAGTCGCTGGAACAAAGGAAAGGGCTGACTTTACCAGTTAGGTTTATAGTTGCTAGTTGTGAAATTAATACTTTGCCAGAGGTGTGTTTTAAAAATTTGTTTTGTTTTGCTTTTTCCCCTCAAAAGGTGATTTTGTTCTGTTGAGGATGTGCTATTTATGAAAATGTGTGGGGAGGGGTCAGTCTTTATTCTTATGCTATTTCTATTGGTATTGTACTAGCTAGGACCCCAGCTATGATCCAGGATTCCCACTGTGTGAGTCACAGAATGAAAATGCATTCCCAGAATCAAAAGTGCAAGGTATCTACTTGACTTAGCTGTTTCACTTCACTGGATTCCTTTTTTTTTACTATTTTTGTATATTCTTATTCTTCTTCTTATTCTACTTTTGCTTTCATTACTAAATATGGCCTTTTTACCAATCTTTTTATCCAGGAATTCCTGAACTCTAATCCCATGTGTGATACTCAGTGCAGGCAGACTACTGACTCACTCATACTTACTCTAGGGAAATGCTTCATCTTTTAAAACCTGATAATTGTCACACCCTTACGTGGACCACAGTGGAACACTCCTGTGGAATAAACTGTGACAATCTAAACCAAGCATTTATTTTTATCGTTGTTTTAAGATGGATTGGTTCCCTGATCTTGTTCACCACGCATTTGGCACATCAGTTGTGCTGGCACAGTGCAAGGAGCAATGTGGATGCAGCTGAGAACAGGAACTGTTTAAGTTGGCAGTATTTGCAAGAAAATAGCATGAGGAACCCAATTAGGGTATGTGGAGCCTATCTGGATTCTTGTAGCAGTTGGCTCTGCCTAGTAAGGCCAGTAGGTGATGGGAAGCAGACAAATGATGGGATGTCTGACTGTCAGGCCTCAGGAAAAAGAGAAAGTTCAACTCTAAGTGGAAAAGATCCTTTCCCTGAAGCAGACTGACAAATTCTGTTGTCACTAATCTTGTTCACTGCTTGTCTGTGAATGTTTGCTCAGCACAAGAAAGGAGAATATTCGGAAGATCTGTTCTTTCAGTGACAACTCAATTTTATTGAAATCTAAAATGCCTGTGAAACTACAGCTTTAGGATGCACCTCATGAATGTAATTTTTTCATTGAAATCAATAGTGAATGCTCTTTGTCTTCAGACAAACGAGGTATGTGCAAAATGTTCTCCTTCCCAGGCACACGATATGCAGACAAGATGGTAATAAAGATACCTTGTACTTGAAAGACAGTATTTGACTGAGTAAAAAGTAATGCAGATCATCTAAAAAGATCTTCAAGAGAAACAAGTACTGCCACAGTGTCACTGGAAGACATTAATGTAACTTGGTTGTCTAAGGATTTGTTTCCTGTCATGGACTTTAAGTGAATTGTCTAGGCTGAAACTTGATATGAATCCATATAACATGGTAGGGAAATGACACAGGAAGAACTGAACATACATATAGAAAAGCTGCAGCTGGAGTGTGTTCTTATGAGACATCAGAAAATCTACATGGGAGATTAATCTAGACTAGGGATTATTTGGTGCTGAAAAAAGAAGTGTAAATTCTGACTGATATGTGTCTCCTGTGCTTGTAATTGCTCATAAATATCTCCTCCATAAGGTTCTTTTATATTGAAAAAAGAATGGTGGTCATCTGTCCTTTCTCTATTTTTCAGCTGTTTCATGAAACCTGCAGGACATGTGCTGAATTGCAGCTGAGGAGGCCAAAAGGGATCAGTTTATAAACACAAAGCCTCCTCATCTCACAGTATCATCTTCAGCTTTGCCACATATACATGGTGATAATATGTATATGTATATACGTGGTGACTGAACAGTCTGCTGTCCAGGGGCTGCATCTTATTTATTCTGTTGGACATAGGCCTCATACATTTAACTTACTAAGAGTATTACATTTCTGTAACAGCCCTGCAAATTATGGGAAATTATCCACTAGATTAAAAAGTCGGCTTGAGACTGACAGATGCACAAGTGATTATACATAAATATGTACGTGCATAGATGCATAAGCTTCAGTTCTTTTAAGAAACCAGTCTATATGACTTAAAAGAAGCTGCTTTATTTTACATAAGAGCAAGATCTGATGTTACACGGTGGTTCTGCAGGGTAAATTATACCTTCAATCTTTATGCTTTTCTCAAGCCTCAACACTTAATACCCCAACTCATTTGTACAAGGGTGACCTCAGACCCAGGTCCTTAATCTCTTTGTCACTGTGGCTTCCACTGTTTGAAGCCCTTCTGGCAGTGTTGTGGCTCACATCAACAACTGGGTAACTATGGTGTAACAGCTACCACACTCCAGCCAAGCAGTGGCAGTGGTCTTGGTGCACACTCTTTTCCCTGCAGCAAGGGAGGCAATGCAAATTACCTTACGTTTTGTTAAATGCGTGAAAAAGTAGTCCCATATACTTTTGCTAAAGAAATCATAGAAACACAGAGGTTGGAAAAGACCCTTAAGATCAGATTGTCCAACATTTATTAAATTATGCAAATTCCTTCATGGTGGAGATTATTCTTCAGGGACTTCTCTACATGCAGCCCTATTTTTATATTTTTCTAAGGTTATGGGCTCAATGAACCTATGATTTCTCTAATATGGCTGTTCTTTTCCCTACCTGCAGCTTGGGGGGAAAGCAGGATGGGATGTTAACAACTGGACAAATTATTACTAAACAATTTGGAGAGAAAATACATTATCATTAAATGTAGGAAGTCTACCTTTCAAAGAAATAATTGCATTTTAATAAAAATGCTAGGGTGTGTATATATGTGTAGAATAGATGCATTGATTGGATAGCAATGTGATTGCTGTATTTACTCTATTAGCAGCCTGTATGGCTACAAATCTCTTCAGGGTGACTGTGCATTTTAGTGACCGAAATCTGTAATTAGTGATGTTTCTAGAGGTAGAAGGAACTATATAGCAGTCTTGAAAATGAGGAGAAAGTTTCCAGGAGAATGTTTTTCCTCTTGAAGTGGGTACTTCAGAAGGAGATTTATTTTCCCTAACTGATTACAAGAATAAAAATATTTAAATGTATAGCATTTCCATTTAAAATTGCTGCCTTTTACTTGCATGTGACACCATATATCAAAGCCTGAATGCTATCTCAGTTGTATACAAACAAGAAGAAAAGTACCCAGGTCTAAACCTCCTTTTTATCATTACTACAGTAACCTTTCCTGTTAAGTACTAGTGTTAGAAGTAGTAGAAATGTTTTTATACTAGTTTCAAATGCAAATGCTTCAGTTGAGATTGTAAGCCTTGTTGGGTTCCCAACTGCATGAACAAACAAAAAGAGGAATCTTTGATCTAAATAAGTGACAGTCAAAAAATTGGGTTACACTTGAATAGCCTGACTTTGCGTTTAAAATTAGAGGTGATACATTTGTCAGAGGAGTTGAGAATGCATTTTCTTATGACAGATTTCTACCTGAGTGTAGTTACCAGGCTAACTAGTCATATCTTTGTGAAACGGGAACTTGAATATGTATATTTTTATAGGTACATACAAAATGGAAATGTGTATCCATGTGTACACTTGGGAATATAATTCCACAAATCAGATACTAATGGATCATTACTGGTTTACTGAGCAGTTTAGACTAACAGAACTTTGTCAATATAGATGCATTTGTACATTGATTGAAAAGATCAAGATGGTGCTTACAAACCTCTTTTTCAGTTCCAGAGCAAACATTTGCCTTATTTAAGGTGTTGCACCATTCTGGGGATGGAAAAAAGTTTAAAAATATACTTTGTGTTTACATTCCTTGTGCACTAGTGGCTCTATTCTCATTTTTGGTTCGTTTATTTAATCATTCATTGCTCATTTTTAAGCTGCTTTTGGACTGGAAACTTGTCTCATTTGGCCCCTTTTTAGCTGGTGTTATTTCTGGGTCTGAGTAAGTATTGCACATTTCCACCATGAAAGCAAAAATTATGTATGGGAGATTGAGAGGACTTGTCAAAATCATCAACATGTCACTATAAACATCTGACATTTGAACTGTCAGGTTTTAGATTTTAACAAATGCAATTTCAGCTCCCCTAACTGCTTGCTGCTTGAATGTTAAGGTAATTCTGGCAGAATATGCTTTCTGGACTGCTAAAAATAGGAAGATCTTCTTAATGACTTCAGTAGAATGATAATGTCCTGGAGACACACTCTCCAGGTAAAGCAGTTCAGGCAACTCTTGATACACTTGAATAAACACCTGGCTGCCCAAAGTATATGTCATAGGACTAATCTGTGTGCTTTATTTAAATCTACAGCCATGAAAATACCTATCATTAGAGAATATAATCTCTGGTTCATCAGATTGATCTCTTGTGGACCTGTGGTATAGTCCTTTACATTTTGTGTAGAAATGATCTTGTTTTGGAAATGACGAAGGCATAACTTGCTTCTCACCTACCACTAACCTCTTGCCTATCACCCAGTCTTTTTTGATCTTTCATGACAAATTAGAAATTGTTGCTTATTGCCTGTTTGTTTAATCCAAGCCATGCATTTTAATAATAAAGGCTAAATTTTTTACTGTAAGTTTCACAACTGAATACGTTAATATCCTTTCAGTGATGCTCCTTGCAAGGAAAGAAGTCCTTGCAAGACTGCAAGGAACAGTGGAACTGAATAGCTCCTGAGGATACTTTTGAAATGGCATTAAGTTCTCTTAGATTCTAACTAAGCAAAATAGTATTCTCCAGAGGGTTCCATCTAAAGTATGTGCCAAATATTGGTAAGAGACATTTAATTTGTAGGCATTATGATTGTAAGGAAATGAATACTCATAACAAAGGGAATCCCTGAATATCTCAGGGGAAGTTTTACTGAACTGAATTAAAACTGTTTATTAAGTACATCAGTGATAATTTTGATGGGAAATACATCATTTTCCTGGAACAAATTTTAAAATAAACTTTGTAAGGAAGCTAATGAGTTGGACTAATTGCCTGACATATAGAATATTCAGAATCCTGTGCCATGAAAAGATGCTAATATTTTCTGCATTCTGCTGAATGTTTTACTTATACTTGGCAGAAATATATACTAGAAAAAAGTTAAAACTGTCTTTAAGTCATTAAAAAAGACCTAAATGATAGGTGGTTTTCAGAGGGTAAGAATCCCTGGGTAAGGAGGGAGAATGTATTTAAATTAATCTTGGTCCTTTTCTCGGTAAGCAAAATGTAAATTTCATTGAAGTTTTCTCTTCAAGCTTGTGTCTGCTTTGCAGAACCTTTTATTCAAGGTGTTAGTTCCTTCTGTCCCAAAAATGCTTGCTGGGGGAACTTAAAGGAGTTCCTACCTCTTAACTCATTTTAGCTTCTCTCTGTGACAATATTTGTCTGGAAACCTCTTGGGACAGCAGTCCTGCAAGATTCAACAGGTTTATAAAATTGTCTCCCACAATATTTCTAACTGATTTCAGTAATCTCTTTTTTTTTAATTGGGATTTTTCAGTTCCAAAAATGACTGAAAAAATGTCCTTTTCACTTTACATGAGTTTTCTGGTTTTCGGTTTGATTTCTATGCAGGATTCAGTACTAAGCATAAACAGAACGTGCTGTACTGCATGCCCCTAGGTGCACTTCCACTATCTCCCTGCGCTATCAGCTGCTGTATTTCAGCTGTATTTCCAGTGAAGAGTTACTAAAAATAGGTCCAAACATACAGGTGGTGGATTTAATTATTTTACAAGTTCAAAACCGTGAAACCAGCCTCAATTATAAGAAAGCTTCCCTGCCCTCATTACAAAACAAAATTCCCTCATACAAAATTCCCTTCCTTGTTACAGAAGTACAAAACCATTCCTCTAAACCACTCAGGATGGGTATTTATTTTCTATGAATTATAAATCAGAAGTCTAAATTGGCAAAAGCAGTCTCAGCTGAATGGCAGTATTTCAATTTCCAAAGAGGATTGTTCAAATAACACCCAGTAAAAAGGGACCGAAGTTTCATTCCGCTAGTACGAAGTGTCACTGTAAGCATAGACTGCAATTATTTGAAATAATTTCCACGAAGCAGTAAAACTAACTTTTCTGCTGAAAATGTATAGATTGCAGTTTTACAGAAAGCTGATGATCATGTTCAACTTCAGGATTAGCTAATGAAAAGATTCTTACTGCTACCAGAGGGAAAAAACAAGTGTTTGAATTCCTGCTGCTTGACTCAAGATGAGTTCTCACTGTTTGCTTCCCTCTTACATTGTGAATATGTAGTTCCTAGTTTCTGGCACAGAAATAGCTTCACTCTAAACAGCCATGCAAAATATTTCCTACCTTGGAATAGTAAGATAGCATGTTATTATTTGGTTAAGAAAATTGTAACTATCAGGTGAAAAAAGCAGTATATTTTTAGTGGGTAAAAGAGGGAGTTATTGACAGGTCCAGAATATAAAAAAACAAAACAGTTCACAGTTGTTCAGAGTAGAAGGGAACAGGAAGACTGGCATGTAAACCAGTTCACCTTTCCACTTCACAACAGGTAGTATATGGGACTCTCCAGTTCTTACTTTTCAAGGAAGAGTGATAATTCTTGCTGGTTTATGAAACTCTCCCCTTTGAAAAGCCTGGTTCCTGTACATGTAGCTGAAAAACTGACCACCCATAAACTGCAGCTTGTTTAAAGATACTTTGTAGAGCTATTTCAGAAACAGGTACACTTACCTTTCCCCCCAAAACACAAGTTGTCCTTTGATCCAGAGATCCCTAGGATCTTTGGCATCTGCCATGTGAATAACAGCAAAGTCACATTTTGTTAAAAGCACTTATGACTAAGGAGGAGAATTCCTTCCTTCTGCTAACTTGGGTGCATAGTATACAGTTAAACAGTGGTTGATTTATTTTGTCCTGGGAAGATACCATCCATCAGCTGATGTGTGCCATGATTACCCCAAAGTACCCTACTGCAAAGTAGAATGGCTGGTTTAACCTTGCTAGCTTTTCTTTCCAGTTAGGATAGACAAAATATTTCCCAGATGACAGGCAGAATCGTTCTCGACAAAGCATTGAACAGACCTGTAGAAGCCTGACACCAGCATAGGTATTTCAATTACAGAAGAGATTCCTTGGTCATTTAAACATTTGGGTTAGTATATGGCCCTAGTAAATTCACATTTTCATGCTTATTGGTGGGGTTTGCTTCTTGATGTTTTATAGCTGTAGAGATCAATATAGAACAGTAGTACTTCTTACTGAATTTCATTACTGAAAAATGGGGACACGAAAGGAGTGCTAAAGCTACTGCCTTAATTTATTACCATGCTTATCCATTGTCTAACATGCCATGGGAACAGTTGAGGAGTAACTAGAGAAATAATTTAGTGATTAGCTTACAGACCACTTAGCTTATCGGATAAAACCAAAGGGTTCTTTAATTGCAATATTGAATAAACTTTATTGGATTTATACAGCTTATAGAACAATAAAACTCATAAACTGTAATCATGTAATTGTTGAATTGCTTTGTGTCCCATAAATTCACAGTGGGTACAACATTGCTAAAAAGCTTCCCAGACAAATCTGTAGCTCTTTAATGTAGTTCTTTAATAAAGAACTTTAATAAAATCATTTCCCACTTGTACTGGACTATGGAGCATAAAGAATGTTTTTTAAGCTTTTAATCTTGCTAGTTGATAACTAAGAGCAAGAAGCTAGGGGGTCGGGAGGAGAAATTCCTGTTTGAGGAAACAGGGATGAAAACTTTTTTTAGTAGTAATGTTTAAAAACACAGTCATACAATGGAGGAATACAGTGAATTATCCATAGACAATGTCATCAGGATATTCTATTGTACTACCACACACAGTAATGCTACTTTTCTCATCAGGGGCACAAGGCTATTTTCTAATAATAGCTACATTATGTGGGAAAAGGGGGAAAAATTTCTACCTAATTAGGCTGCCATGGAGACCCGACTAACTTCTACATTGTGCTGCTTCTTTCTGGCTTGAGCATGCCTTCCTCCAAGTTGAGAGGAGTCTTACCTTTGACTTAAATGGGAGCAGAGTTAAACATTCTCTTTTTTGTACTTTCCTGCATCTGACCCCTGAAGAGAAAAGAGTGCTATTTCTTGTACTGACAAGGGTGTAAACTCCAACACCCAGGCTCTGGCTTCTTCTGGCTCTTACCTTCTTACTTTAAAACCAACTCAACCTTTTAAACTAGGATGACAAGTAATTACAGTTCTAGTCCTTGTTTTCTTGGCTTAGGGAAATTTCCTGATGATATGTAACTTTGAGTTTGGCTTTTAAATTTTGCGTGTCCCAATAGCATGCTTATGTACTGAAGCGAATATAGCACAGTTTTGCTAGTTCATCCGTTCACAAGCATTTTTGTAAAATAAACTCATTTTGCCAAAGCATATCTGGACTCTAACAGCGTTGTCTCAGGAGCTTTTTTATTTACTCACAAGAAGACAAAATGAACAAAGATAATTAGCACAAGGAAACCTGCTCGGGAAATAAAATTGAAAGAAAAAATTTTTCAAAGATGCTTACAAATTTTAATCAGATTAATTTATGAAAGTCCTCACTGTTTTTCATCTAAATATTTTTCTTAATTAAGGGGAAATAAACAGAACTTGATGTAGATATTATCAGCAATGAAATGTTATTAGCTGTAGAATAAGGAATGTGGGTTTTCTGATGGAAAAATAGATTAATATTTTTGGTATTATGGACAGTTACCTATAGTTCCAGTGGTACCAACAAAGATGTCAAAATTCCTGTAGAACTCCCTGTAGGCTTGTCTTCTGTCCTCCCGGTTGCTTCTTTACCTTATCTGTCCTTAGTACACAAGGAAATAGTCACTGAGACCAAGAAGAGACTGAGGCACCGCTTCCTCCAAAGGAGAGGGGAGCCTGTCATGGACAAATACACTAAATAGGAAGAGCATATGATCTAATTGCCTCATGTGTAAGCACCTTCTTGTCTGAAAAATGGAGATTAAATTCCAGTTCTGCAATGTGACCTAGGCCAACAGTCTGTTACACAGAGCTGTAGCTCTTAACAGAAGCAGATTCCCACTTGAGAAAGTCTTAATTATCAATATTAACCAAAACGTTCTAGTTCTTTTTGGTCATTATTAACATGCAACAAGATATTTATACGTCATTTACCAATTTTTGGAATACAGTGGAAGAAACTGTGTGGAAATGTTTCTGAATATTCAGAGTAGGAAATCCTGAGCTGGCAGCTAGATTCAGCTTTGCTTTCTTTGCGTTTTGGAAATTCATGAGAAGGATAACCAAGCATGAGTGAAGATTTGAGTATAGGGACATGGTTTAGTTGTGGACTTGTCAGTGCTAGGTTGACAGTTGGACTCTGATCTTAAAGGTCTTGTCCAATCTAAATGATTCTGTGATACTGTTAACAGCTGTTAGATGGATGGAACTCTGAAGGACAGGCAAGGCTGGATCAAGTTGCACCCTAGTGGAGGACAAGGAAAGTAGCTGCCCTATGACTGTCACACCAGGTGATGTGGGTGCATACCCCTCTTTTGGGGGGACATACAGCCTTATCACTGCTCTAATAGATCTTTATTACCAAGTTAAGAGTTTGTTTTATCTTCAGCTTAATCTTCATGGATTATTTTTGCCCATGTTTCTTCACCCCACCTTGTTCCTAGCCAAATATGTGGATGGACATAAACAATGTCAGCTGTGAAAACCCCTAACCATTTCACTGCTCTCACCTACTGCTCTGGGGAGAAAGGAAAAAAAAAAATCCATGTATTTTTAGCTATGACCAGCAATGTGACAGTGAGAGATATGGCAAAGAAATAGCTGGTAAAGTTGCTTTAAAATAGTAAGGAACTTCTTCAGCAATAACAACTTTCCATCCCCACTTAGCACAGTCAGCTGTATAAACTAACATTTTTTGAAGCAAGAGCTTGGATTAGGCTCAAGTTTATATTTAGCAGCCAAGTTTCAGTTCTGAGAATGAAAGTTTAACCCTAATATGGGATACTACTAGACACTGTTAGAAGTAGGTGAATAGCTTGAAACAATTAGATGGTGAATTTTTAGTTCATATATTGTCTGCAAATGTCTACGCTTATAAAACCTTATTGTCAATCAAAAAAGTTTAGCAAATGTTTTGTAGGAGGAAAAAAAGAGGTCTGTTACACTCCTTCAAACCTATAGGGAAGTGATTAATGTATCTGTTAATTTCAACTCTAAGCATACAAATTGTCTTTCAAAATTCAGAGACCCAAGTTATGCCAGAAGTCCAACACTAATTATACACTTTACAAATGCACTGATTAGTCTATCTGTGTGAGCCTGATCCAAAATACTATTACAAAAAAAAATCCCTTTGACCATCTAGCACTGTGGGTCCTGATCCTTGAAATTTAAGGATTGGGATTCAAAAAGGGACTAGACCTGTATACGGGCAAGAAGACTGTGTAAACTTATACTGGTTGACACTAAGACAATTTCAATTGGTGTGTTCAGTCCCATAGTTCCAGGCTTGAGGGAAGCCTCCACCAGAGGTAATGACATCCAACATGAAGCTGTGATTATCACTCAGGATTGCTGTTTTAGGATCCTTATGCCACTGTGTGTGGACCCCATGAACTGCAGTACCAGTCAGTTCCTGAGTTGGTACTGGATGAAGTACAGCTCTGATTTGATACAATATGCATATTCATATCCACAGTTTTATTGCTCATAGAATTGAGATCAATATTTTGCCTGTAGTCTTGTGAGGCTGCATTTTGACAACATTCCAATTTCTGCAGCAAAGCCTATCGAATGAGATTTTGTGCTGTATTTCACTGTCCCTTTGTGCTAACACAAGGGTGAATGATTAGGTTTGTACTGTAACCCCACAAGCAGTTTGATAGGCATAATACTGGGAGAAGCAAGACTTAGAGGAACTCTGAGAACTAGCGTCGCTGCCAGAACATATGAACTTCACCTTCAGAATGTACTGGAAGCAGGACTGAGAGGTTGATGCAACCCAAAATCACTTCAGATGCAGTTATGGCTGAAGCAAGCACACTGTAAAAGAGTTGCCTGAGGGTACAAGAGTTTTCTTTTGTATTCCTCCATTTCAGCATTGTTTCAGCAGACTTTCAGTATTGTAAGTGTGCTAGAATTGTGCCTCTGAAGTGTTTATCTTTAAATCATCACCTGTGTTAAGACAATTATTGCTACATTTTATTACTTTTAGTTCTGTCTTTTTAAAACAAGAGCTGTAGGATAGTGATCTGATTTTACGTGACTGAGACAGTAAAATAGCACAGTATAAATATTAAATGTTTCCATTTATCTTTTCATAGTGTTCACACTTATGATGTTCCACTTAACAACCCTTAAAATAGCCACTTTAAATGATTCCCTTTCAAACAAAGGAGAAATACATGCAAATGAATCACTGTAGCAATTTTTATAACAAATATCAAAACATTACAGGGAGCATTGAACCCAAGAATATACTGAATCATGGGCTCTTTAAAATAAGTGCCTGCTGACCTTTTAAGATATAATTGGGCTTTTGAAACATCTTAGGGACTCAGCCAAAACACACTGCAGTGCATTAGCTATTAAAAAACCCCAACTCATTAAACCGGCAAATTGTGTATTAGACCATCACGCAACTTTATCTGTTTCCAGTTCATGCAGAGTCTGGAAAAAGGGTCAGGACCCTAATTCAGAAGAAAACTCATGAAATAATGAAATTTCATGAGAAATACTGTCACTAAAGCTAATGTGCCTTGTAGGTCAAGCTCTGAGTAATTACTGTGCTTTCTGTCAGTGTTTTGCATTCACTTTAGTGTCCTTGCCCATTGATATCCACAACCAATGCTGCCAGATCACTTCATAGCTGTGCCTGACAAGACCCAGTATATAACTTACTTTCTCATGTTCAGGTTTGTTGACAAACAGTTCACATCTGGTGCAGTGGCCCACTTAACAAAAAGAGACACTGAAAGCACATCTCACAGGTGCTGGTGTAGTTGGGAACTGCAAACCAAAGAAGGAAGCTTAAATAATTTTTCAAGTTCAATCTATGTGTGATGCCCAGGGTTGAATAATTACTGCTTGGTCATACTTATTTGCTTCCTGTCATACCTGCTGTTTAGTATTACTGTGTTGATTTTCAAGGACGCATTGAAAGCACGGGTACTTTAGCGAAACCACTATTCATATTATGTACAATTCATTCTGGTGCAATCATGGAAGTATAAACTGAAGAAAAGCTTTGATTTTAGCATATTACATACTCACTGAGTAAAGGTACCAGACTGTGCTCAGTCCAAACTGAGAGTTTGGTATGACCTAGAAGATACCAGTTCTGGTTTACTGTAGTTAAAAACAGTGTTCATAACACTTTATCTGAAGAGGAAAACCATGCCTCATTTCCACAGGAATTCTGTATCTCATGAGTAGGTAGATGGCATCAGTGTCACAGGTGTCACAGTAGAACTTTCTTTGGATTTGACCCCTTCATGATGTTAAGGGCCATCAGAGAGAGTAGACTCCATGGCTGGCACATTTCCATGAACTGTTTCAGATGTGGAAAAACCAAGCACTAATAAGCAATATTCTAGAAATAAGGAAAAGATGGAAATAATGTAAGGAATAACATTTTAGATGAACAATGTTCAATCTGCCCTGAACAGTTGTTGTGGCTAGGTAGTATCCTATTCTCATTCTCCAGCTTGAAAGTAAAATGAATTTATCTGGCAGCCCTTCTTAATTTTAAACTTTAATCTTACTTTAAATAGAAGCAGATCTGAGGTCTTAATCAAGGACAATCAAGGAAGCTCTGCACAGATGCCAGTTGGCTAATATAAGAGCAAAGCAGGTCACTGCCCTCTTCTCTGGGTGGAAATAATTTTCTTCAGCTGTACTGCAGCAGTAAGAGTCTTTGGCCTGTCCACACTGGTAAGGGCCTGGGGAAACTTGTGAGCAATACTTATAAATGGATCTTGTAGGTCACGGACAACAGCAGGAAAAAAGCATGTTGGCAATCTGTTCTTAGTTCTATTTTAAGATGCCGTGACTTCTTCAATAGCAGGTACGACGACTTAGCCCTTCAAGGCCAGAGGCAGCGACAGTATAAATTGAACAGTCATATGATACAAATGCTGAAAACTACTGTGGTGTAGGTTCAGATGATGACCTATTCCCTGCTCCTCCTATGACTCCTTTTTTATGTTTTAGTGTTACTTGCTCAGTACTGTCACTGTCACTACCTTCACTTACTAGTCCACTAGGCTGCAAGGCAGCAGGTGTCGTTTTGTCAATGTGGATTATGTTATTTCCTGCCTTTCTTCAGCCTCCTGTGTCCCTTGCATTAGCCATTAAATAAATTTCACTAAGTCTGTCAAACAAGATTTACTGTTTATGTAGACTTGTTTTTAACAGCTCGTATTTCTTCTTAATTTTGTGATTACATCTTTTTCATGTGTCAAGGATCTAGCCAGCAACAGAAAGTAGACTCTTGATTTCTCTTTCTCTGCTTCTGCTTATTTAGTAACTCCCTTTTCTACAATCCCTCTCTGAAAGTGAATACCACTGTTGGAAACCCTTGCCAATATGCCAGTAATTTCTTCCAAGTATATTTGAGCTGCTTTTCCACCCAGTCATTACCATATATACTTGAGTCTATAGTATGAAAAAAATTTTAGGAAACTGCTTGCTAACAGAGTGATTGAGCAGATAAATGCCATAACCAATTTTCATTATTAAAATGTGTTTTTCAATTAAAATACAGTATCTGAACAGATAATTAGATTGGTGTGTTGTTGGGACATCGAGCACACATAATCCACATTGGAAGGACAAGAGAAAATAGATAGTTTTGAACAAGTTTTATTCTCTTCAATTATTTCCTGCATTACAGGTAGTAAGACAGAACTGAAGACAAGAAAATAATTTACTGTCTATATCCTGATGAAATTACAGGTAATTTACCAAATGCAGAGGTAACTGCTCAGCAGCAAAGCAGAAACTTAAAGAGTTTTTGTACTTGGCACAAGGCAAAAGATAGCTATCATGTACATGTTGTCAGATTAACAAAACTGCTTTTCCTAAAAATGTATTTTGGCATGGGAGACAGTTTAGAGTAAGGTAGCAAAAATAGCACCAGTGAGAATGTGTGGAGCAACCTTAACATAAGGCTGCTAGGAAGTCAGTGCTATAATATGCAATTCTCTGAAAAATGTGGTGGTGATTTGTTAGGGGTTTTTTTCTGAATATATAAGCATATACCTAAATATTCCTCAGCTTTTGGGGAATTAAGTGGAAAACCATTTTCTTTTAATCTAGTTTTGGATCATGAACTTTGGGAATAGGATAAGGCGGCAAGTAAGACAATTAGTGAAATACTCACTATGAATACCCTCTTATTTCATAGATGCATAGATTATAAAGCCAAAAAGCACCCTTCTGATCATCAATCTGATGATGCCATAAATCCTTATGAGCAGGTACAGATTAATCAGGGAGGATAAGGGAATATAGTTTGCCAAATTAACAAAGTCTCCTGTTAATATCCTGGTCCAGCTCTGGACATGCATTATATATAGTATTGACAAATAGTAAATTTACCCACTTTTTTCTAAAAGGTGTACAAAGAGCAAAGCTGCACAATGTATGGTTTATGTGGAGGTGTTCCAGGAACTTACACCTGTAATTGGAGTTATGATGAGATCCCAATATGATCACTCACTAGGGAAGAGAACAACATGATATTTTTCCCACCCTTGCTACATGCTGTGAACAAGAGTCCTAGGAGCTCTACTAGTCTAGTTGGTCCACACTGACTCCATTTCCTAGAGACTTCTTGAATTCTCTTCTCTTCCTCAGGATGGGCAAATGGACCAGCTGTACTATTGGCAACTAACTAGGAACTGGAAAACCTCTCTGGATTTTCCTTTCTCTTTTTATGAAATTACCTCTTCACAGTATTTCTGTTTCCTAAAGATACTGTCTAACTGAGGTAAAAGGAAAACAGTGTTGACTAGAATTTTGCTCATGATACTGATCTTCAAGAAACAAAATCTCTCCCTGTGTTCTCACTGAGCTTGCAAAATGCTGGAAAGCAATTTTTACTCATAAGTGTCTTTGAAGATGTACGTAAAAATTAAGATCTAAAGTCTGGGGTACTCTACAGTGACAAATAACAAAAAATGACCTTCAAATATAAGCATATTATTATGTCTTGGCCATTATTGTTGTAGTGGGCACAACTGGAAAGCAGGTGCTTTCTTATTGTCCACTGTGTGTACATGTAGATCTGAGATGGAGTTCTATTCTTCTCAGGATAATGGGAACAATGTATGCTTTGGGTTCCAGGTGTTTCCCATGGGTAGATCCACATGTACATCTGTAAGAGAATATTTAGAAAGGATCAATATCCACCAAAAAAAGTGAATGTTTGGAATGCTTAGACAACTTCAAAATACAAGATTACAAGAGAATTCTCAGTCATGTGAGTCCATGTTCCAAGTGGTTCAATCAGTGTGTGCAATTCATGTTAGTATTTCTCAAATTACAAATATAAATTACATGGCTAGGAAAGGTCTTGCAAAGCTAATGGACAGAAAAATTGGTGCAAAACAAATCATGAATTCTTCTTACTTGACAACATGAACAAATGGTGGAAGGAGTAATGTACTGCTTACTTTAGAATCTCAGACTGTGCTTAATCTTTCAAGCAAACAGTTGTGGATTAGTAAAAGTAACAAGCCAATATCTGTTAGGCCCATGTGCACAATTCTGTTCCCAGAACTCAAAATTGAGAGTGTACTCTTGGAGACAGGCTGGGAATTCAGCCCCTCTGACACCAGTGAACCTGAAGCTAAGATATTAAAGCCTAATAGTAGAAGCTATTGAGTTTCTTGTGTGAGAGGCTAAGCTCCTTTGAGTCCTGATTTTAAAGCTGTTCAGGATTGGGTTTTTGGAGTGCTTGATACTATTTATACTTAGGAATGAATCATCCCATTTGCTTCTTGCTGTAATTGTCTATAAAGAAATGTGATCAGAGCCATCTTGTTGACCTTACCCTCCTTAATACATTCAGTGATTTACCATTCAGCAGTTGTCGTTGGCTCAAGGTGATTTGAGTGCCAGCCTTTATCCACTGCAGCCAGCTAGCTACAGCCTCCTGTGACATAGATGAATGTTTAAATTACAGCACTTGCTTTCACACATGGTTCTTTCATTCACAATAACAAGAGTAGATTCCCCATCTGCTGTCACAGCTAGGTGTGATTCAGACAGAGACTAAAAAAGAAACATTCCTGTCCAACTTACTTGGAGGGTTTTTTTAGGTAAATTGGTGGTGACATCACCAAAGTGTGAATCACTGCAGAGAAGTATCACTTCGAGAGCGATAAATTGCTGGTGCCTCTGTGCTGCTGTGCTTGAATTAACAGCTCTGGTCATTAGAAATAGCTTGCTTTTTTTATATAATTAAATTGCTTCCCAGTGGCTGCTGATTTCAAAGTCGCTTTTGAGAAGAGGGAAAAAAAAGGAAGTCACAATGAAGCTTTGATGTTTGTGATGCTCAATGTAAGTTGTTTGCCAGCCCCCTTGACACAAACAAACCTGAGACAATTTTTAAGTCTAGCTGTTTCAACAAAACTGCTGTGTGTGTATTGGAAGCAGGATGTATTGCTATTAAGGCCTTAAGCCCAGTAAGAGCTGTTTTACCTTTTCTTTAGATATGCTCACATTGTTTTTAATGATATGATGTTGTGACATTAAGGGATACTTTCTCAATTTGGTTATGAAACTGATAACGATTTTCAAAACAAAGGAAAAGACTGCAGGAAAAGACATGTGTGAATGAAAAGGATTTTCATCACACTACTGTAATAGGTTACAGTAAATTTTCTATGTTGTAATTGACAATAATTTCCACAGTAGTTGCAAAGTAATTCAAGACTGCTTACTCCTCAGGGAAATGTAATGATTTTATTGACAGGAATGAAGGGATATGACCCAGCTAGGGCTGACATGTCAAAGAGAGGTAGTGAAAAAGACATAAAGGGATGTGCCTGCTAGGGCTTCCTGATGTTTTCTGCTTGTAAGATGTGATTTCCAGCTGCTAATAATTTTGCCTTAATTTTAAGAAAAATTCCATCTTCATTGTCTATATGAAAGTGGTTAATTTCTTGCTTTTGTTTTAATCTTTATAGTCATGTCCAGGTATAAAACTAGGCAATGACAATGTTTGGGCTTTGTGTAAGAAATTCCAGTTACCTTTTACTTGAACTACTTCTGTGCTTTTGTGCTTTGGAGCCATGATGACAGAAATGGAGCAGAAGCTTGGGAACAGGAAATACTGGGAGAAGACTTGGGTAGTGTACTCTAGGGGCAGAATAACATTCTTGGCCATTGCTTTTTAGTTTGATTTTTTTAAAAAATATCCGAGTTTTGGAAATACTTTTAAACTCTGTATGTCGTGTTGTTGAAAGATGGATGATTGTGTGTAAAACATGCTTTTAAAAAGTCTTATAATTTGATTGTTTGAGGATGAAATAACTTTTACAATTCTTGGCTTTTTTTGCTCAGGGAAAGAACTGTAAAGAGCTGCAACTCTGTCACAGCAAATAGCTGTGCTGTGTTGGAGGGATGCCTACCTCTTTTACCTGGAGCTTAGATGTCCATGATATCTGAAATGGTGGAGAAGAGTACATCAGTGCCTTAGGCAGGAGGAAGTTGAATTAGGAGGCTTGAAAAGGAAGGACCTGTACTAACCGGTCTAGGAATAGAAGCATCAATGCTAACAAACACTGAGTCTTGAGATAGGATACAGATGTGGTAAAACTTACATTAAAAGATGTACTGTGAGCATGGGCAGAAAATAAAAATATAGATTTTTTTCAAGTTCCTTTGTATGGTATTCCCTTGTATTCAGTCCTATTAACTAGTGGTTTATCTACTTTGAAAAGAATCTATGCTCTTGTGTTAATGTTTGGTACACATTACCAAGGCAAATAGAAATAATTTGAATTGTAGGCTGTGCTTTGAAAGAAATTATCCATTAGCTCATTAGTGTTTGTGTGCTTGCTGGCAGGGTGCCAAAGCATCTATAACTTATTTAGTGCCTCAATTTTAATCAGAATTCTAGACTCGTGCATTTACAATGTGGACAACATTTTCACTCTTACCCGGGATGTTCCTTAAACAATTGCAATGTCCATTTAGGTTCTGAATAAGAAATTAAATACCAATCTGCTATGCTATCAAAAAACTTGTAGGTTTTAAAGTTGACCACAAATGGCTTAAGCATTTTCAAAGCAGCCACATCTTTTTCATACTATTTCCTCAAATGATAGCATTCAGATGCTGTTATATACAGTTTGTTCCCTTGTGTTAATCTGACAACCTCTCCAGCATCATTAAGGAAACGAAGTCCACATGTCCCTTTGAACAAAATTATCTCCAAATTAGCATTCTTTATAGATTATATTTATTTGACAGTGAAGCATGTAAATATGGGTATACTTAAGAAAGAGTAACTAATACATCAATGATACCAGCTACAATTTATGAATAAAAATGCTTACATTACAGTTCTTGCCCAGACAACCTTTATGAGAAATGTTTTTGATTTGACTGTAATTCTTTTATTTCTCTTCATTTTGATACAATGCTGAAACTTTCCAATAGTTTATAGAATAGATATATAGTTTTTCCTAGAAATATTAAGTAACATAAAGCTGACAAATTTCAGCCAGCACTCACTTCAGTTGTAAGATGTGGTTGCCAATAAACCTGCACAAAACTGACAAGAACTGTCAGTTTTGGTTTATTTTTCTAAGGGAACAATTTGAGATTTCACATCCAAAACACTTAGGTAAGTATTTTTTCTACTTCAGCTGTCAGATATACTAGACTATTTTGTAATGATTTCCTGCTACATTATTAGCAGTGCTGTTTAAGACATCCATTGCAGGCCAGCAAGCGCAGCAGGCACAGCTCAGATTTACATGAAAGATTTCACTGGGGATGGAAATCTTCTTTTCCCCCTATTTGGTCAGGGCACAGTTCCCAGTGCATTCTGAAAAGCATGTGCATTGCTTTCTCCTGCTAAAAACCTGATTTGTTTTGTAAATAGTAAACAGAGCCTGTGGAGGTTTTGGCATGTGGCCTCGATAATAATGAAGGTATGACAAAATTGTTAAAAGGAAGATGCATTTTCACCACAATATCTCCAAGAAGTCAAAAGACTGATGTTTAATGATGTTTTAGAGAAAAAGAACCTGAGGGTTACCAGGTGAGTTTAGTTTCCCCAAAGGGGAAAACTGAAGCATGATACAGTTACAGACAAAAACCAAAGTTATAGTCCTATTTTTTGCTTGGGCCCTTTTTTCATTTCTGGATGTCGTTTACACTTTTAATACATCAATGGTTTTAGTATTATTTTTAGATAATATATCACAATTAAGGATTAAAACCTTCAAATTAAGTTAAACACCTTCATTCCCTCTGTCTAGCCTGTGTCCTTCTCAGATAAATGTTCCTCTGAAGGAGAAGAAAAAGTAGTAAAGCAGTTGGATGAGTATCTCCCACCTAAGTAAAATTTTGTCTACAAATGAAGGATACAGATCAGAAATAGTAAGGACAATGTCTCTGAATATCACAATAATTTGAAGGACACTTCAATTACCAGCTGTCTTGGATGTGGTGATTTCCAAACATGCCTGGCTTGTGTCAAGACGGTACCCAAACCACAGTAAATTGTAGAGACAGAGTAGAATTATTCGTAACTTCGATGACTTACCAAACACTAAAACAAAGTCAGCATTTATCTCAAAGATTTAAAATGAGATTATAATCATGTAATCATCATCACTCTTTAAGGGCTACTCTATAAACACAGATTAAATAAACACATCCATGTTCTGAAGTAGTACCCTGTGTTGCACTTAGTATCTGTGGTCTCTTCTGAGTGATTATATTTGTGATTATCTGTAATCATATCTGGTTTTGTGTCTCTGGAAAACAGATTTCTGAAAAAGTAGAAAACAATTACTTGTTTACTTCCCCGGTTAGTTTAGCTGTAGTTTTAATAGCAGTTACATGAGCACTTGTGTTTTCTGTGTGCCTCTTTCTTTTAAACTAATTTCTGCAATCTTGCAAGATGACAGTGATGGGTAGAGACTTCAGAAGAACAGGCAATGTAGTGCTGGGGATTCCCTGTTACAGTGTGAGGACTTGGGTCGGCCTTGTTTGTCTGCTTGCAACTCTCTACCTCTCATGCAGAGAGACAGGAATTCATTTTTATAGTTTTCAGTGGCAGGATGAGCTGAATGCATTTTCTCTATGGAACTTTTTTCCAGAAATGTGAATGCTACATTGATCAGAGGGAGGAAAGTGACTGTCTCTTTCTTAGTAAATTAAGAATTTACCATTCAAGTTCTCTACTTCAGAAATCTGAGCCAAGCTCATGGAAATCAGAGGAATTAAACACTCTGGAGAATAAGAACAAATTAATTTAGATTGGGAGAGGGTTATTGATTTGTTCCTCAGACTATGGGATCTAACTATCTAAATTCCATTTAAGAATTTGCCTAATTCAAAACCAGCATTTTCTGGATCACTGTTACATTATTTATAAGTGTTTTGTTGTTTTTTAAAACAGTTTAGTCTTTTTCCTTTGTTTCCAAGTTTTCAGACTCAGGGCACACACATCCCACCGACAGTATGTTAAGACACTTCAGATTCAATGTGTCTAGACTTGCAATGTATGAAAAAACAATCTGCTAGTGTGCTCTCTCCACCATTTTTTTCTCTAGATGCTTCTCTGTGGCGTGGAACGGAGTGGTACTACCACTTACTGCTCCCCAGACATGCTCATCTTGTGAAAGGGAGAGAGCCCCTAAGGAAGGTGGCAACCAGGAGTGGCATCTGTACTCATGCTGAACAGAGAGTTTAAAGCCTGGGAAGCCCCACAAAGTACAGGTAACCCCCATTTCAAAGGACTTTGAAGAGTACCAGCTCCTGAGGAAGCAGAACCACCAGATAAAAGCAGGTTTGAATTTTTTCCCCCCAAGATTTTCAAAGTTCAGCATGTATCCCTCAAATATAATGCTGCCATATTCCTCTTTGTTTCACTTCAGAGTATTTTCTGGTGTCTCTGTGGGGATGCAATAGCTTGTATTATGTTTAAAGGACAAAATGTCTTTCCACATGGCAATATGAAACTCCTTTTGTGATCTGAAAATTAGATAAAACACTATTTGAACTTCTCACATTAAACAAATATTTTTAAAGCCCAATTCTGAATTAACATCTTCCACTTCTGTTTTAGGCAGAGTTTGTACTAAAATTGATATTTGCTCATAATGGCCAGCCTTGTCCGAGTCTGTATGTATTCACTTATTGATTGACTGAGAACACGCTGGGTACCTAGTTTTGACTATTCTGCTCTACCTTATGCCACTTTTGTCAGAAAACTTTCCTTCTAAGTGACATGCAGTGACTAAAAACCTACTGTTCTTGCTGACCTCACTGAAAGGATATGATCACTTACATGGCTGTCTGTTTAAGAGTATTAGCATTTTCATTGATGACACTAAAAAGCCCAGGTTTTACCCTTTCATTGACGTCAGTAGAAAGGTAAAGCTGGTTTATACAGAAGTAAAGCAATAAGGATGTACTGCATTATACAATTACTAAAAGATAATCTCTTTTTTTTTTTCATTGCCTTTATTTATTAGTGACTCATATGGTCCCAGGACAAAGTCCACACTGTGATTTAATGACTTCCATTGTTGCCACTTAAACTTGAAGAAAAATGGATCCCTATAGCTCATTTCATAGCCCTTACCAAGCCGGATTCCCACTAGAGTGAGGAAGAGGTTACCATAAGGAGTGTAAGACCAGGTCTTGACAATTCCATCTTCTACTAATTGAGATGACTATAGAAATAATTCATATTATTTTTACAAGTGCAATGACTCAATTGTTTACTTATTCTGTAGTATCACTTGCCACTTTAACTAAGCAATTTGGCTGTAATTGAAGTTGAGGAAAAACTAAACACCAATTTCCAGGAGCTTAAGGCTATATTTTAGGAAGGAGATAATTTAATTCTAGCATTAAAAAAACCATTTGTTTCTCCTTTTTTCTTCTGTAGCTTTATATCTCATTGTGCTGAGCTCTTCCAGACAGGAAAAGAGGGAAATGTCTGTTTTTCACAGAAAAGTGGAGTTAGCTGGGAGCTAGATTACAACAAACTGAAGGGTTTTTTCTTTCATCTTAATACTGTTTCAGTTCCATGGAAAGTGATAATGATTGCCTGTGATTCCAGCAGACACTTAGTGATAAGTAGGCATGTTGTAAGTACTGTTAGTAAATGCAAAGCTCCAGCCTGGAGCTTCATCCAGTTCTTATCTCTATATTGTAAGAATCTATTCAATGACAGTTATCTGATTTACCCTACTAAAGCAGAGTTACCAGTACAGTAAGTTGTATGGAACTGGGAGCTTTTGTCCCATTCTGTCTTTGCAGAGTATTAGTATAATAATGTCCTGTGTGAGGAGTAGCTTCCTAGGTGCTACTATGTTACAAATAATTAGTGAAACTGGTACTTGCACTGTGATATAGTAGTAAGAGGAGGGAAATATTTCAGTACATATTTGCAGAAGAATTGATAGGGAAAGTTTAAGTGGAGTTCTTCTAACTGCTTTTTTGACAATAGTCTACTGTCTATTTGCTTTGGGTTTTTTTAGTAGATTCTCATATTAAGTGGAAAACTATAGGAAAAAGGAACATAAAGTGATAAAACTTTCTTGAGAATTTGTTTCTCATACTCCTCATGAGACACTAGACATGGCCAATATCCTTTTTAAAACACAGGACAGGTCTAGGATTCTGATTTCATGCCTGTAAATTTGTGGCCTTTATTGTAAGGTAATATGTGAGCTAAATAGGAGGTAGAAAATATTAAATGTTAGTACTACAGAGAGGTAAACTTAATACAGTACAATTCTAACCCTGGTTAATATACTTTGCAGTAGGACTAAGGTGCCTTTTCTCCATTGTTTCTGTTTTGGTTTTTTTTTTACCTCAGAAGAGCTTGTGTACTTTGCCCTTTAGTCAGGGAAAAAAACATTTATAGCAATGGAAGCCAGACTCAGAATAGTCATTAAGGTATTTTCACAAACCCTGGTTACCTTAAATGTTCCGAATAAAATATCTTCAGATATATGGGTCAGACTGGACTACTTCTAAATAATCCTTATTAGATCTTATATTACAAAAAGGCAAGAGTTCTATACAAGACTAGCCCATAGACTGGTAAATACTTGGGAATATAATTTAGCTTGTCAGATTCCATCATATTCAGGCAATTCAGTAGTAATAACACATTCCTTGCTGTATGGTACCACAGCAAGAGCAAACTATGGACAGAGCTGAATGAATAAAAATGTAATTAAAAAAACAAATCATGGAGATGTTCCTATTAGTTTTTCCATGCATCTGTTGTTAGTGTTTCTAGATCTACAGATTGTACGAGGAGCTACCAGTATCCTAGTATTTATTAGCTGAATTAGTCTAATATCTGAGGTGAAAACACAAATAGTGAGATTCTGATTTCAGTTCCGAGAGAAATCCAGAATTACTCTACAAAATTTGTCATTACTCTGGATTATTATTTTTTTTTTAATGGAACCTTCTATTATTTTTTATATGGAAATTTCTATCTAGTCCATAGGTTTAAATGTAAAAGTTAGTTTAAACTAGTAAATCTCTTCTGCTAGACATTTTGATCTGTGAATTATCCTAGCTAAAATTATCAACATTGCAACACAGGGTGACTTCAAACCTTTTATGTATCACAACACATGTTTTTTAAAGGAATGTACCCAAATATGTAAACAGTTACTGACTGAATTAAAGTTGTGGTTTTAATGTGTCATAATTTGAGCCAATTTTAACCCATTGGTTCACAAGCTTCAAATTATTTCTTCCCCACCTAAAATCCTGTGGTGCCTTTGCAGACCAGAAGCTCATAGTACTGGTCTGTGGGTCATTTAGACTTTTGAAGGTTCCATCTACAGAAAAGTGAATGAATATGAATATGATAGCTTCATCAGGTTTGGTCATAGTTGTTATCAGTATACCTACTTCTGTATCTTCATGAAAAACGAGTTGTCTGTTTTACATTGAAAAAGATTACAAAAATAGTAGCTTTTACTGTGCTTCTGGTTCATATCTTGAAATATGTTACTTATAGCTATAGTAGAAGGAAAGAGATTAGTACAATCTATGATAATTGCCGTATTGTTTATATACAGTGTCTG
Organism: Athene cunicularia; assembly: GCF_003259725.1. NCBI lineage: Eukaryota > Metazoa > Chordata > Aves > Strigiformes > Strigidae > Athene > Athene cunicularia. The sequence goes on from NW_020799113.1 coordinate 7,666,788, forward strand.
ATAGATAATTTTTCCCCTAGTTTTTAATTTAGAACTAGTTAATTTAGTATTAGATTCTTTTGGCAGCATTATTGTAACATCTAGGAGCTCAAGTAGTCGAAGTCCAGCTGTACTGTGAGCTAATTCCATGTGTACAATTATTATCCATGTCTTAGTAATTCTAGAATCACAATTTAGGGTAAATTGATCATATGAATTAAGGAGGAAAAAAAGCAGAGTAGGGAGAAGAGGTGATGACTATTTTTGCATAGAAAAGCTAATGTTCTGTATCTGAGATGAATAAATATACCATGCAATACATCCATTTCTCCTTTTCAGCACTATTTATCCAAGCGTAATTAGATTTCAAAACAATTAACTAATCTTTGTGACTACAATTATCCTGATTCTTCTGCTAGTGAAATTAATGAAAATTTTATCACTGACTTTAGTGGGAACAAAGTTGGGTCTACCCTTAACTTTTGTCATAGCTGTCTACATATGGAAGTGATTAAGCTGCTGAGTAACTGAACATTATTCAATACTCTAGAGTGCAATTCTCTAAGATGTCAGCACTCCTTCGACAGCTAGCTATTAGAGTGAAGTTTCCAAGTCTGGTGTGTTAATCTGTCCCCTCTGAGATCAAACATTGCACCTTCTATAATAAGAATGACAACATCTTAACGGGCCAGATAGTTATCAAGGATGCTTGGAATCACTTCTGTGTTTTGTGCTGTGTTTATCTTGGCCTTAAGCCCTCATGCTATTCTAAAAACACCATAGAAATATTGAGATTGCAAGAAAAAGCTGTCAGTCTTACTGAAGTTGGCCTCACTTCATCAGAGCATTTTTCTAACCTAAGTAATCCATGTCTTCAAAAAACAATGTTGTATCAAGGAAAGTAAACCTTGTCAAACCTGGAAGAGTAGGTCAAAACTCTGACCTACTGTAAAAGCTTCAAGAGACATGTGGTATTTTGAAGGTGTGTAGACATCCAAATTAGAATGTCCAGTGCTTGTGCTGTTATTGCAAATCTTCCGAAAACTGGTATTTTGATTATAGCTTTAGCTCCTGGAGGCAGGGTAGAAGTGTGACTTGATTGAAATGCAGAGGTTTTAAAACCAAAAGACAATTTTTCTCCCCATCTCCCCTGAACAATTTGTGTGTGAATGTGTATGCATGAGGTATTTGGCATAATTTCATGATCTTGGAGCCTTTGTTCTGATTTTTTTTAACATCTTAGATGGTTAGCTGTTCTGTAACTCAGTGACTAGGTGAAAAACCTATACAAATAGATTCTTGACTGTTCATCAAATATAGACCAATGCAAGAGTAGGTGAATCTGCAGGCATACGTACATAGATGGTTCACCACACCCCTCAAAGTAGCAAATATATGTAGTGCTAGCCAAAAAAAGGTATTTACTCCAATGCGTGCTTAAAGGTGGAAAAGTAGACCTATGAGTATGTTTTCAGTCACACACATACAGATCATGCCTCTGTACAATCACATACTGATAAGACAACTACCCATGCATTGGCCAGAAGAGGTATGTACCAATCAACTCATTAAAATATTGGCTTGTTATTTATTGCTGATAAATACATTATTCATTTGTGCTGCTATGTTTTTCTCAGTTTATCAGTGTTCAACTATGTGTCTGGGCTTCCTTCATGTATAGAGAAGATGGGAGAAGAGAGTATGGCTGTGATGATAATCAGTGGGTGATGCTTCTGAGAAAGTCTTTGCAACTAGAGAATACTTCCCAGTTACTAAGATACTACTATAGTAAGGAATATGTTGTTGACAGGGGCAGGAATTTAGTAACAATAGAGTATATCTTTGTGAGAAGATGAGAGAGTTGTTTACATCCACCATATTAATTAAAATGTTACAAGAGCTGCTGAGATCTGGCAAGGAAACACAAGTGAACTTTAAAGGCTTCTTGACCCAAAGTAAATATTCGATGCAGAAGGAAACATTTGTTAACAGGACACTGTCCTGACTGTCTGCCATAGGATCTATTATGTTGTAGATTTGACGAGACAATATCCTCTTAGGATTCAAGGTCTGTTCTAAATCTAATTACAAGAGAAGTCAGGATAACAAAATTTGAGAGTTCTGTGCACTAAGTGATGTTCTGTAGCAGTCTTAATTGTAAAATTATCTGTATTGTGAATGTATGTATGTGGATACTCTATGTAAAATAGATCTGTGTGGTCAATTCAGACTCAGTGCCATTGGTATTTATGAAGTTCCTAGAGCAATACCCCTGTCACTGGAGCTGCAGTAGTGCTGTGTCACTGGGAGAATCACTGCATCATCCTTGTGAATCATGGTAATGGCCAGTGTAATCAATGTGAAGTAGGTAGTTATTCTTTCCTATGGACTACAGAGAGTCTGCTGTACTCAAAGCCGCTCAAAATGGCTGGTGCTTCAGCAAGGAGGCAGGTAATGCTGTACAGCACTGGCATTCAAACTGTAATCCTGAAAGGTTATTGCTCCAATTTCTTTGCTTATCATTTGAATTTCTTTGCCAATGTGAAATGAAAAGTCATTTGATACCTGAGGCTCCTGGCTCAGTATCTCATAAGCAATTTTAGAATTATTAGTCTTTGGGTTATTAATATTCTCTGCCTTTACTGTGATGATCTCACTTCCTGCAAACAGTAAAAATACTGACCTGAGAGGGAATTAAAAAAACACCCATAAATACAGCAATTAAAAAGGTTGTTTTAATGATCTTTATATGCTTTGGTGACTACTCAGGAAAAAAATGTTTAGAATTAAGTTCAGTTGGTTTTAATGTCAGTGGTTGGAGACAATTTTAATGTAATATACACTATATAAAGAATGTGGTAACAAGTTTATCTTTGCAGAAATACAAATAAAACAAGTTGTTAAAGCAGAAGGACATGAGAAATAAATAGTGAATGTTCAGGTATTATAAATTCACCTCCTATTAGATTAATGAGGGCTTTCATACCTTTTAGTACTTTTTTTCCCACTGCTAATCCCTAAACACTTCCTCAAAAGTTTTTTAGTTACTTCATGAATGATTGTGCCTCTCCTAGATCAAAATCTATGAATCTTTCAAGTGCTCTTGCAAGTGCTGTGCAAGAACAGGAATGAATTGGTTTCTCTCATTTAGCAGCTACTAAGGTAAGATTGTCACTGAAGTGAAGATTGTGCAGCTGAGTCCTAAGAAAATTATTATTCTTTCTCAGAGCTGTGGTGGATTCATCATAATTTTACAGGCTGTGTTACTGCATAAGAACCATTCTGATGTTTGACTGTATTCTCCTTGAACACTATCTGATAAAACTCTTGGGTGAATACTGGCAAGTTGTCATTCTTATCCATCACTGTTATCAGCAGTGTAAGTGGGTCACTGTACAGAAGCCTGTTGCCAGCAAGAACCTGAATCTCATGCTGATACAATTCAAACTGATGAAAAAAAATTTAAGTAATATGATTAAAGTGTTCGTTATTAATCTTAGTAGAATTTGGCATGAGTATTTCCATCCATATAAAAACTCTGCTGTGATCTGCAGTATAGATGTAACATTCAACTACCTTTTAATATTAAAAAAAATAATAATTGAAAAATTATAAGGATGTGTAAGACTGAAAGGGGCTAAATTGTTCATGTTCTGTGTTGAACTGCACAGGCTACTTGCAACTTTTGTTATATGAAACTTTTCAATGAGGTTTTTTTATAGATTGCACAAAGCCTACTGTTATATTAGCAGAACTAATGGAAACAAGAGGAGAATACAATAGTGGGCAGCTAGTGTTTTAAAAAAAAGGAAAAAAAAATCCTATAAAAATTAACTTTTATGCTACTCCATACAGCATGTGGACTGTGCTGGTAGATACTCTGTAAACTTTTGAAGACTAGCCTACCTAGTTTGGATGTGATGCATCACCAAAACAATCTAAGTAGTCAGTCTTGTCCAAAAGCTGAGAATTTCTGCCATGAACTTGACTACAAAGACAGAGCTAAAATTACTTTCTATTTATAAATTTCTCTGACAAGTATTGATCACATTTCAAATGGCAGTATTTCAAATGAGAGTTTTTCTATAGAAATCTTCAAACAAGACTTCATTGCATGCAGCATTCTCAGCTTTATACATTCCAGAGAAAAATCTAAAGCCTAAAGGTGGAATGTGTTGACACTGACAGAAAATTGACTTCAGAATCCCAGATGGCAGCTTGCAGGCTTTCCTAATACATGGAAGTCCCAGGGCTCTTTCTATAAATATCTAAGACCATATGTTCCTACATCACCGAAACATCACTAAACTCTTTTCTGTTACATCCCTTTGGAAAAGTGGAAGAGTAGCGTTGTAGTAAGAACACCCCAAAAATTCAAGACAAATAGTGTAGACAATAAGATCTGTACTGTGTGTCTACCCAACTCAACATTTGATTTGGTATTCTTTCTTAATAGTGCTTTTTATGGGCAGATGGATTCTGGGATCAAGTTTAGGAGGACATGAAACAGTATTTAAAGCACAGATTTGCTTAACAACTGTGCTGCTGCCAGACCTGTCTTGCTGCAGGTGCGCCCCAACTGCTTTCTGTGCTCACAGTTCCTTCAGAGGGCCAAGTGCAGCACCTTTAGCCCAAAATCTGTTTCTGTCCTCACTGGGCCAGAGGCTGGGGGTTTTCAGTCTTGCTGTTTTCAGGTAAATTACAGTTGGTTTCCCTGATATTTGGGGGGAATTATGACTACATAGCGAAAGATCATGAGATTTAGTCCCATGAAGATAACTATGGAGGAAGTATAAAGGAATACAGTACTGATGTAAAACTCTAAACAGAGTTAATGCTTCACATCAAATCAGAATTAAAGTCCAAGTTATATTTGAGCATCACTAGTTTTATAGTCAAGGATCAAATCCTCTTCCTAATCAAGTACAGTCTTTCTATACTGGAAAGTAAAACTGCATTCTGCAGTTGATCTCAGAAGTTTATCCTCAAGGGAGGAGTTTGGTGGATAAGGCACTGGACAGAATATAATTCCTAGGTTAGTCACTGGCTATCTGTAGGAATTTGAGCAAATGACTCTACCTACTGTCTTTTCTTTTGTAGGAAGAGATAATAGCATTTTTCCACTGCCCAGAAATGCTATCCATTAAGAGTGGCAAGGTGGCTTGCAGGGACATAAATCCTAGTGTTGTGAGACAAGGAGTTATTAGCAGGCAAAAGATTGTTTCCCTGGCCTTATATTTAAGGATCCTGTTGTTTGAAGGTCCCTTTAATCTGTATTAACAAAATCCTCTGTGTACTCAAACCTTCTGAGCACTGGTTGAAGAAGTCATACTACAATTTCAGACTGATTGTTTCTTATATTTATACTTACCTCTGCCCAACTTTCTCTGTCAAGCTCTAGTGTTGCATAAAGGTTTCTGGCTGCATCAGTTGGAATAAAAACCCCAAGGGGAGCTCCCCTTCAAATAGTAATGGACCTCTTTCCTTTGCCACTGAACCCGGAATCATGGGTAAAACATTAATGTAAATGGAAATATTCCAAGTTTTTAAAAAACAAAACAACATTGGCATGGTTCAGTCTCAAGGACAAAGTGTCCCTCAAAACCACCATTAAATGTTTGCTGGCAGCTACAGAAGATTGCTATTAAGAATAAGTAGGCATAGAAATGAAACTGCACTGTAGAAATCCTCTATTCAGAGCACTGTCCACACACTTTGGGTGGACATTGGGAAGTTCTTGTGCTATCATTTGATCTTCTTACCTGAGTGTGAACCAAGAAGCTTGTCTGGTGTTAGCAGCCCAGAATTTGTTCTTATCAGAAGAACTTAATCCTTTTTATCAGTTATTCTTTTTAGAGAGGCAACAGGCCTCAGGATGAAACTGGAGACAACATTGGTTTTGCATCTAGCTGTAGTAGAGTGTCTGCTCTTAAAGCAGCTGTGGTTAAAGACTGTGCCAATGTGTTTTGCCATAATAGACTTCTTAAACAATTATAAAAAAGTATTGAGATAGGGTCTACTAGCTATATAGAAGGCATCCAGGAATCAAGAAATGATGGACTTGGAGCTTAATTTCTGCCAAACTCGTTCTGTCTATTAGTAGGCAGACTATGTATGACTCTGAGGTTAACTAGTTTCTATTGGCTTTAACTGGATTTGTGAATGAACATCTAAATACCCAACCATCACTGATATCTGCCTCAGTTATTGTAAAATATATTTATGCCTGCTTACTGCAGTATCACAGGACTTGTATATGTAATTTTCTCAATCTGCTTTGAGATTCTTTGAATATATAATTATGTTATTATTCAGACTTTTGATGAAGCATAAGCCTCCACAGTTCCACAAACAGCAGCATTTTGTATCAAACTCAAAATAATAATGAAATTGAAGTGAAATAATTAAATAATTAAATTATTCTAGAACTTTGGGACACATTTCCATGTTGTTACATGGTGCAATCTTTCCATCATCAAAAGCCAAAGCAAAATCAAATCAGTGAAAGCTTAGCCTGACAACCTTTGGCAGACTGAAAGTTAACTCATTTTCAGATTAATTTAAATATGAAATTGAATTAGCAGAGCTAAAAATATTTCTGCAGTACTGCACTGGTGGAAAGTAATAAACACTTTTATGCCAGATAGTCTAAAGAAGAATGGACAGCAAACTCTGAGAAAATTATAACCCTTTTTTTTGCTGTTACCATAGAAATGTAGCTACAAACACTTGTGTTTAGGTTGTACAGTCCTCATGAAATACAGCTTGTCAGTTGTTTTTGTAAGACATAAACCCTTTCGACTCCATGGATGCAGAACAGCTCCTAACAAGGAAAAAGGAGAAGGTGACTGTTATAAATGGGATGTGTGCAGTGCCTCATCAGTCCTCAAAATAACAAGGCAGAGCCATTATGGAGGCCTCATTCTAATTTAAACATCCATTTGTTTATGCTAGCGTTAATATGTTTCTTGGGTGATTTTGTTTAGATTTTGTGACTCTTAAACCATATGACTGTATTCACAAAGTATGTGGATACAGTCATGCAACTGTTCCCTCACTGCATTACTTGCTTTGCTCTGAGGAAAGACAGTGCAGTCTCTAATCCATGTTTAAAATAAGATTGTTATTTTAAGCAACCTTTTCCTACCCCTTTTGCATCTTTGCATGCCTGAGGGATTCCCTTTGGAGTTCCAATAAATAGAACAACAGCAGGCTTTACTCTGTGCATTAGACAGCCCTTGTTTCTGTTACTGCTCAAACAATGTGAGCTGGAGTAAGAAGCTGGGAAAATGCAGCGCTGAATTTAGTTATTTCCAAGAATGTAGAGGTAAGACTATAAAAGTGTGGAGTTTAGTTTTTTGGGAGAAAAACAAGACTGTCATCCAAACAACGTGTGTGTAAATGGTTTTAACCATCTTCATGTAAGTGAAATGCACTTTTCATCAGTTGTCACTTGAAGATCACATACCCGAGATCCATTTCCTGATTGCCTAATTAAAGTTAGGCTGTTGCCATACACATTTCCCTTTTGCTTTCCAATGTGCAATGCACAGCAAATCTGCTTTTCATAATGAACCTGTGCACATTGCAGCATTTCTGCAAATGCACAAGAGAAGGCTGAATTTAATGGGATTATTTGTAAACCTAAATTAATCACAGGTTTGCAGCATCAAAGCTGGTGTTCCTAATCCAAAGGAATTACTGAGAGTAGATTTAAGATTGCAGGAGAATCTTATCTGAGTTGAATGATTTTGAAACTCAGGATCTGCTGATTTACCTTGGAAATGATCTGAGGATAACTCGCACTCAGGACTTCTGGAAGGAAAATGGCACCTGAAGCTACCTGGCGGTTTTCCACAATTGTAATTTCCACTGTTGCTAAGGCACAATATCCTAGAGACTGATTCCCCAAATCTTTGATTTGCACAATTAGATTATAATTGCTGACCTGGGATGTGTCTAGCACAGAGCTGTCTACAAATAAAAGAAACTTATCAAAGACATTTATAATTCTTTTGCAAAAGCATGGCAGCTGGTCTAGGAACATGAAATTAAACTCTATTGTTAATTGCTGCTAAATAATTAGAGTGGCTACTTTATTATGGAGATAAATCTGTATTCTTTGCATATTTTTCTGTATTTATTTACTGGTGGTTCAGTTTTGTTACCGTCAGTGGTAGTAGGGTGGTGGACGTGACAGCTCTGCTGAGCCTGCTACAAGAGAAGAATTCGGGGCACTTCTGGGACAGTTCTGTACCATATTTTCCATAATACCTGTGTGTCTTTCAGAGGCTTGTAATGGTTGTACTAATCACTTGCTTCTGATAATCCTGGGTTACTAGCTGCTAAATCTTCACTTTAAGGTGGCTGCAGCATCTGCTGCACGAAAGAAAATAAGTGTTGCCAGGAAAAGTTCTTCAAGCAGCCCTGAATGAGAGGTACCAGGAGAGAGAAGTGCAGCTTCTGGGCTCTGAGGAGAGAGCTGCTCTGCTGAGGGACAGATGAAGGAGTATGTAGGCAAATGAGAGGCAGCCACCTAAATGTCATCCTGCTCTTGTTCCAGGCAATGCTGTGACCCGTGCTCACTATCATTTGTCTGAGGTGATACTTGGTTTCATGACAATGTGATCAGGCAGCATACAGCACAGGACACTTGTTATTGCAGGCAGTCAAGGGGAAGAGCTTTCGGAAGTTGGATTTAGGAAAGTCCTCCTTCCCATTTCCAGTTGAGGGGCCCGTTCAGAAAAGCTAATGCAACTGCATCAGCTCCTAAGTCTTTAGGCACCAGGCATCCTGATCTGCCTGGCATGCCAATGTGATGGGTGTTACTGTCTAAAGCTGGACAGAATTGATGTCAGGCTGACTCATGATGAGCAGTGTTTCCTTGGTGAGGACAGCCTCAGACCCCTGAGAACTCCAGCAATTTGTTGCTGAATTGCAGGCTGCCTCCTACCTTTTGCTCTGCCTGGCTTCTCTGAGCAAAATGTAGCCCTTCCCATACTGCTCTGTATGGACCTTTCCTCTAGTTCCAGAATTTTGCTGGATTACCTTCCTGCTTCCTCTGTGCAAGTAATCTCATTGACTGGAGTGGGGACTGTCAGGAGTGGGAAGGGATGTAGGGTTTAAGCTTGTTTAAAGCAGCCTGGCAGGGGGATGGAGATTTAATCTTGAATCTTCGTCCCTCCTACATTTCTGTTTAGCTGGTGATGCAGCTTTCTGTAATGATTCTATAGTGAGTAATACCTGAAAGCCATAGAAATTTCTCTGAACTCTTGAATGAGGGAAGATGTGCTCTTCTGTTATCGTGAGGGAGGTAGAGGATGTTTTTGCTTTTGTATCAGAGGGTGAGATTTATATATCAGGTTGCTGGGCCAGTAGAAAAGTAATAGCAACCAGGAGAGAGAAGTTAGGAAGTTTTTCAATCTGTTTACCCAAAACAGAGTTACATGAATAATGTGTTTCCCTGTTCAACTATTCCTGGAACAAAGGAAATCAGCAGAATGACAGCTCTATTTTAGACATTAGGGGAGCAATATTAGACTAGAAGGCTGGAAAAAAAAAATCTCATTTCATCTGGACCTTTCTTTTTGGAGTTTGTTTCTTAATTTGACACACATTTTCAGAGATAGTTTAGTTAAAACAGTTTTAATATAATCTAAGAAACTAGCTGTCCAGATTGGTCTTTGTTCCTGACTGTTATTCTGACCTTAGCCTTTATCTAAAACATAAGCAAGGGCCTTCTTAAGTGATGGCCACCAGCTGTCTTTCCAGGGTAAAAAACTCAGTTCTATGAAAACACTTAAAATGACTGTCTCAGCCTTGGGTTTGTTTTTAAGTGCCCTTCCCATTATGGTGGTTAGCCTTACATAGCATTTGGAAATGTAAAAATAGGCGAAAAATGCATTGAGAAGCAGTTTACAGACTTGAATTTTAAATTTAATTAAATAATAGATGTTTTCCATCCTATTGCATAAAGAATATGGAGAAGTGACCAGAGATGCACCTCTGTGTGCCGTTGTAACACAATGCAGTGACATACATTTAAACAGAACATTGTAATCTCTGTTAGCTTCTTAAATGATGATATTGCTCTGCCTTCCCAATTCATTCCATTATTGTTTCTGAGTTGTCATGTTCTACTGTTATATTTCCAGGAGATTTTTTTTCTCTGTATAAAATATCACTTGTGAAATGTTTAATGCAGGAGAATCTGCTACAGGGCCAGTCCATTGAAGCCCAAGCCAAGACATTCATTCTTCAGTTGATATAGCATGTGATTAAAAACTTCTCAGGCTGGATATTCTGTTTGGGGGTGCAGACATTTAGCCTTTGTCATTCTATTTTGCAACATTTGACATTAAATTTTTGTAGTTTCTTAAAGGAAAGTAATTTTTCTGTAAGTCTTTTAGCTCCATTTCTCTTCCTCTTATCTCTCCTACTGATGCAAAGTAATACATACAGTTTGACACAATTCCAAGTTAAGGGTTTAAAAAAATCTTCATAAATTTATTTAATCCCTTACCATATCTATTGACTTCTTTTAGCTGCACTTTCTGAAATTTTCTATGGCTGGACTTGTCTTTCAACAGTCTTTCATACAGTACACAGTGACTGTAGGCACACAAAATGAACTTCAAAAAGACCTTTCACTGCACTGCAAAAAACCCTAATCCAACCTGTCATTATTGGTGATGCATTGTGTGGGTGTACAAAAAGCATCAGGCAGTGTTTTTCAAGAATAACAATTTGCATGTTCTCAGCTGTACTTTATAATCTGCAGATTCAGAAGAAATCTGCTATAAAATAAAACTTCACATATTGGATTTTATTCACAAAAGAAGTGGGGATAGGAGTTATCGGGGGCAGTATCATCTGGTGGTAGGTGCATTTGGATAGGATCTGGTAGATTGGCTTTCTGTCTGGAGTCACAGAAAATCTCACTATTGCTGAGATCATTATAAAGTGCAGCTCAGAGTGAGTAATGCCAAAGTACTACATTTCTACTGTTCAGGTAACTTAAAATCAGAACTGAAAACCTGATGGAAAATTTTACATCAGATATTACTAAAGGGCTTTTTTTTCCATATAAAAACAAAGAATTCCGTGATATGGAACAGCTGCTGTGTTGCGTGCTCTTGATTCTCTACTATGGATTAATTTGCTTATTCAGGGTTTTATCACAGGAGTGGTGAAGGGAGTTCAAGACTTTTTGTGGTAACAGCAGCTAAACAGCTCTCCAAGCCTAGAGCTTATTCCTAGCTCTAAAAGAGACAGTATATCCTTGAGTGTCTGAAAACATTCCTTTGTTTAGTTCACATGCTGGTCTGCGTTCTACATGGTCTCAAAATAGATAACTGAGTTCTGTTTCCAAAGGCTTAATGTCTATAATTGTTCGAACACTTCAATACAAAACGAGAGAACTACCCAGCTGTATCTTACCTTCCACCGATAAAGAAATAGCCCATGTCCTTGAATCCATCTGGAACATATGCTCTGAAGGTTGGCTTGGAGTCTCTGTGAGGATTTATACCGTAACTCAGCATTTGATGTGGAAGGGTCATCCGAATGAGTGATGCAGCCAAGCACAAAGGATACTCCAGGTTTAAAGACTGCAAATTGGTTTTTGGCGGCACAGTGATTTATCTAAAACACAGTGGGGTTCAACATGACAAATACTTTTTATAGACACATTTGTTTTCCTAGCGAGCATCTGCCTATCCTGAAAATATTAAATATATTGTACTTGCAGTAGGCATTTTGTATTAGTTTGGTGTTTTTTCAGGTGGAAAAGACAGAGCAGCGTGTACCTTTCTGTCATTACTGTGTTCAAGCTGATTCTGCATTCACTGACTGTTTAATAATTTCTTCTCTTAAACTTATGTCCTGTAAGTTTTTAAATCTTAGGGCTGCCTTAGATACCTACTGTAAATGAGATATGCTAGCAAGAGCAAATTTAAAGCAGCTTTTCTCTGAGATTTCAAGGGCCTTACAGTATTTCTTATCAGCACCATTTTGTAGGCTCAAAGTTTCCAGTTCCCATGATATTTGTTGTTTTTCTTACTAACCCATTTGCTGGCAGTTTTGATTAGGCTAGTAGTAGAACAACACATTTTTGTGATTGCACAGAAAACCTTTAAATAGTGGCCTGAGGCTTTAGGCACAAGTGGTTCTTTTCACTTGTTGCTATTTAAACCCTTCAGCTCAGCAGCTGGAGGTTATGGGGTTTTTTACAGACTTTATGTATCTTTTGTTAGGTCTCTGTCTTGGAAACATGGAGCAGGCACAGACGGTTCCTTGATGATTTTGCTCTTAAAGTGTCAGAAAGAAAGTATAACCTGAGAATTTGGGGTCAAAGAACTTTCCAGGGTGGACGTTATGTGCTATATGTGGAAGGAAGTAAATGGTAAGAATGAGCTGAGTGAGAGAGTCTTCAGGTACTTGTGTGTGTCTCTGTGTCAACTAAACCTCCTGGTGACAGGCTTGCCAAAGTTACAAAACTGAAACAAAATACCATGTTTTTTACAACTGATGGAAATGCAGGGCTCAGGTGTTAGTGCACGTTGTCCTCTGTAGTCATCTATCATTCCAAATGGGGTGGAGTACCTCCTTCTGGAGTGATGGTGTTTTCCTTTTGCTTTGCATTGAGATCATTTATAGCCTAAGAAATGCAGTGATACATCAAATAACATAGGTTGAGGCCCAGACCTCTCACTAGGGGTTTACTCAGAAGGTAGCAATATTTCTAAAATATTCTTTTAACATCTGATGTGACTGAAACCAAATTATCTGTCTCAGCAAGAGTGTGAAGTAGACAACAAATGCATGTATTGCTTAGAGGGGCCATGGACTTGTTGGTCTAACTCAGTGAGTTTCCCTCTTGTGAACAACGTCCATTCTTTTCTTTCTATATTTTAATAGTGTTGCTTAATTTTTCAAAATGAAACATACTTTGAAGTAGTCCAATTTTTTACATTTGTATGTGCATTAAACAGCTGCTAAATAGCTTTTTGTATTCCACACTAGAGGTAGCTGTCTTCATGGTCAAAACATAGCCAAACTCTACCTTTGTTTATATGCCCATGTAAGTGGGATTTTCTAGACATAGTGGAGAATTTCCATGTATTCATAGCTTATGCCATCAGATAACATTTGCTAATTGCAAACTGAATGGTGGTGTTAGGCTCATATGGTTTGATATGCATGGGGAATCCCAAAGGACCAACTAATTGCGTGGTCAAAAAGGTGTGTCCTCTCATGAGGGATAGTACAGGTCCAACAATGTTTTGCAGGATTGTTCTGAGGAGTAAGTGTTAATAAAGCCTCTAACTCAATACAATGTATTCCCATTAATATGACAGTGAACACGGGGTTAATATTTGGAACAGTGGTAATGTTTAGAAAATAGTGTTAGGGAAGTGCTGTTACATTAAATGTCAGTAATGTAGCACTATGGATTGTAGCGCTACTTTGCTCCACCTATTTTTCCTTTGTTCTCAAGAGTTTTTGTTACAGATTGGAACAAATGACAAGTACCCATTAAAACTCATTTAGCCTTCACAGTATGAATCCTTCTGCTGCTGTGGCGTGAAGTCACTTTTGCCTCTCTTACAAATAATGGAAATGCACAGCAAACCTTTTGTAACGTCTACAGTACAATGAATATTGCTGTTAAAAGCTACCTTCTGAGACATGACGCAAAACAGCATGACCAGTGCAAGCCAAATTAATACATTGAGGAAATCATCATGCTGAAGACAAAAAAAAACTTATTGTGATTAATCAAGGATCTTATTCTCTGGCTTACACCTCATTTTCATCAGTGTATTAAGACAGAGTTCAGTGGAGTTACTCCTGATTTATAACAATGCGGGAGGAATATAGAACAAATAGGTCATATTCTCTGCTGATTTTTGCCTCGCATCATGACTGCCTGACATCTGTGCTGGCTTTAAAATACTTCCTGTTTCATGTAGGAGCTTTTTATACCATTTGTACTTGCTGTGTAGAGGAGAGGAAAATTAATCGCAGTCTAAATTAAATCCCTTTGGGATGCATTTAGATATGACTAAGAGGACTTCTAAAAATACGTGAACTGCTTTAAAAGTATATTGTGAAAAAGAACATTTTCATATATGTTTGCAGGTAAAGGTGATCTATAGATTGAGAGTACCTTTACAGGATCACCTCAAGAAAATAGCATATTATCCTGTCTGTCATCACTCCAGTCTTTGACAGTGTCCATAATGTTTACCTAAGGGAGTCTAAAACCACTTTTCCTTTGTGGTCCACACATGTTCTTCTGCACTGTAAACTCTGTTGCCAAGCAAAATATGATGCACCTGATTTTGCTCCTTTTTGACATTAGTAGACCATAAGCAGATACACAGCTAATTTAATAGCCATTTTTCCTGGGAAGATGGATAAATCCCTTCAGATTAACATTCCACAATGTTTCAAAAAGATGAGTGATGTGCCCTTTGATTGCTGTTTGAAGCATTAGAACTCATCTACTGAAACAGTGATCACAAAGTGCCTCATCAGATTCCACAAGTCCCAGTTATGTGCTATTTCAGAACAGTGGACAAGCTCAAGCTGTGGGCCCATGTGAACCAAGAGCAAGGTCCTGCACCTGGATTGGGGCAATCCCCAGTATCAGTACAGGCTGGGGGATTAAAGGATTGAGCGCAGCCCTGCTGAGAAGGATTTGAGTGGTAACTGAAGGATGAAAAACTGGACATAAGCCAACGGTGTGCGCTCCCAGCCCAGAAAGCCAACCGTGCCCTGGGCTGCAGCAAGAGCAGTGTGGCCAGCAGGGCGAGGGAGGGGATTCTCCCCCTCTATTCCGCTCCCATCAGACCCCCCCTTCAGTGCTGTGTCCAGATCTGGGGGGACCAACAGAAGAATGAGATGGACCTGCTTGAGCAGGAGGAGACCACGACAGAGGAGGCCACGAAGATACTCAGGGACTGGAGCAGCTCCCCTGTGAGGACAGGCTGAGAGAGTTGGGGGTGTTCAGCCTGGAGAAGAGAAGCTCCGGGGAGACCTTAGAGCAGCCTCCCTCCCAGGGCTGAAAGGGGCTGCAGGAAAGGTGGGGAGGGACTCTTGGTCAGGGAGTGTAGGGATAAAATGATGGGTAGCAGTTTTAAACTGAAAGAGGGCAGATTCAGATTAGATCTAAGGAAGAAATCCTTCCCTGTGCAGGTGGTGAGGCCCTGGCAGAGGTTTCCCAGAGCAGCTGTGGCTGCCCCCTCCCTGGCAGGGTTCAAGGCCAGGCTGGACGGGGCTTTGGGCAACCTGGGCTGGTGGAAGGTGTCCCTGCCCAGGGCAGGGGGTTGGAGCTAGATGTCTTTAAGGTCCTTCTATTCCAAACCATTTTATGATTCAATGAATTCCTTCCACTGCAAAACTGAGAATTATCAAGAATTTGGCCCTTATTTAACATTCCATGATATCTTAATGCTCACCTGAAGGTAGATAATCTTTGTTTCTGAATTATGTCCTGAAGATTTACACATGCATTTTCCCCATTTTTCTGACAAGCAGAATCATTTTACCAGGAAGACTTATGTACACTAGCAGCTTTAAAACAACAGCCAAACAAGGTAAAACTATCTCATCCTATATGAAGGTCCTGAAATCACTCCTGCAATATTAAAATACTGTCTCCTTCTGACTTTATGTTTGGCTAAGCAATAACATTTGCTGTTCAAAAACATGTTGGGAAGTTTATCTATAGAACTAATGATAGAACAGTCCATGTTTCTAAAATAGTCTCCTTTTAGCCTGCTTATCTCTTCCCTGACATTTCTTACTGAGCATCAGTGAGCAGGCAGCTTTGTACTGACATCTGAAAGCAAGTCTACAGCAGCAGTGTGCAAAAGGCTATGGAACAAGCAGTCACATGGTTTCTATATTTTCTCTCTTTGTTTACTGTGTTCATAATGCCAAATGGCAAATTAAAAGAATGCCCTAATCCCAAAGAGTAAGACATGGTATTTCTCCTTCCCACATGGATGGTTGTGATTATCTTTGGGGAGGGAACGCATTTTATACTTGTTCTTTTGATATTCAATTCTAGTCTTCTCTCTGGGAGAGCAAATAATTTCTGAACTTTTTAGTATAAACATTATATAATTTATATAAATCGGATTATTTTAATGAAATGTTTGACTAAATTTGCAAAGATTAACACATGTGATCTGTAAAACCTTTGACTTTGAATGTAGGAGGAGACAGAGGAATGTACCTTTTTAGAAAGGAGCTGGGAAGGTTGATGTCACCTTGCTATGTTTGCTAAGAACTGCAGAGAAGACATCTTCAGGCAGCACTGGCATATTGCCTTTTTTATCTTTTACTGCTGTGGTTATGGTCAAGGAATTCAATTCTGGATGCTCACCTACATCTTTTTGAAATGCCAACTTTTAAAACATGTCTTATAATACACATAATGTTACTAGAGCTGTAGGAAAGCCTCTATTAGCTGCTACTAATAAAGGACATGTGATGTTTTGATTTTAAAATCTACTAAAAATTTAAAGTATTTAAAATACAGGGGAAAGAAATAAACTGAGGTGTGGAGATAAGCTTCCTCTGTCCTATTTGAATTCCTATCTGAATTTCTGTCCCTCATATCCCCCACAGAATAAGGTAAAGAGGAGTCGAAAGATAGGTTCCTATTGAGATCTTCAGGTCCTGCCACTGCTGCTAGTAATTTCTCAGGGACAGAAGTATGGAGCTTTCTTTATTACAGCTTGCTTTTCCTACATGTAATAAGGGTGCGATGACTTTTTTGCACCCTTTTAGTTATTTTGGCATAGCCTCAATGCAGTTTGTTTACATGTTGTCCAGAAAGAAACAGTATGAAGAGATGTAGTGCTTGGGTATTGCTTTATTAGTATTGCCACTGGAGCAGTATTGAGCTTTTTGGATGTTTCATCTCAGCTTTTCACCAGTATACATTAACATAACAAGATCCATGCACATTTTCTGTCTTCAGAGAAACATCTCCTAATTTGGATGTTGCAGTGTGTAGTTCTGATTATAGCCAAATACTTCAGCTGTAGATTTTTTATTTTTTTTTTTTATTGGCCTCACCTCATATTGAAACTCCCTGGGGATGGAAGTGACTTTGGTTAAGTGTGACCTGAATTAGTGTCAGGGAAAATGGGTGACTCAGAATAAGTACCCACAGAAGTGTAGCCTACTATTAGAATAGGCTGTAAGATGTGATTCTGTCATGAAAAGGGTTCAGGAAATAAAAAAGGTCCCTATGAAATTGTCACCATGAGATAAGTAAGCCCCCATGGTTTTCTTTCAAAGTTTGTAGCTCTTATTAGCCAGCATGTGGGGGCATTTACTTATTTGGGAGGATAGAAGGTGTAAAATAAGGTATAAGAGTAATCCATGTTCTTTAATTTGCAAATTCTTATTTGGTAGGGTGATATTAGCTGATAACGTGCATTTAGTTTTCAATTAATAATTATTTTATCTTCATTTCTTTGATTATTATTAATATATATTATTAATAATAATAATAATTAGTATTATTTTTCATTGGTGTTATTTAGTATCAACGGCTGGTCCAGTAGTCCCTATAAAATCAAAGCTACTTAATTTTTCCATTCAGTGGCCTACAAGCACAGTGCTTAAAATCTGACATAACAAGCAAACACATTATGAATACAAAAGAAAAGGGGTGTGCGTAAATGCCCATTTTTGATAGATTTGGGTAAAGTGTACAGTGGTTGTAATAACTGCTGGGGTATTTTTAGCAATATGACTTTAAGGACTTAGTCTGTATTCAATAGCTATAATATTTACAGAAATAGTTGCATCTGGAAATAATTTTAAGGAGAAGGTAAATTAGCATCAAAATGCAAGATAATTTGTTACTTAAAGAGGTTCCAGTGATAATTTCTGAGTAGCTTTTCAAACAATACCAAAAATATGTCTATAAATACTTTTTCACATTCATTTAGTATCTATTTCAGTGCACAAGACACAACTTTGCACACGCGGTTGGGCAGCTGTGCACTCCAAGCACACTTTTAACACATGCAAAACATTTTTAAATCCCTTTTGAAAGTATGTGCTGTAATTTTGCTCTATGAAAAACAGCACAGTTGTATTTGGACCATGTTGTGTGCTCATTAATTCAGGAGGTGTCAGGTGAACAAAACAATACTAAGACTGAAAATAAAGTTCCAGCACTGGTTACACAAGCCTGGAAAATGTTTTCAAAGATATTGACATTATCAGTATTGACTTTAAGGGTCCTAGCTGGTGGTGCGAAGCACAGCAGCAATAAAATGGCAGTGTTCTGTTCAAAGTCAATTTAAGTACAGACTAATGAGTCACTGAAGCACCTATTAAACGGCAGATGGTGCTTATGACTGGGAAGGAGAATGACCATTTGTTATTCTAGCAGAGGGCAGTTACTGAAGTCAAACTGGTTGTTAGGAATTAAAAGGCAAACTTAGTATCAATGACATTTGTTTTGTTTCAGTTGCAGGCTCCATGATAAGATTGAGCAGCAGCATATTTATGTGAAAAGGACTTTGTTTTCTTGAATAGTAATAATGTTTTCCCCAAAATCTCTATGTGCCTTATGAGATCCCAAGATACAGAGTACACGGTATAAATTGTCTTCAATATGTATTTTAACTGAATGACTCCAGTACAAATTTTTCATCATTTACTGTGCAAAGATTATATAGTGTAGTAATTGTAGACCTCAAGGTAGGCTAGGTGTGTCTAATTCTTCATTTAAAATGAAGAAGCTGACTAAAACCTGGAAAATTATGGCTTTAAGTAGTAAAGAATATATTTAGAGACCCTCAGAGCCTTCTAGAATTCTCTGGGTCTCTGATAGCTCTCCTCTCCTCTGTGAACTAACATCCCTATTATCCTACTTTTTTTGATGCACAGTGATCAGGAACTCTTGTTAGAAGTGGAAACACTGGTGCTTTGTGGATGCATATTGCCCTGTTAGGGATCTCAGCTCATGCAGTAGAATAGAGTATGAGCTGTGACTGCTTGGAGTTACCACAACATTTTCCAGTTTCAAATTTTCAGAGGTTTTTTAAATTATTCTATGAATGAGGGTGTGTGTGTGTGTGTGTGTGTCTGTTGTCATTTTTCTGGGAGGAAAAACACCTTCCAAATGCTTCTTTCAAGCACTGAGATAATTCTTTTAAGTAAATCCAGACAAAGCTTTTCTAGTCCATTTTTCACACTGAACTCCTAGTCTTGGTCTGCTTCAAAATGCTATAAAAGTTTATCCGGATATAAGGCAAAAAGGAGTCTGCTGAAGACAGATATATTAAAACCAATATATTTTTACCTTATACTAGTGACTTTTTCTTGTATTTCCTGGATACCAGCAATAGGATCCTGGAAGAGCAAAAGGAATTAAAAGACACATAGCAAGCTAAGATTGAAAATTATTTTTTTAATATACTGCGAAGTTTTGTTCTAAGCAGCACCAGACTAAGGTAGTGCAGATGAGCTAGATTAGTCTGTTTGGCTGGTACCTGTTTTACAATGGTGTCATTTCACTGACTTTGGGGCTACTAAACAGCAAAAATGAGGGGAGAATAATACCTGTGAAATCTTGAGTGGGTTTTTATGGTAGCATAAGGAATACATTGGAATGAGACACCATACTTTGCAGGTACCTTTATATATTTTTTTCTGCTAAGGAGTCAGATTGTTGATAACACAAAAAGCTGAAAGATAAATTAGTTTCTTAATTCAAATAAAATCAAATACAAATAATTACTATTTTTTATTTTGGCAGTGCTAGGATGACATCTTCCCTTTCCAGCAATGGAATCCATACCAGTCTTATTCAGTGGCATAACTCCCTGAAAGTTAGTCCCGTTATTCTGAAGTTGATCAGTAGAGCAGACTGTAGTTCTTCTTTCTTCTCCAATAAGAACAATTCATTGTTTATTTGTACAGGGTCCCTAAGTACATTCCTCTAAGTTCTCTACTTCAGTGAAATACATAACAAAAATGTTTTCATAGGTTAACAACTTAAATGTACCATCCTATGTTTAATCTTTATGTATATATCAATGGCTGGAAACCTGGATATACTTCAAGGAAATGTTTAGACTGTTTCTAGCAACATACAGGATAAACTCTAACTAACATAGAGGATTTAATCTCGAATAATCATGAACATTGACAACTTTCACCTGAATCCTCTGGAGTTCAGAATGTCTTTGTGTCAGGTTTCTAATAATTATTATCTGAACTCCTCTCCCTAATCTGGAGTTGATTTTAATGATAAGGAATGAGTTCTGAATCAATCTCTAATTCTGCATAAGGGTTATGGTCTGAGCTACTCAGCTGACCTCAATACTTGGTACAGGAACAATGTATGTCCAGTTTCTTGTTCTTTAATAAATTCAAGCTAGAGTTATTACACTCTAAAGATGATCAGAGTAAAATTTGAACAGTAGATACTTCTGCACTTCTGAAAAATTTTGCCTCAGGATAAATTTATGGTTCATGCTTATCTGAATAACCACCATCAACCTTGAATCAGGTCTAAATAAAATCTCAGATTTAATTAAACAGATGTATATATTACACAGGTGGCTGCTCAGGTGACAGGATTACTGCATTTATAAAGGTCATGTGGAAGAAATTAATCTTGTCCCCGGTCCCTGCAGAAAACATTTGTTCGTAACATCACTGACCATCATATGACATGGTGAAGCAGAAAATACTTGAACTGATCGACTGATAGGTGCCACATTTCCATGATGTGATTATTGATGTTTTCCACAGATTACATTTTAGGCAAAACGCATAGAGGAGAACTCTGATGTCACAAATTATCTTAGCCCATTTAATAATATCATGTGGTCAGGACTCCTTGATATGCCTAACATTACTTACTGGTTTTGGTATAGTAGCATACTAATATAAAATGTATTTCTCAAAGATCTCATTCCTATATATGCTTTATATTAAGACAACCCCCAGAGAAGATAGGACATCCCACATCAATTGTAATTAAAAGTTACCTCCTCTTATTTATTCAATAGCTAGAGTTAACATAGTAACCAGCAAGAGAAAAACATAGGCCTTTACCACTCCGCTTAATGCAGAGAAACGTGGGTTTAACTAAATCTTGAATAAGACTCTACATTGCACTTTTGTATGATGCCAGTCCAATGAAAAATTAATCTGTTCAAGGCAGTACAGATGATTCACCGTTCAGAAGGAAAAATTTTATGTATGGATATGCATATGTATATTTGGTGTATTGTGAATCACCACAGAGAGGGAAGAGAACATGAATAATTATGGACTGCTCCTGTAACTCTTCATAAGAGTCAGAAGACCTCACATGAGTCTTTTTTCTGTAGTATCCCGAAGATCTGAAGAGCAAAGGAATGGAGACTGCTTCTTTGGCACTGGTATCACTACCTAGATGTCAGTATTACAAGAAATGTCAGTGACATTTTTTGTAATAAATATTCCTCTACTGGAAAGTGTGGTATCTGAATGAGACAAAATGAGAAAGCACAAACTGACTCTTACAAAATGGGGAGAAGGTGTAGGGTTCAATATTCTGTCAGTGTGCATCTGTATGTGCGAGAGATTTATATGAGCCTTTGTAAGTCTTCATCATTAACCTCCCACAGTGTATGCACCTTGTTTTCATACTTTTCTACTGGGTCATTGCCTTTGTCAGCCTACACCCTTTTATATCTAATTATGGAACAAATGCAATAATAAGCTGACTGTGGATAGGTGTATTATAAGGTTACTGGGCTTGGCTCTTCTGGAATCACAGTCAGATTTCTGTTCGTGGTGTGAACTCCTGAAGCAGGTTTGCAGTGTGTTCTAGGGACAAAATCAAATCAAACTTTTTATGATCCAGAAAGAGTATCTGTGGTACAAAGGTCTCTTTTGATCCACTGTTGTTCTTAGAGTCATATCACAATGTTATGATCCAAGTTTCCTATTAGGATATACTACTGTGAATCTGTGTCTATCGCCTGAAATGTCTGAATATTTAGATTCAGATGGTCCTTGCTGAGACTTTAGCTTGTTCAGAGAAGTTGGAATTGAAGCTTGCCCTTGCTGTTTATCTGGTCATGCCCAGTGTCATTGGTGTGGATCAGTCAGCACTGAGAAGCTGCAGCTTTGCCATTTACTAGTGTGGCAGGAAATGGGGTGAGAAGAGAGCTAGGTAACCTGCACAAATAGGATTTTCTACAGAGGTTGCCTCAAGATGATGTACAATACACCTAGGCCTCCTTTCCACTGCACCTTGTTTATCTACATGCAGCAGATGCCTCATTCAGATCCTCTGGACTTCACACTGTTTGAGACTCACTTTGCATAAAAATTTTAAAAGGAAGTAAAGAATGGGCCCTCTATATTTCATTCTGATCTCACAGCAGTATAAGTCCAATTAAATAGAATAACTCTTGATTTAGACTGTGATTCACCCACTTTCTTAAGTAGACATCTAGTTTTAAGCACATGAATAAGGCAACTACTCATAGGAGGATGATGGCTCATATACTCAAAGTCAAGCGTGCCTTTAAAAACTTATCTTGGTGTTGTGAACTGAGATCATATCCAAGAAATTATGTTAACTTTAATATTTCTATGCCCAGTAATAGAATAATTCCCCTTTTTTTTTGTTATTGGAAGGAACATTCCAAATTTAGAATGGAGAGTAGCTGGGATCATAAATTTGTACTTAAAAACTAAAAGCTTCTTTCCTTATTTTAATGCTAATGGTATAAATATTTGGAAATTTAATGCTGTTTTAGTCTTTGCCAGTGACCAGAGACCATATCCATTACAATATTCTACTATTTCTCTTAACAGAGGCTTTTATTTTTTGACTTTATGATGCAGATGGAGTCCTACAATATATAGTCTATGGAGTCCTAACATGTGCCACAGAAAAGTTATTAATAGAAGCAATCTGCTTCTGTTTTCAGGCATGGAAAAGGAAATGATCAGTAGCCGGACAGTAAATGTTATGTCAGACATCCTGAAATGCAATAAAAGAAATAACATTTCTTACCTGATTTTAATCTTCTGAATTGCTTAGAAATAACTAAAGTCTTCAAAATACATTAATGGAGCACAATACCATTAACATGTTAAATTGTTATTAAAATATATATAATTACCCATTGAAAAAATAAATTAACTAGGAATACACAATACCTAAACAAGAAATAGGGAGGACTCATTCTTACTCCCAAGTACCAGTAATGACCTCTTTGAGCTTTAACAGAAGTCACGTAGAAGAAGAATTTAAAGGAAGCCTGATCATTCCCCATACTCCTAAAAAAAAAAAAAAAAAAAAAAGCAGGTATTATTTTCAAATCTTCTGTATATAATAAGATTGAAAAGGGACAATTTTTGCAGGTGACCTGATTTGTATGTTAGAGGTATACCTATAGATTATATTACAGAATGCCACTTAGAGTATATAAAATTGCCTGTAACATCACACAATACTACTAGATACTGTTTTTTTCTCAGCTGGTAATAAGTATCCTACTGTGGTAGGCTAATTTATTTCAGGAAATATTGTCTCATACAAGCTTGACACATCACCAGTAGCAACTATGCTCACAAAAACTTACTCTCAGACTCTTAAGTCAAAAGAAAGAGTAAAGGAAAAAAAAAAGTGACTCTTAAATACAGATGTCTGAAAGGGGTAGACATGTATAAGGAATCTTAGCTAACACGTATAGGAGAATGAGCTCGCTAATGTTGGTGCTGTAGTGAAATCACTGTAACATCTCAGCCATAAACTAGTTCTGTAAGCACAAGGTAGATAACGGAAGTCTGATATTTAATATCTCTGTGAAAGGGAAAAAGATTCAGAGTGAAATAAAAGTTCATTCATACTAGAAAACCGAAAGTAGCAATTTTATCAAAACAGAACATTAAAGAAGAACAATTATTGTAAATACTACTTTCTTAAAATACAAAGTTAATTGTTAGATTTGTGTGGAAATTACTTTCTTTACTAGAAGGTGAATGGTGAAAGAACAACATGTGGAAAAATTATCTTTAAAGCCAGCTATGCCTGCTGTCTGGCTCAGTGTCAGAAAATTGGCTTAATTGCATCCCTGATATAATGTGAATTAAAACAATTGACTAAATTTAATTGATCATTCCTATGATATACAGCAAAAAATTTCAACAGTAGATGAATGGTTTTGATATCTCCTGTTTTCATGTAACTACTGGACACTATTTTAATCTATCAGCATTATCCTGATGTCTTTTAAATGAATTATTCTGAGGAAAAAATATTGGTTTACACAAAAAGAAGAGTAAGACTGCAGTGGATGTCCTGGTACCACAGTTAGTCATTAGAGCAGTAGCTCTGCAAATACATAAGCACATGTCTAAGTGTCAGGGAAGGACTACTATTAAAGTTGGCTTTATTAAAGGAGTCTATCAGTTTTAGTTCTGATTCATTCTTTAATACACATCAGTTTGTACAGGAGAGCCCTAACCATTGAAGGCTGTGATAGAAGAACTTTGATAAATTCTGCTGTGGATCTTTAAAATCTTGTTCTCAAATATGGATGGCACCTCTCAGGTGAGGAACATCCAGGTCTTCTCTTAGCTCTGCCTTGTCTGGTGGCTTGAGCTAAACCGGCCAGGTGGCTGGGATGCAGGACATGCACTCACTGGCAAAGAGGTGGTGTGGAGAGCGAGCTGGGGAAGGTCAGCTCTCCAAATCCCCCAGCATATACTGAAAATTTTAAATGAAAGTTGTTCCTTTGAACTCAGTAAAGCTCTTCTGCAGCATAAAGTGTAGCAGGAGCATATGCCTTTGTAGGACTCTGACTTCTGCTCTATTTTTCATCAAATACAGTGAAAGACTTCTGCACTTTTGGTGGTGTTAATTGCCTCCCAGACATAGAAACATAGTTTTGCATTTAGTCATTCAAATATTCGAGTTGTTAGAAGCAAAAATAATCAGGAAACTTTTACTGGGTTCTTTTTCTTGATTTCTCTCTCTGAATACATCCATCTGTCAAAACATTCTTGTGCAAAACATGTAGCGTGAAGTACAGGTTTTGAATTCTTCCAGTGCATACTTTGCTAATTTGTGCAAAATCTGCTTAAAAAATAGAACTCATTTTCTTTTTTGTGCTTTCCTGAGTTACTACATCTTTAATGACAGAGGAAATACAGCTCTTGTCTGCAGTCAAGGTCTAAGGGAAAACTTAGTGGCTTCATCAGGGTTAACCAGCAGGGGTGGACAGGAAACAATTTTCCTACCACTTGATTCTTGGAGGCATTCATTTTTTTTTCTTATTCCCAGCCTTAGGACAAACCCCCAAAGTACTCTGTTTTCATGAGGGAAGTGGATGAGAAGTGGAAAGGAATCTCATCAAGCATTGATTCTGAAGCTAGAGCAACTGGATCCAGATCCATCCATATTCCAAGATACACTTCTTCAACTAAACTGGAATGGGTCTGAGTTACAAAAGACAGATTAAAAGCCACAACATCCACCTTTAAGCTCGGTGCTCCAACCATCAACAGACCTTTTAAGATTTCTTGCTTTTGGGGCTTAAAAATCCCTGAGATTTACTTGGGTCTCTTCTCCTGTATTGCAAAGGTACAGGAATAGTACCTGATGTTTCAGCACAAAAATAAAAAGTGTATGTGGACACAGAGAACACAAAGAAGCTCCTTATAGGTGGGATTACATTACACCATAAATCTATCTGTTCAGCTTTTTAATTTGCTGTGATGCAAATTTATAGAATATATTATTTTTTAAAATAAAATAATCATACTTCTAATGAGAATATTTTAAATGTCACATGGTTAAACTTGGTCTAAAATGAGTTGTTTTTTCTCCAGGTAAGAGCTAGTAGATGGATATGAAATTAATGGTTTGTTTCATAAAGTAATCTTATTGAAGAGAAAATAAAGGAGAATTGTCTAAAAACAAAACCCCAATCCTACATGCAGTTCTCTTCCAGAATCGGTGCAATTATTTTTTATATGTTCTGCTGTAACTCAGAAGAAGATAAGGCTCAAAAGCAAGTTCATACTGGTTTTCTAACTTACAAATGGATGCTTTCCACAGATGACAGAGATCCATGATAATGCCAGTCTTAAATTTTATCACAAATTTACAAGTCAGGATTCAAAGTTATAAGAAATTTAAGAGGTATCTTCTATTTGAGCCTTTGGGTTCCACCTAGTTTCAACTTTTCCCTGTACCTTTACAGCTAGGTCCTTAATTGCTAATAGAAGCAAGATTTCAACATAATCATTCCTCTCCAAAACATAGAATAGGTAGAATGTTAAGCAAAATTTCAGCTATTCCTGTGATAAATTTGCAGAATTTAGAATTAGAACGATGTGTTAGAATTATATCCCTTTCTTTGGAAAACTAATTCTTATCTCCATTCTGCTCTGTTGAAAGTTCTGTCTATGTGATATTAAGTTTATTATTTTACTGATTTCTTAACCAATGAACTGTAAATGCTGAGAACGTTCCAAAATACGGTTGAATTTATTAGTGATTAATGTAATCCCTCGTTCTTGTTCTAGTAGTGGATATCTGATCTGTCTCATTTTTATGGTTCCTGAAAATAAGTAAAATAAATCATCAGTGTAGGAATTGTTTGGCTTTGGTTTTGATTAGTCTGGAAAACCATCCTGTGCTTGTTCATGTTTTTGCCACAGTATGATTGTGTCTCACAGAAATTGCCCTACAATTATTTTATTTTCAATCGTAGTCCTGATCCTGCAAATACACCATACATTTTCATGAGATGATGTAGACACTCTCACAATGCCAGATGCTATTTTTATTTTCCCCATAGTATAGCAAGAATACAATTCCAAACCAACAGCCTTTTAAATATTCATTCAATTTTACACATTCAATGTACCCTACTGACATTAAGAATGTGTTAGTGTTTCCAAAAACAGGGCTTAAATCTGCTGACTCTCCAGAAAAGTACAGGATTTGTCTTGTGATCTCAGTAATATTATTTGCATAAGTAGTACTTGGTTGAATAAGGAATTATAAAGGTGGGTATATGTTTAACAATGAAGGTGCTGTGCCATACAGATAGGGATAGAAATAAGGAGTATTAGGAATTTCAGCTGGGTTTTTTTTCTGTTCATCCTTGTGGAAATTACAAATAATAAGTGAAACACATATTAAAATGGAGTTAGTGTTCTTCATCCATTATTTAACAAATGACCTTAATAAGCCATTTTCAATGTCACATAAAATATTTTAGAAATTTGAATTTGGTTTTGGCAGCTTTTCTCACAGAAGTACAGTTAAATTCAAGGAAGAATACAGAAAACCACCTAAACTGTATTGCTTTGGTTAACCAGCCTCAGCAAGGATTTATTCCCTGAAATGGATGTGATTTTGCTGGATTATGTTAGTAGCAGGTGGAGTTTTAATTAAACCTCTATCCTCCTGTTGGGAAAGAAAGCTTTACAATCAGTGAATTAAAAATAGCCCTTTCTTTGGGGTGGGGGGGGTGGAGTGGAGGTGATGCTTTGAGATGCAGGAAATTTCCCACCAAGGATGGCATGGAAGAATAAACTCCTGCTTGAGCAGCTTAGAGGCTTTTCAACTCGGTCTTCCTCAGGCACAGTTCCTTGAGGAAGTCAGCAATCCCCATGCTGCAGTTTCTTCTTGAAGCAGCTCAGAGACAAGAAGTCAGTACAAGTGATGTTTTCCTCCACTGATTGCCTTCCCTTTCTCTCCTTCAGCCCAAGACCCCCTGCATTTGGCTGTAGAGTCTGAGAAGGGAACAGTTGGCAGTAGGGAGTGATCAAAAAGTGCACCCTGCATCTGGACCTACAGGTCCTCTCTGGCCTGTTTATCCACTCCATCCCTCATCTGCAATTTCAGCAGTGAAGTCAGAGGTGGTTTGCTTCATAAACGCTCCAGTTCTTCCCTTGAATGGAAATACCAAGTTGCAGATAGATTTTATTTCAATGTTTTACTTTTTGCTCAGTCTTTTATGTGACTTCTGTGAGTGCCGGCATAGAGTCGGTCTTCCTATGATACCTTAAGTAAAAAGGCCTAGAAAACACAATGTAAAACAAATGTGATTTTATAGATGTAATTTTATCTTTGATACTTGCCACCAAACAGCATGAAACTGAAAGTTTAGAGTGCCTGAATGCTTCAAAACCTCTTAAAAACAAGCCTACAAAATACTGACATTATTAATGAGGAGAATTTTTAAAATCATTGTTCAGCCAAGGAAGATCTGAAGTTACCACCCAGAATACTAATTTGCCCTTACAATATTCACAACGTCCAAACTCCTGTCAGAATTTGTCTGTGGTTTGTTCCTTTGGGTTTGACATCTGCTCTACATCATACTACTCAAATGAATACTGTATTAGCAGACAGCAGACATTTAAGCATAGTTATTCAAAAAGAAATGGAAAAGCACCAAAACACTCCTGAGTGTGGGGCTCACTCCAAAGGCTGGAGACCTCCTTATTCACGTTGGTGGGAGGGACGGGTGTGAGCAGTATGAGTTTAAAAGGGTCACAGTCCAAGCCAACAGAAAAAAGAAAAGCAACCAACTCCCAAGTTCTCTAGCTAAAATGAAAATGCTCCTTAATTCATCTTACTCTTGAAAGGCAGAATTTTATTTTGGGAATGAAATAATAAAGACATGTTAGTTAATTATTTACCTTGATGAACCAATTACTAACCAAGTCAGGATCTGTACAGTTTAACTAAGAATTTAATTTATAGCTCATTTTCTGAAGGCTGAGTATAAAATTGTTCATAAAAAGCTCTGAACACTTTTTTGGTTTTTAATGTTTTTAGAATATAGCATGCTGTTTTCTAGAACTCTTGAAAGTGATCTAAAAAGAGTTGGACATTCTGCTAATGAAATCTCTGGGAAAATAGAAGTTATGTTGGTGCATATTTGCATCCTAAATCTTTATTCTTGAAGACCTGGATATTCAGATTTTTGCTCTGATACTTGAATAGCTCAGCTTTTGAATAAATGGTGAGACATGCATGGATACTTTAACTCTCCAGTATCTTGAAAAAATAAATGGTGAATAAGAGACAGATCTGCAGGAGGCATTATTTGCTTGCTCAGTGCTGTCTACTGCTTTATTTTTGTGCTTATTTCACTTCTATGCCATAACTTAGGGTTTTAGTATTATCTTTTGAATTGCTATGTAAGAGAAAAAAAAAGAAAGAAAAAGAGTTCTGCAGGTAATGGCTACATATAGATGCATTCATTCTGTATTTACCATACATATGAATTGAGTGTCTCTACTTGCACAAGTGAAAACTTATTATTGGTAGTGACAAAAAAGTAGAGGAAAACAGCCTAGTCTTGTAGTTTCTGTTTTGTCAACTTCTTTGCAGTTCAGTACAATGACTTTAGATCTGCTGCAGAGTATCAAGATAAACACAGAAAATACTTCTTATTGATAGAGACTAATAGAATTCTGTGGTTTTTTCTCAATCCATTTTTTTCTTTTTTAATTTGATGCACTACCACAGTGCTGTGGCCTGTGAGTTGTAAACCCTGCACAGAAATGTTAATTAATTGAATAAAATGTTTTCATTAGTGTTTTTCAAAGTCATGGAAAATTTTCCATGGCCTATCTCTATCACCTAACTTGCTTTCCTCATATGTCAGACTTCTAAGAGTTTTCTGTATGGGACTGGATAGGAAGGATAGAGATCCAAGAGCTCTGTGGATAGTCAGAGGACAGAAGACACAATAATACAAGATTTTAATTTTTAAAATGTCTATAGGGGAAAAATGAGAGGTGGCTATCAGATTGCATAATTTTTTTTTTTTTCACTGTGTGCAAATTAGCTAAAAATCTTCCATTCCTTTTTGCCTTGCAAATGCAACAGTACCCCTGACATTCAAGGAGAGAGTTATTTAATTTCAGAGTCATAGAATGGTTTGAGTAGGGAGGGACCTTAAAGACCATCCAGCTCCAACCCCCTGCCCTGGGCAGGGACACCTTCCACCAGCCCAGGTTGCCCAAAGCCCCGTCCAGCCTGGCCTTGAACCCTGCCAGGGAGGGGGCAGCCACAGCTGCTCTGGGAAACCTCTGCCAGGGTCTCACCACCCGCACAGGGAAGATTTCTTCCTTAGAAGATCTAATCTAAATCTGCCCTCTTCCATTTTAAAACCGTTACCCCTCATCCCATCCCTACACCCCCTGACCAAGAGTCCCTCCCCACCTTTCCTGCAGCCCCTTTCAGTCCTGGGAGGCCGCTCTAAGGTCTCCCCGGAGCTTCTCTTCTCCAGGCTGAACACCCCCAACTCTCTCAGCCTGTCTTAATCAGGGACTTCTGTGCAGCAAAATCTGACATTTTTATCTAGACTATATTATGTAAAGCAATGAGCTGGGGGACCAGGCTCATGTTACAGCTGTTGACAGCTAATGTTTTTCAGTAAGTCATGCAACAGCAGAGGAGTTCCTCTTTCCCGTTCCCACAGTACTGTTGAGCCACTGCTGCAAGGGTGACAATGTGTAACAATGGAGGTTGGAACGATAAAATTGAAGTTGACATGAAAAACATGTGACAAAGAAGCCCTACAGCTGAGATACCGATAGCTGAAATATCTGTGAGAAAGTTGTTCAGCACCTGGCTGATACCCAAAGAGAGTTACATTATTCTTTTCATTGGAAGAAGGTTGGAGAACACTCCTTAATAAATTCCAATGGCAGGCCTGTAATAGAGTGGAGCTGATGCAAGTTGGCACGGCTTTAAAATTCACCATATGTTCTAGTTCAGTTAAGATGTATTTCTGTTGCTTTATGCTTTTTGCATCCTTGATCTGCAAGAGTAATAAATAAGGCGTGGTCTCTCGCAGTTACCATTGCAGTGTCAAATGCACTAAACCGTTGCGGCCTGAATACCTGTAGTAAGGTACCTGAATACATGCGATTAGAAATGCAAAGATTGGTCTTGTGGAGCAGTCCAAAATCAAGCAATGCTGCTGACTTTATAGTGAGTTCAACAAGCTTTGTAGCTGGCCAAGAAACATGCAACAAAGTGAAGATTTTTCAACATTAGTTGTGTCTAATGCTATTTACAGCTTTTCTGGATCATCACTTCACCTAAATAAAATGGGAACACAGGCCTGAACACAGAAGTTATGTGTTTATTTTGACCTGGCGAGCTTAATTAACATGGCTATATTTCCTCCTACCTGGAGCTCCTGAAAACTCTTTGTTAAGCATAATGATTACAATAATCCAATTTAGACGTGACAAAAATTACTGTTCTTCTGCCAAAGCATCTACTGAACTGAAGACTGTAATTCCCAAAGTAAGGGTCACAACTGCAAGTCTAAGAGTAGTGTAATTATTCTTGCTAGTATAATGACGCTGATGAAAGTGGGACTCACTGCCAGAAACAAGCTGGGGAGATTTTTATGGGTCTGACTAGACTGTTCTGAGCAGGAGCACTTGTTCTCCAAATCCTGTCCTTTCTCCAGCCCCTGTTTCAGACCTTACAGATGCTTTTTCAAGAGGGCAAGAAAATTAATATTCTAGTTATCTCAGTTTCTGAATCTGCTAAATTTTAGTTCAGATTATTATTTTCTTCAGCTCCTGTGATAAATAGGGGAAGTATTAGAAAAAAAATCTGTAGGTAAAAAAAAAAAAAAAAAAAAAAAGATAAAATTAAGAGAACAAACAAGGGAAGAGTCTTCAGAACATGCACTGCCCATTTTACCCAGTGGTCAGAACATTTTTGTGGTACATAATTAATGCTATTTTTTTTCTGAAGAACTTGGTGTTGAAGTACATTTCTTAGCCTGCTTCCTACCTTCTAGTTCTGGAATCCTTAGTACATTCTTAATTTAAACAATGTTGTTCCCCACTGGATTCTGAACAGTGGGTTAGAGAAATCTTATAAGAATATAAGTTAGAGAAATCTTATAAGAATATATCTTCATAAGAAATGGGCATTTGTTCTCTCTTTTTATCTTTTACTTCTCTGTTCCATGTCATAGAGCACAAGGACAATTGAAATTTACTATTTCAATTTTTAGAAATTAATTCAGTAGTATTGGAGTTCAGGTGTTTCTTTATGCAAAGAGGGATTCAAATTGTCCGTTACAATGCTTGAGATCATGTGGTAAATTATAAATTAAATGGTGCTCCTGGAATGCAGACATCACCTTTGACTGTGACTGCAGGTTCAGTGAGGTCTCTTGTGATGTACATGCAATTAAACCTGTACATTGTCTCTGAATAAAATTAAGAATATCAAAGCAAATTTCAGCACAACATAAGAAAATATTACCCAACTTTTTTTAGACTAAGATTGTCTTAGCAATCTTTGATCATGCACTGGATTCTTAATCACTGTCAACTCACTATACTTTCCTTTTCAGTAAAGAACAGTGATGTTATGCAATGTTACTATGTAAATCATGCCCTGTTTTTTCTAGTCCTATTTTGAGAAAACACATCTGAGTAAAACTTCATTTTTGGTGATGCTAAGTCTTCCCCCAGCAGTTAACATTTTGTCTATATTTATGCGACATGACTTTATGCTTTGTGGTTTTGGCAGATGGAGGAATGATTTTCTTCACATTTTTCATATGGTGAGGAATTTACAGGAGCTAGTTTAGCAATAGCAAACAGAGGAGGCTTTAATTTGTTTACCTAACATATGTGTCACATATAAAAGGCAATGTCCTTCCACTGTAGTTGTTAATAACTAGCTGTTCCAAATGGATTTGTGCCAACACAAAATCCACCACCACAATTAGCAGTAATAGGAACTTCAGCTGGCAGCAGCAGTGAAGGCAGTAAAGATTAAATGGCTGCATGAAATTTCCCTCCAGATTAAAACTGATGTGCACTGGCAAAAAATAAGAAAACTCACACCACTGTTACCCCTTACACTCCGTTCTACTCTGATAACAATTTAAAAAAATACTGCTGTCTGGGACTCACTATTTTTCACATGACATAGATTCACCCCATTAATGACAAGAATCTAAGTATCCATACCAATAAAACATCTCAAATTACAAAAACCTATAGATGACTTTCAGATGCATGAGGATACAAATAACCTTTTGAAGAAGGTTGATTTTGAGAGGCATTTCTCAGTTAGGTGCCTGTTTCTGACTTCTAGATGGTGTTGCACATGTACTTCCAAAAAGTCTGCTTGGGAATTCCACTAGGTGATACCCAAGAAATTATTTTTTTTTTCTATGTAGAAAATCTTCAGGGAACTACAAAATCTCTGCAAAATAGTATTAATGGTAACACTTCTCTAGCATAGAATATGATCTTTGTCTAGAGCAGGTTATTGTCAGAGCTGCAGTAACAACAAACCCTCCCCCTTTTCGTGAGCCGTGGCTGAATTATGCTAATCCCTGTACAAACACATGGATGAAAAAATTAGTATAATGAGGATTTGAATAAGTATTTTATTGTACAATATTAACCGATAGAATATAGATTAGACCAAGTTTCTTTAGAGTGATTCACAGTTTATTGTCTCACAGTGTCCTGTATGACACTGATACTTTCAAAACACAAATTATTTTCCACAGTTTAAATGAACCTCTAGCAATACACTAGAGCACTTCAGAAATATTTTAGGTTTAAGAGTGGTCCAAATCTAACCTTTGAATTCACTGACACAGTTAAAACATCTGATCTGTAGGTCAGAGTGTGCAAAAAGCACAGCTGTTAACCATGACCTTGAAGACACTTTGCAGTTGCAGTTACCTTGCAGCAAGAAGAGTGACACATCTTTGTAACATCTTGCACTTAGTGAAATGCCATATCTTAAAGTCTGGGTTTGCATCCTGTTCCTTGTATTTATTGTGGGCATAACTACATCCTGCAAATCAGCCAAACATGTCAGTCCTCTCCTGATCATTCTGGAAGCACAGAGCAACCAAAAGACAGCAGCTTTGCAAACGCACAGGAACACCATGTAGTTTTGTCAGTAACTTTAGCATGTGCCAAATTTATGCACATGAATTTGGACACTCTTGTTGTAGAGTTTCCAGGACTAGAGCAATTGCTTTGGTGTTGACAGTTAAAAGCTTCTATGTAAGTAGATGCCTGGTGCCATACTCTGACAGTAGTTAGACATTCTAGTGATAATAGTTTGCCAGGCTAGTGAAAAAAAGC
Source organism: Athene cunicularia (assembly GCF_003259725.1). Classification (NCBI taxonomy): domain Eukaryota; kingdom Metazoa; phylum Chordata; class Aves; order Strigiformes; family Strigidae; genus Athene; species Athene cunicularia. Next base: position 7,700,949 of record NW_020799113.1, read on the forward strand.
CAAATCCAATTAAAATGTATCATCAGATAAATGTGAGTTTTGGCAGCAGGACAGAATTATTCACTTTAGACTTCACTCAGGACACAAAGTAAACATATCGCTTCATAAGAAACTTGACCTGTTACCAGCAACATACACTAAGCTGTACATCTAACGAGTTAGGTCCACCACCAGCACATCAGGAGATGCTAATTCTACAGAGAATTACCTACACAAATCATATGTGATTTCCCCCAGTACTAAGTGTTCCCTGATAAATGCCCAAGCACTAGGCTAACCCAGTGGAGAGCTGTTTGTTCAAGCTCAGTGTAAGGTGTAAGAGCTGGTGCAATTTGCCTGCTGTATGGAAAAGGTCAGCTCCTATAAAATCATGGACAGAGCTCCCAGGCAGCTGGAACAATCTCTCTAAAGAACTGGATGCTGGCAGGGATAGTAGAAAGGGAGAGAAGAGCGTATGGTTTTACTGTTTTTGAGAAGTGAGTTTATGGATTAATTTAAAGAGAATGTATTCTATGAAGAGGGATTTATAAAGCAAATGCAGCAAGTCCAGGTTTTTCACTGAAACGTGATTGCTTTCTAACTTCATGAATAGCAAATAGGGAAAAACCATGGATACACATTAATTATAAACACACTAAAATGAATGTGAAAACTTTAACAGCACTGAAGCCCACCATACATCACAACTGAAGCCTACAATTCTTTCAAACAGCCTTGTCAGCCAGCTTTGAATTTCCCAAAACCCCTGGAAGGTAACTACAGGCTTGTGAGTAGATTAGAAAATGATACTGCTCCCAGAAAAGAGAAACACCAAAACAAAATAAAAATCAAACCCCCGCATTTATTTATTGGCTGTAACACAAGACCTTCAAGCCAGGAGAGGGCTTAAGAAGTAGAGCATTGCAAACTTCAGTTTATCAGTACAGACACAAGACATCTGTCTAACTAAAGGCATTATATAGAGGTCTGTGTCTGACAGAGCTGATGACAACCAGGTTGAACAATAATATGAAGGGTCAAGGCACCCCCTTTGCAGTATGAGCTGCTGAAGTAGAGTGTTCATAAATGCAGGGTTTACTTCGTAAAGAAACTGTCTGTTAAAGAAGAGGACACAGGATATACCCAATTTATCTTGTTCCAGAACTTTATCACATGTAAATCTGCATAGTCTGTGTATAACATTTTGTACAGTGAAAAAAGATCAGTATAAAAATACTGCTCTCTCATTCTTTATCCATACTATGAGAAAAGCACAGTTTATTATAACAGGAAATAATACTTTATTATAAAATCTGCATGTAAACAAGTAACAAATTAATTGAATAACGGTTAATGGAAGTGCAAATTAACTTCATAAAATGATATCTGTTCTGTATTTAACTATATATATATATATATATATATATAATTTGTTTTCTCCCACGCTAGTGTGGTTCTACTCCCCCCTCCCACATTTAAGTTTAAAAAGATTTATCATTGTTTGCTTTATACTAAAAAGAGTGTACGAGCCTGCGTACAAGTTAAGTTTTGCTCTGCAAATGAGACATGTCTATGGTGATACTTATCATCATCCTTTCTTATCTTTGCATCTCTAGTATCCACAGGACAAGAGGATATATAACATATGTACACAGTGAAAATGTGGGCATGTCAAGCCCCTTATGTAAAGTTAGTTCATTTACTTGCACACATTGAAACTTAAACCATTTATCAATGAAGCAGACATTGTAGTTTAACTTCCGGACTTGCTTGCGCACCTTAAGGCATTAACGAGAGTCCCAATTAATAAGTCATTCTTGTTATCACCATGAGGATCATCTATACACTTCTATAACAGTCAAATGCTTGTTCACCACCCACGTGCAACATCTGGCCTTGCTGAAAGCTTCTAAAGCACAGATAAGTCATGGCACGACTTTGATTTTGCTTTGAAAGCCATCTTCTTATTGTTCTTTGCCACAATTCTCCCAAGGAATCGCTTTGCCTTTTTGCCTATGCTTTCTCTTCTTTTTGTGTTGGCCATTCTCCTAGCATTGTCTTCTTTACTGTCTTTACGAAGTCTAATTTGCCGAACAATACCTTCAAACAGGTCCTTGACGTTATGGTGAAGAGCAGCTGAGGTCTCGATGAATTTGCAGTCAAACACAACGGCACAGGCCCGTCCCTCTGGATGGAAAAAGAAAAGAAAGAAGATGAGTGGAGACGAACATTTTCTCTTCATACATACTGACACGGAAAAAAAACCCAAAAAGACTAAGTAAGAAAAGGGCCTTCAGTGCCACAAGAGCTTTACTACCATGGTAAGAAAGTCCAGACTTGCACTTGTGGTTTTGCCCCCTTACTCTCCTTGGTTTTGGTGTGGTATGGTCAGAAATCTCATTTGACCAGTGTTAATGAATATAAGGCAACAACGGTCCTCTAGGCAGACCATCTCAGTATTGTTTAAGAGCTAAAGCTGATATAGGACAGGCACTTGGATACATGCTCGCTGTTTGACAGGAAACAGTGTGAGGTACAAAAAGCAATGTTTTTTATTTCTTCTGGGAGTTGAGCAATTATGCATGTCTGCCTTGCTGTAACAAGTGAGAGTCTTCCATGCTATCTACAAATGAAGCTGGTAAGAGTCCACAAGGTCAAGCCATTGAATAGATCACTAGAGGTCACGAGGTGTACACCACTGGATTTGACTAGGACTGCATTGAGAATGCAGGATGTTCAATGTTGCAGACATTGGCATGTAACTCTGGATTGCTGCAGTGTTCAACTTGTGGTAAATAATGGCAAAGTTGTAAACCTGAGCAAAGTACTGATGTCATGACTAGGACAGGTCAACCATGCACCACCACCAGCCTGAAAGAAGTTATAATCTCCTGATGAACTCCAGGCAATTCCCTGGACAGGCATTTAACACAGGGAACGTGGCAAAACCAGACAGACAGCAAGAGATGGTTCATCATCATCAAGTCACCAATATTTCAGAATATTCTTCCCAGTGAAAAAGAAACAAACCAAAAAACAAAACCACCAAATGTTTAAGTAAGTGAAATTAATACTGTGGTGTTGGCAGTGGTTACTGTGCTCTAGTTACCAAAATGCTGTCTGGAACTTGCTGAGAAAATTCTCACTGATCACAACTGGAGAACATCTACAAAAAGCCTTTAAGCTGTGCAAGCCTGGTCCCACCAGCTCAACTCAGATGTGATGGGATCACTTCCACTTCCAGAAGAAAGAAGATTTTATAGACTGTTTGGGATCACTCTTTTCAAAGGCTGCCTGGGTTCTATGACATGGCATTCCTGTCCCTTCAAAAGCATAGCTCAAGCTATCAGATCTTGAGACTAGCAAGTGCTGCTGCACACACAACATAATTAAATCCTTTCAGTTAATACCAAAAATGAATCCCACACAAAACAGTACACAAAAGCTCAGCTCTGATGCATTTTTAACTCTTGTACTGCCATTCAGAGCATTTCTCTGTGCAGTCACAAATCTTCCCCCAACACCATCTCCACTGTTTTCTGTGGTACTAAGTCCCTCAGCATGAACCAGCTGGCTTAATTTCTCTGGTGTGCCTCACGTCATACATTTTTTACATCAAAACCAGACTACTTCTATGGTCCATGATCATCCACAACATTTTCTACTACTTTAGACATTACTGTATCAATGAATAGTGTCTCTTACCATCAACTGAGACTTCCCGGGACCTGACCAGGTCGGTTTTATTGCCCACAAGAATAATAGGAATGTCTTCTGTTTGCCTTGCTCTTCTTAGCTGGATTCTTAGCTCAGAGGCCTTTTCAAAACTAACTTTGTCTGTCACTGAGTATACAATAATATACGCATCTCCCATTTTCATACAGTGGTTCTGAAGCCATTGGCTGTCATCCTAAAACAAAAGGCAAGAAATAGATTTATTGCACTGAAAAATCTATTCAGGACTGATTAATGATGTAATTACTGTAAGCACCTTACAGATATTTTTCTTAGCTTTATAATAAAGAGTCAGTAAAAGTAAGCCAGCCTCCTTTTATTTTTTTTAAGATGTTGTTATTTAAACTGTATTACAAAACAAAATTATCTTGTCCCAGAAATAATATCAGGTTTGCACTGATCAGATTGTGAATCTCTAATTTTACATTAATTCCCTGGGCTGCTCATGTAAGCTGCTGCTTATTCAAAGCATTAAGGGATTCGCACTCCAGCCCTATTCAGGTTTTTAAATTGCCTGCCTAGCTACAAGAAATTAATTGCAGGAGAGAACAAAGGTAGTATGAATTCTAATTTTTTAATGTCACTTTTTTAACGCTATTGATCTGATCGGAGAAGTAGGCATACATAGTTCTTCCATTTCTACTTTGTGTTTTAGAGTAAACCACTGCCCGAGCCATAAAGAAAAAAATATCTTAAATCTGTAAGTACCTGCTCCCATATATCAAACACCACAAGAGATGCTTCTTCTCCGTCAACTATAATTGACCTGTCGTATGTATTTCCTACGGGGGAAAAAAAGAAGTTGTTACTCTTCTCCATCCCCGCCGGCAGCCTGGGAGGGGGTGGCCCCAGGGGGACGCCCGGGAAGCTGCGGCCGGCGGCGTTCGCTCCGCGCGGCGGGTCCCCGGGGCCGGGGGTGCGCCCCGCTCCGCCGGGGGTGCCCCGCGCCCTCACCGGCTTCTTCCGCGTCCGCGCAGTCCTCCACGCCGCCGAAGATGCGGGCCAGGCTGGTCTTGCCGACGCCGTGCTCGCCCAGCAGGATCACCTTGTAGAGGCTGCTGTCGGAGTCGCTGCCCGAGGAGATGACGGAGTCGGAGGAGTCGGAGGCCCAGCTCTCCCGGTGCGCCTCGCCGGGGCTGTACGAAGTGCAGCGCACCAGGCCGGACAGGTCGCCCTGCGGCAGGG
>NW_020799113.1:7705897-7723661 GCF_003259725.1 Athene cunicularia
AGGGGGCGGCGGGGCTCCTGTCCCGGCGGCGCGGAGAAGCCGCCGGGGCGGTGGCACGGCCAGGCGGGAGCCTTGGGGAGGCGGGGATGGGCGCGGAGGTTCCGGCGGGGAATAACGGTGCGTGTAGCGAGGGAGCGGCTCTGCCCCGGCCCCGCTCCGAGCCGAGAGGCTCCGCTTCCCTGAGCCCCCCCGGGCGGGGTGGGAGGCGGCGTTCCTGGCTACGGCGCTTGTTTCCACTTGCAGCCCTGCGTGAGAGAGCGCCTCTTGGATGCAGATGGGCGGCCTCGGCTTGTTGGGCTCTGCGGCATTGTCCGGGAGTTAAGGTACAGTCCTGGTGAAGCCAGCAGTGTTAAGAAGTATACTGGCAGATTGGCACTGTTTTCATTACCTCGTGCTTACTTTACTTAATGTTCAGGGGTGGGTTATAGGAAAGGCACCTCTGTTAGGTGTTGCACTTCCATAGTAAGCTTGCCAGTGTGCCCACGTGCAGTGTTAACGGTTTAAGAGGCCAATATAAAACATAAAGGTCAAATTCTTCTCTTGATTTCTACCTGAGCGGCAAAGTGAAACAGTGAAAGTCTTATCTCATAAACGGCACAGTCATTACCGTGTGATCGGGTGAAGAAACGACTAACCAGATAACTATACTTGTATTCTGAATGGCTCACCCAGGCATCGTGTATACAGTTTATTGTTTACCTAGCAACCGAAACGTGTTAGACATCTCACAGCCAAAATAACTCTGGCTCCTGCTCCCAGATTACAGCCTGATCACCTCGGGAAAACCCCTGTGACTGTAGAGGGACAGTTGCCATCAAATTCGGGGAAGTTCAAGGGTTTGCAAATCAGCTGCAGAAACAAGGCTAAAGAAGGCAAGAGATAGGGAGGTGATGGAAATGAAGTTATAGATGATGGGAATAAAGGAAAGAAAAAAGTGTGGGATTGGGCTCTGGGGTTGCATAGCCAATAAAATACAGCATACTGCCTCAGAAAGATCTTTATTCTTCTAACATGTTAAAGTTCTTGAGCTACTTAACTGCAACAAAGATAAACAAGAAAAATACTTTGAAGGGGATAACCTCAGGGAACAGATATTTTTCCTATGAAATTGAGTGAATATTCTGTTATTTTCAGAAGCCAATTATAGTTCTCCAGTCTACGCTCTGCTCTTCGTGTGGTTTTGGCCCCCTTGCCCTGATAACGGCAGTGTTAATGTGGCAGTTAAAGATCATCAAGTGCTTCCAGCAAGTTCTCTGCTCGACTCACAAAACAGCAACCAAAATAGCCTTGTCAGTTTAAATAGCCAGACTTTGGTGGTGAAATGAAGTGCGTGCTTCAGTTAACTGAATTGAATTATAAACCTCTGCTTAGCATTTTAAACCCCATTTAAATAAATGATGGTTAGCTTTTGAAGTACGGCATGGTTCCTTAACTTGGATAAACTGGAATCTGCCAAGCCATCCTGATTCATCTGTATTAATATACAGTTAATTATGTAAATACACTTCCAGAAATGGTTTGTCTTCAGTTAACTTTTTTTGAATTTGAATGGTTCTTCTTAAAATTCTCACCTGAAGATATTCTGAGTGGGTTTATAAGTCTTTTGGACTGGTCTTTTTCACATGCCTTTACTGTGTGTCAGGGTCAAACTTTAGAAGCTGACATATAAAGTGGGGGTATTTTTAATTCTTTTCTGTGTGAAAGAAGGGAAATCTGAGAACCAAAGATACAGTGCCACTTTTGTGCCACATATAGCACTACTGACTGGAACCAAACTAAAAATGGGAGTTCCACTGATGGGACTTAAAGAAGCCATACTTTATTCCAGGCCTTTTGCTGATGATAATTATAAATATTTTAATGATGTAAATGCCAGATAGACTCCTTGCTAGCCAAAAAATAACAGGAAAAGCATATGTAAAAACGCTAAATAAAAACTTTGAGAGAGCAGTGTTTGAGCAGGAAAAATGACTGAAAATAAAATAATACCTAATAGAAATGATACAGAAAATTCAAGACTCTCTGGAAAATACTTGTTTTGTGCCAGCACCCAGGTACAGTGAATGAATTAGTGGTTATAGAATTAATGGTTATAGAATACCATCGCAGTTACAGGATACTACTCAGGATCTGGCACTGGGTTCTGTGAGTTGTCCTTTAACAGAAAGAGAGAAGCCTTGGATTGGGTCCCCGGGGCTTCACTTGTTCCTAGAGGGATGGGTTGCAGAGGAGTGCTGTGCCAAGGCAGCTAGGTCTGTTCCTGTCCACCACAGGATTTGTGCCTGGAACTGGAGAGAGGGTGAGATTGCAGGGGTCATGTAGCTGGTTTATCTCCTTTGATCTTAATAGGTCCAGCTATTTTGTGCAGTTGGAAGGAATTAACAGATAATTCAGGTTAATCACTTGAGACGTATAACATGCTTCTTCACATAGCTTGTAATTCTATTTGCTGTTAATTATTGCTGTACGCTCATGTGTACACATGACGTGGCACCTGTTGATTTCAGGGGGGTGCATATGAGGCTTGAAATGCTGATCTTTTAGTTTCTTTGAAGGGTTTTACAACCATCTCCTTTCTCACCCGCCTTCCATTTCCACTTCTATGTGACTGTGCTTCTAACAGATATATTACCTGTAGTTTATTTCTGTTTAAAAGAGATTTTCATATCTTCCTTTTCTACTCTTATTTTCTCTTGTTCTAGCTTCTACTGGTCTAGGGTTTGTTTTAATTAAATGAGGACTTCAGACACATACTATAAACGACATTTTCAGTAAGCCTAATATAATAGACCATTCCTTACATACTGAAATTAGAAACTGGGAATTTTATAATTTTGTTGGATTTTACATAGAGCCAGACCTGGAGTCTATCAATGTTTAAGGTGAAAGTCCACTCCAGCCTGCATGGCAGATTGTAGATGCAGTGAACCCAGATCCTTGCTGCACAAGGAGTTACAGCCTAACAAAAGTCATGAGTAAATTCTGCTGAGGCCAGGAGCACTGGGACATTTTTCATCTCAGGGACCCCTTATTATCTACATCCTAATTATCAGGTAAACTACATCCTAATGATCAGGTTATTCTAGGATCCTGGCAGAGCCACTGTAACCTCCCATTTCTGAATCAATCCAAAAACTTCTCTTTTGTTCAGCTGCCCAGCATCCTGTGGTTCTCATGGAAGAACTGGATCTGAGACTGAGAAGGAAAGGAACACTGATATCCTATATTGTATGGAATTGAGCACAGAGCTCTCTAACAAGGGATTATTTTGTTTGTTTCATTTCATCTTCATATGATTTTCATTTTCCTTATTTCATATGCTTTTCACTTAAGGTGCCTTTCTTTGTATTTTACTGTTGTAGTGTATCCAGTTCCTTTTTTTCTGTTGTCTCATTCCTCTCTTATTCTCTCTCTCTCTTTTTTTTTTTTTCCCTTTCGGTTTTCCTCCATCTTTTGAGAAGTGTCAGTTTTCACTTCGAGTGTACTCTCTTGGTCTGAGTACTTTACATCATATGGAAAATGTAAAACATGCAGTCTGATCCCATTTTACCAGTTATTTATTACTGGGGTAATAAATCTTGTACTTGGAGTTTCTATATGCTATATTAGGTGCAGAGTGCATTTACGGTCTAAATGACAAGCACAGAATTTGCAGGGGGTGCAGTGATAACTAAGCATGTATAACCTAACACTTGACCTTCTCCCCTTTGAATTTTCAGGCAAAAAGTAGAATTTTGAGGGTTGAATTAGCTATGTCTGATTTTACCTCATCAGTGTTTGTTCAAGATCAAATGCCATATTATAAATACCACTTATATTTTTTTTTAAATCAAATTAATATTATCACTGAATTTATTTTTGTTTGTTTGTTTTGCTGCTGTCTTACATTGGAGTTGTTTCACATTTGATTAGGAATAATAGAAATATTTTGAACACCCCAAAGACTGGATTAGCAGCAGTGAGGTTTGGGAGAAAGTACTGTTCTCAGTGTGACTCTACACTGGAAGTCATGGGTTTTTCCTCTCCTTACATTTCAGCTCATATGCACTGCCTCGTCTAATTAATCAACCATTATGTGGGTGAAGTTATTTCTATACAGACTGCAGAGATGTCCACAAAGGTCTGTTCTTGCCAAGTTATATGAGGCATTACTCCTGCAGAAGGATGGGTTTGGCTACCTCCCAAATACCTGGACTAAAAAAGAAATAGCAGCATTTATTATTATTTAAATTACAGAACTGACAGACTCAGGCCAGTGGGAGAAGAGACAAAGGCAGCAGTAAGAAATGTGTTGGGTTTTTTTAACCTAAGCAAGAGAGAGACCTACAGGGAAATTGGAGGAAAAAAAAAAAGATTTTTTTTCCTTATCCTACAAAAAGTAGGATATAGCGCAAATGTGGTATCAAGTTTTCCTCACCATCACCCTTAAAATCACAGATTAGTGTGTGCTGAACAGATACAGGCTAACTGGTGCAGTTTGTGGGTTGTATGAAAAACGTATTAGACCTTTTTCTGTGTTGCATATGGTATATTGCATTAACCTGCAGTTAATATATAGGGATGTAAAAGCAGGCTACAGTTTGAACTGTATAAGTAACTGTAGCAGTGGTCGAGCTTTCAGTTAGCTTAGCACTAACTCCTTTGTTGGAAAGCCTGATAAATGTCACATTCATGCTGAACCTGTATTTAGATATTGCCAAGGGAGGGTGGCACACCCCTTCAGCAGAGGAGCCATGCTTTTTCTCATAATTACTCTTGCATTTAATGGCAGGTAATATTTTTGATTGAGTAGTGGTAGCCAAGAATTGGGGCTGCAACAATAACATGACAAATATGAGCTTTGGAGTCAATAGAAATCGACATAGCTTAGAAGGCTCACATAGAGTGCCGAGGGGGAAAAGCAAGCAGAAACCTAACTAAATCCATTATTATATCTACAAAATTAATCACAAGTTGGTTCCTCTTACAGCTACTGCTTCCTCTCAGCTTCAGACCAGCTGATAAAGGTCACTGAGGTCACTAATAAGCACTGCAAAAGAATGTAGTACTGTTTGCATTTTTCAGGGAGAAAATGATAAAATAGGTATGGTTTAGGTCCATTGCTTGCAACATAAAGCAAAGGCCTGTCTTTCTGAAACTCATACAGAAGAATGCAAAAAATAGCTTGGGATAAAAATAACTGGAAATGTCATTCATCTTCTTGCTGCTCTGAATTTCTCACTGCTTTTGAGTAAGCTCAAAAACTTCCACTACTAGATAACCTCATGACCAACTTAACCAGGTGAATCATTGCTCTGAAAAAAAGAAGTTGCACCAGTGGCATATCTAATTTCATTTTTGCCTGTGCAGTTCCCCCACTTCTTTTTCACAGAGTTCACCACACTGTTAATAAACTATCCTATTAGAATATATCTGGGAAAAGCATTCTGTCTCAGTCTAACTTCAAATTTGCAATGATTTTTACTTTTTCAGATTCAATTTACTTCTTACCAACACAGTAACAGCTCGTGCTATACCCTGCTACAAGTCAGAGTTTGGATGCCCTCTTGGTTTCCTCAGTCACTGAGGAATGAACTCATTAGCACGTACTGTGTGTGATCACCTGTTTGCTCCTATTGCATTTCAAGTTTGGAGTAAAATCAGAACATGACCTAAGATATTTCCATAATTATTTTCTTTTATCACCCCTAATTTGTCTTTTTCAGTATTAAATCTGTCACGGCCAATGTACGTGACATACATCATCCATCCATGAGTGGAATGCTAAATATCCTGTTACGGTTCCTGTGGGATGTATACTCCTTAGTGTGGATTTCAGAGGCCCTTTACAAGACATATCTAGAAGTCTGATACCGTGAAAAGGTTCCCGAATTTACAGATTGCAACAGACAGTTGGTTTAAGGAGTGGGCAAAAAAAATGTGTCTGTCCGTCTGTCTTACTAAGAAGTACATAATGGTAAAGAAGCAAGTTGCAAATGTGAGATATATTGTTTACCAGCAATAGTTCTTGGCAAGAGGAATGAATCTATTTACAATAACAAATTAAAGGAGCTGTGCTGGATCAGACTCAATTTACAGCCGGTTTCCAGCAGCTGTCAGTAGCAAGATATCTAAACAAGAATGGACAATAAGAACATGGTAAACACAATTAAAACTCCCCCCATACAACTGCCAGGGTAAAAGTATTCCTTTTGTTCAGAGGCCCTTGATATGTTTTTTTCTGCATATTTTTCTAATTGCTTTTTAACCCATGTAGATTTTTGATATCCTGCAGCACCTCCATTTACTATATTGCAAAGCAGAGAATAAAATTTCCCTCATGTCTTCTTCATACATGTAATAATTTTATAGTTTTCTGCAGTAATTATCTCTTTTGGGTGAGGTACCTAGAGTATTCAGTCATTCCTTGTATAAACATCATCCCTACTTGCCCTTCTCATCTTTTCTAATGCATCTTTTTATAAATTGGCAGACAAGAAGCACACAGATTAGAAACACAGATTATTCAAATTGCATGTGCCCATGGACTTCCACAGTGGACACTGATGCTTTCTGCTTTCTTCGTTAATCCTGAGAATTCCTAGCATCTGTTTACCCTGTCAACCGAGCACTAACATTTTCATGGACCTACTGTAACTCTCTTTTATTGAGGAACTAAGGATTTAATAGGCAGGAAATTGGGTAGAAAATTGGTAGAATTGCCCTTGGTAACATGCAGGGCCCATTTCTTCCATACACCTGTAGGACAGTGTCTTCAAAAGTTTGTCTTTTAGCTGGCATCTTTCACATAGTACTGCAGAAAAAAGTGCAGAAACTTAAAAAAAGGATGGTATAGCTGTAAGGGAAAACTCTGCAGCAAGATATTACAGCGAGGGTGCCAGGAGTACAGCAGATTGTGCCAATGACAAAGCGTTGCTTATGTTTCAACACATTACAGAGAGACCAAAGGGAAGAAGATCAGGGGATGCCAGGTCTGAAAACCTGGATAATGTCATCATGTTGTAGATGCTTCCATGAATTTGACAGATGAGGAAGGAAAAGTCTCCTTGCAGTGAAGACCCATTAGTAGGAGCAGACATGTGGTCCTCTGAGGAAATGACCAACAGACTTCCAGTGCACAGAGTCAAAATGATCCATCACTTACACAATTTATAATGTTTGTGGCAGTATAAATTGAAACTTTAACTGTGCTGCCCTCTTCTGTGTATTAGATAAGAAAAAAGGATAAGGATTTTTTAATCTATCTTTTCGTATACAGAGAACTTTAGGTTTGTGTCCAAATGTGCATTTATAAGGCTTAGAATTGCTGCACCTTATATAAGACTCCTGGTGGGGCCTGGTGGTGCCCAGAATTAAAACATAGCTGCCCTTTTGCTTTAGGTGATAAATTCTGATCTTGTTTCCCTTGTTAGGAAAACTCCATTTCCCTTTTGTTTCAACAAATGAAGCAGGGATGAACCCTCACATTCAGAGAGGAGACTTCTGAGTTTGAGTTAGAAAGGCTTTACTCATCTTTATAAGCCAGTGCAGAATTTATGGTGTCTTTTCCTGTGGTGAGTGATGTCATGGAATCGTTTGTGTAAAGTGGGTAGGAATTTGGATGTGAGAGATGTTATCATCTATTCCAGGAGAAACTCAGAATTTGTCCAGTTGGAATGTGCTGAGTTTGGCAAATTCCACATTTGCATCATAGCAGTAATAGGCATCTCTGTTTCTTTTAAATGTCTCATTTCCTGCTTTGCCTCTGCTGTTATACAAGATATTCTGATGAAGACCTTGAAAATTCTTATTGCGGAATTGTACTAGAATCACATAAACTCTCTTATCTTCACTTTAAATTACCAAAGTTCTTTATTATTTTATTCTTGAGAAAGAATATAATAATTATGATCATCATAATATGCTCCATTATCTACCACTTTCTCTCCAAAAATAATAAAATGGTCAGGATCTAGGCTTATGATAAAATACAGCCAGCACAAGTCTAGCCTGAGGTAATAGTATGAAGTATGAGATATGAAGTGTGTACCTTATATAAAGAATATGGATAGTAGACTTGAAAAATATTATTTTATGAAAGCAAATGCAGGCCTTAAGTTCAAAACCAGCCCTAACTAGAAAAAGCTGAATCAAAACTCCAGTACTAAAAGTCTTTCAGTCCTAAAAATAAAACTGCACAATCTTGACACATATCAAGGACATTCTACACCCAAACCAGTTGCAGTGAAGCAGGCATGAAATATCTTTACTCCCCTATTCATCTTAGTCCTCCCGCAAGCAACTTCCCCACATCTAGTGAATACCAGCGTACTGAAATCTTTGGCGAGGCAGTGGCATGCTGAGCTGCTGATCACATTGGGCAAGTGCCAGAGAATTATTGCTCAGCTCTCAATCTCTGCATGTCTCATGCCTGAGGGCAGAGTTCCCTGTCAGAGGTTTCTTTGACAGGCACGTTACAATGTAAATCTTTGGGCCTTAGGCATTTTAAGTGGACTTTAATTTTCCAAATCATCAAAGCTACTTATATTCAAAGAAGGACTCAGTGATGATCCCATTCTCCGGTGGTAATGAAATTCAGCAAACTGGTAGCATTTCATGGCATTTTTCCGTGTTTACAGTTTTGGAAATGAGATCAGAATCAGGCCTTGACAGTCTTTTCCCTTCTCTACACTTACTCACACAGTAATTAACATGAACCAGGCAAATGCTTCCTTGGCATCAGACTCTCACGTCAAAAGCATCAAATCTGTGATTTCACTGCTTGCTCATGCACCCAGGACTGTGAGGGGAAATGGGCTTTATTCAACAATTAATCTCAAAAAGAGTATGATGAATACAGTAAATTGCTTTTCTGCAAAGGCTCTTTCTTTTCACACTCTCCCCTTCCTTTCATAATCTTTACCAAAGAAAGGGTTATATATTGGCATTACTCCTCTGCTCAAGCACATCAGCACCACCAGAATCATACAGATGAATCTACAGCCTTCTAAGGTAACAGCAGCATGTAGCTAGGCAACAAAAAAGAGTATAGTATTTTTCAGGAAGGAGGACTTTTCTAGATGATCTCATACAGATGCAGTACTTTTTTGCCTTATAAGAAGAAAACGGTTCATTGGACAAATGGGTCTGTCATCCTGTCACCGTCCAGTATGGGCTTCCTTTGATGAGCTCTGACAGAAAATAACAATGCATTGTATACTGTTCCTATTTATTTCTCTATATCTATTACATGTTTGTAAGGGTTTTTTTATGAAGACAACAACCCACAAACGATTTTATGGCAAATTTCATTAACCGTCATCCTAATTAAAATGGAATGCTTCAATAATTACCAAGTCAGCTGAAATAAATTGTATCTCAGTTCAGCTGAAACTGTGTCAGCTTTAAAAAAGAGATTTTGTGAGTGGAAAAGGTACTGTTGTGTGTACAGTCCATCACTATATGTAGGGTAGAGCTGTTTTTAATGGTGAACACTTATTTTATGCTTGTACAGGGATTCAGTTAAGTGTGAACCAAAAAACTGATGTGATCTAGAATCTGCAGCACAGGCATTGATGCCTTGGTGCCCTAGATGACGGTGATGAACCCGGCAAACAGAGGATGATGGAGGTGCCAGGCCAGCTTCTGTGCTTTGGAGGGACTCTTGCCAGCCTTGAGAGGCAGCAGGAGCTCTGAGACGCTGGATGAAAACATCTTCCCTTGTTCCCATCTGGGTTTGTGCTGGCCAGGTGTCAGGACAGCCACTGACCTGTGTGAAATCGTAGCACCATCCTCTGGGGTGCTGTTATCAGCCCCTGAGCCACACCAGGATTCGCGATATCGGCTCATGATTTCAGCTATCCTGTTTCCCATTTCTCCTATATTCCCTTTTCTGCATCTTGCTAATTTGACAGTTTGTCTGTACATGCAAAAATGTATTTAACTTAAAGAGCTTTCAAATTTTGTTTCCCAGTCTGGGTGCAGCAGGGCAGCCTGTGTGGCTGGGACAGGCCATGCATGGCGCTGGCAGGAGACCTGCAGGCACCAGGGAAAACATCTGTCCTGGAGCAGGGCACTCTCAAGTCATCGGTGTTTGTGCATTGCAGTTTCTGTGGCAAGTATTTCTTCTCTTCTGGTACAGACCTGAATGTAACTAATCAGAGACATTACATCACAGTCTTGGCAGCTTTCGTGTATGTATTTCCTCTCTGGCATGTTATTTTATTTGTGTATTCCAGAGCCTGTTCTGTGGGATGGCTTCCATTTTTCCCAGCTGGACCAAGGCACGATTCATACCATGTTGTCTCTTTCATCTTGTCATTCTTCATGGTGAAGCACAGATTGCCCAGTTAGGCCTACAAGCCAAAAAAAGATGCAATTTATTTGTAGTCAGGGAAAGACTCAAGCAGCTTTTAAGAGGATGAAGACCAGATCGCAGTAAAATGTTAGAGGGAGGTACACTGTCTTTGTAACATTCATAGCAAAGCTCCTGCGGTTTTAAGTATTAGTAGAATATTTTGCAAGTGTTAAAACTTATACGATACATTAACTGATGTGTATACAATTTGCATCTATGCTATATTGTTTATTTATTCAGCCATGAAATGCAAAAAACTATTAATTATATGACTTGGTTACTGTGTAACTATATCTTCTATGGAGTTAAGTGCTGGGGCTACAGATGAACTGTAATGTGTACACACAAATGGCATATGCCTTTAAGGCAGTTATGATTGAGGTTAAAGCTGATAAAACATTTTGTTTGAAAATATTAACTTGCAGTTGTTTTACAAGGAATGGCCCAATGTTCTTCTAACCAACAAAAATAAATGTGACAAGAGTCCAACACTTCTATGCCAAAAATATAACCCAGAGTATAACCTCAATTTGCAGGACCACACCCAGAATGGTGAGTTTGAAGGGGAAGGGGAAGAAATTTTTTAAATAGCAGCTCCTCTTTCAAGCTCCTAGTAAATTCTGTCATTAGTAAGAATCATTAATAAAGTAGCCTTTAATGGGGCCTTTACATTACTGATTTATATTTCAAAAAACAGTGTCTAAAAAACATTATTGTGAAAATAAGTCAGTACTAATTTGAAGAGAAACTGTTTATGTGACTCAGTCCTAATCATTATTTTCTGTCTACCTCAAAAGTAATTGTGTTTTTAAAAGAGTTGGCTGCAGTGTTAATGAAACCATTTTCTGATTTTCAGTAATAAAACTAGTTTTGTTCTATTAAAACTGTTAGGGAAAAAAAATGGAATCTATTGTCATTTATTGTTTTTCTCTGCAAGCATTTCAGACTACATGGATGATTTATTTGTCACTTTGCAGAGGAAATAAAAAGTATTGCTGCTTAGATACCTTCATAATCCTTAGACAGAGCATGTGCCAGCTCTTCCATTAGCAAAAGTGTGGAGAAATCAAGCTGCCAGGCATCCTGGGGTTAAGCAAGCTCCTGACAATCTACTGAGGTTATTTTGGTCAAAGCCATGTGTGCCACATCTGATGGGAACCCAGATGAAACTAATTTGTGTAGATCAGGAAAAAAAGTGCTATGATAAACCATCATCTCAAAGTTACATCAAAATAATGGGGAGGATCATGTTGAGCAGAGGGAGTTTGGCAGGGATGACTTGCCAGTCACTTGGGTCTCCCTGCTTGGTTCAGCACGGACACAGGTGCTGCCCGCACTCTGGCCACTGCACTTACGATCTGGTGAGGTGTGCATCCCCCTCTGTCAATATAAAGCATTAGTTTTCCATAAATACTTGTCTTGATCCTCCTGTCTCCTGGTGCTGTTGGTGACTTACCTGCGGTGGGACAGCAAAGGCTTTCTTCTTACCCGCAGCAGCGTGAGGGCACTGGTGGGATGGGATGAGCTGTGCAACAGCCCGGGAAGAGACAGCGGAGGGGGGACCACGCTGTGGCCATGCCTTGGCTGCAGGCCCCACGGGAGAGTCTGCTTCAGGTAGTCGGCTTGTAGGGAACAAGGAAACCAGAGGGATAGGGGATGTCTAGCATAAGGCTTTTCACCCTGCAATTTGGAGGACAAAGCCTTCAGCATTGTAGAAGCTCCCTGTTCGCTGTGTTGCCACAGACAAGGCTAGTGGTACCACAGTGAGGTGGTGTACACCCCTGACATTTCCTTCCCTTTCCCTTCCTGGGCCTTCCCAAAGCTCCCAGGCAGCAGCTGCTCCCCGTTTCCTTGTTACATTTGTTCCACAGACTTGCTGGAAATTAACTTCTGCTCTGTTCACTCCCTCCAGCCCTGCGTGGGGAGCTGAGCTAATGACAGAGACCAGAGACTGTTTTAACTTCTGTACTACAGAGGACAGCCTTGGCATCTGAAGTTTGTGTGTGCTGCAACAAGATGCTGAAACGCAACAAAACTGATGCAACAGGTGGCAAGTCACTCAGTAACCCGGAGTGTGTGGAATGAAGCTGGGAGAGCAGGGTCCAAACAGCCAGCATGTTTTTATCACTGCAGACAAGGCTGCTTCTTTGATCCAGAAAGGAAAGTTAAGGAATGGAGATAACCTGCTGCAGGATGCAAAAGCTCTGCACAGGTAGGACATGAAAGAAGAAATGTATGGATTGATAGTAAGAAATACATAAGAAGGTTACAGAATGTGATAGTGTAACTTCTGCAACTAGCAGTGTGGAACAAAATGAGGGTTCTGCTATTTGTACGTTTTGTAAAATGTGTATTTTTTAGCATTTTGTGGGAAAGTATTATGTGCTTTCTATTAAATGTTGCTGGCAAATGGTTGTGAGACACATCAGCAGACTTAAACACACAGGTAATAACCTTCCCCTGGTTTTACTCTCTTTGCCGATACTTACCTTTCCATAGTAACATTTGAAAGATTTTTCTATAAACTTTTGTTTAGGGAAGAAAGTTTACTCTGCCACTTCTTCAGTCTGTATATGCCAAGCAGTGCATTTTGAAAAGGAAGGGAAAGTGGCATAGTTGTCTGCTTGACAGGCTAAACGGAAATTTTTTTAACAGCTATAAAAAAAAACCCCATTGTAAAACATGTAGTTTATAAATCAAAGCTTCAGAGGGAGATCTTTATCAAAGCACTTTATTGACATAAACACTTCAATCTTAAGCATGGCCAGAAGACTGAAATATTTTTTTTTAACAGTTCCCAGTGTGTGGTACACAAGAAATATTACCATTAAAGTGTGAAGTTCTTCCATTAAGAGTTTAGTTGCATCTTTAGATACAAAGCTGCTGAGCTGCTTCCCTGCCACTTGTGAAATCAGGGGATAAACAGCCTTCAGAAGTTTCAGCTTGTTGGTACTAGGCAGCAGTGGCAGTATGGGAGCAGCTGGGAAGAGGGAGCAGGACTGTGTGGACAGGCCCAGGTATGCGCGCTGCGCTGGAAGCCCAGATGCACCGTGTCGGTCCGCAGGCTCAAACACACGGCAGGTTACTCCAGTGCACAACACGCCAGCTGCCCTAGGGAGCTCCCCGTGCAGTGTCTGCAGACTGAGAGTAGTGAATGCCATTCAGCCACCCCTGGAAGGCTCTGCCCGGAGCCTAGGAATGTGAAACAGATGTCTGCTTCTGGCATTGTTCCTGGACTTGAATGAGGCTGTTTGTATTCAACACAGCTGCTCTAAACAGTCATAGTTTCTGATGGAATGTGTCCTATTAGAAAGCATTCCAGAGGCTAAATTTAGGGGTAGCTTTTTGGAAAAATAAGTCTGAAAAGAAGTATTTGTAACAAATTAATGTGTTCTTCTCCCACTTAATCTCCATATAGCAGGAGCCCAGGTAATGATCATTAAAACCAGGGAATGGAAGACTTGCTAGAACTGATGGTACATTATCATTCAGCAAATATCCAAGCTAAGGGAGCCCTGTACAGGAGGAGCTGTGATCTTCAGCAAAGTGGTTGTCCTTACTGTTGTTTCTATCATCTCATAACATCCACATCACTTGAAGAAATATGCCAGATATAATGTAATAGAATGCTCCATCCTTAAACATCAGAAGCCAGACCTTCCCTTTGATATCCCACAATAGTCCCTTTACTGGAAAGTCATCCCCCAACTACAAACAATTTCTCTGAGAAGGTAGATGGTGCAAAGTGGACTCGCAGGGTTACTGTGTACAGTGTGCTTCACAAGTCAGGTGCTAACATCCCAATAAATTATTTAACACTATTATTATGTAGTGGTGAAAGCCCAGCGGAGATACAACAAAGCATAAATTACTGATCTGTTCTCTATTTGGAGTGCAGGTTGAAGCAATCTGTTGGCAGCTTAGTCATCCTTCTGTTTTCCCCCTGGTACATATTTGCATTCCTTTCTTCCCCAAAATCTGTGAGGGCAAAACTTATTTTCTATTAAAAAACCCCAGAAGACAAAATCAGTCAACCAAGCATGTTGCCTTTGTGCTGCCTGCATGCACTGCCATGGCTGAAGTTTCATTTGTGGTGTGGATGTTGGAAATGTCAGAACTAATCAGTTCAGTGATTCAGCAAGAGAAGCAGAGATGAGAGATACTGTTAACAGCTGGGTCATTCTGCTCGCTTCCCGATCCAACATGAATATTGTCTTTATTTACAGTTTCATTCATACATCCAAACAAGCACTGATCATTCAAGGGATGCTAAGCCAAATAAGCAGCCTAAGGCTTTCTGCAGTTGGCTTTCCGCAGAAGCCCTCTGAAATTGGGTGCCTCATTTCTGAAATGGGAAGGTTTGGATTTGTTTCTGTCCTGTTTTGCTGTGTGACTTTCAATGACTCCCTTTGCTCACCACTACCTTGGTTTCCTCAGCTGCTCAACACAGACTAGACTGGACTACTAGGCTGTGGTCTACATAGTGTTCACAAGCTTCAACATTTTTTAAATAGCATCTGAGACCCTCCAAGAGAAAATACTACTGAAACATAAGGCATTACCATCAAACGGGTAAGCACAATCTACTTTTTAAAAAGTGTATTAATTATTCTCTAGATAACTGATGATGACGAAGGTAATATTGCATGTGTACAGGCACCGAAGTATCTGATAGGATTTCTATAACAGGTTGTTCTTCCATGTGGTCCATCATTAGAAACATCTTTTATAGAAGTTCAAATTAATTCTGGAAATCTTAATTATTTTTTCTATTGTCCATTTCTGCCAGACAGTAGTTCAGTAAATGTCACATTTCCCACACCAGAAGCACAGGCTAAGTATTATTATTAAATCTCAATACTTCTAAAGCAAAACTTGTCCTTTAGCTGTCACAGTCTGCCAGGAAAGTCTTTCAGCAGAGGGTAGCTAGACTGTACTGAAAACTACAAATGACTCTCTCTCTCCTATATTCTGGCAGGTGCTTAAAAAAACCCCCAACCCTACCTCAAAGATACTGTATTTCCTACCACAAGTAATGAGTAATTAAAAATAAATCATGTTTTATACAGGTCTGAAGAGCCCTCCATATTTGGCTAATCCAAGTTAATACAGAAAAACCTAGGCAGATGATTAGAAGTGTTTATACTTACTGCTCAAAGGTGTTACAACTTTGCACACATGAACTTACACAGTTTTTGATGTCTGAAGCTAAAATTATATTTGCAGTCCAAAACAGTCATACGAATGTAAAGATTTTAACTGCCATTTAGCTTGGTGTACTTGTGAAGTCCCATGTGCAAAATTCACTTCTAAAATGCAGTTTATATTTAATTTTGGATAGTGAGAAACTAGTTAAAACCGGGTTGAAACAAGTTTTTTTTAAAGAAAAATCCTACCTATGCCATGACTAATAAAACTTAAAAGTTAATATTCATTATACTTTTGTAGTTGCCTGTAAGCTAATTTCCAAAATAGGTTTTTTTGCATGAGTAATGAAACTTTTAAGAAAATCCAAGTGATTTTATTTTGCTCATAGATACATGTATAGTGTAACAGCAGCATCACCACTTACATACAAAATGAGTTTAACATAGCAAAATACCAATGTGTCCTCATCGGGCAATTATGATCGGGCAGACAAACACTGATTCACCACTTCCAGCAAGTGAGAGTTTTCCAAAGCAGCTGCTACACGTTCTTTATCAGCAAGCTGTTTATTAACTGTGCCAAAAAAAAAAAATACCACAAGAAACTGGTCAAACATTGGTATACAATGTCTTTTTTAAAGTATCTTATGTTGAGACACATAATCACACTGCTGCTATGGTATGCAGGTAGACTAGTAATTCTGTGGATGCTAAATTCACTGCAGGGTTGCAGTCTAAGGTGAAAGCTAGCATGTTATCACAAGTTAAACCAGCGAGCTGTTTATGGTTTGGTAGCAGGGAGCTACACATGTGTAAGTTTAACAGAAGAAGAAATTTCTCCCCAGCCTCTCACCATTTTCTGAGTCTTATATAACCCAGGCAAATCAATGAGTAGTTGAGAGTACAGGTTGCCTGAGGAGATGTTTCAAGTACAGTACAGAACATACCTAAGTGTCATTATTACACATTTCTGTTCTGCAACATCTCCCAGAAGCTGATGCACATAAAGTCCCAGACACTAGACAGCTGTTCTGCAGGTGCAGGAATCTCCTCTCTAATTTTCAAGGTTAAAAAAATACAACTGCACAACAGAGCACTAAAAACCTTACCTGCATGCTCAGAGGCATGTGTTCCTGGTGTTATATGAACATCCAGCTTAAAAAGCATCACAAAAGAAAAAGGGGACAAGTCAACAAAACATTGGAAGTTCAAGTTCAAAATGTTTAATAAGACAAAAACAGATAAAAAAAAGGCCATTCTTGCCAATATCAGTTACTGTATACGGCAGAATAAAGTCAAGTCTAACATCACAGAATATTCTGCGTTCTCATATGCTTAAGCCTTCTTCATGCAGGGGGTGAGGCACAACCTCTCCTCCTCCTGCGCCGCAGAGCACTGCGGGTGACTTCGCTCCATATCCCACTCACCTTGACATGACTGTCACAGAACTGTGATTCTGCATCGATATTTTAGTCCGCTGCCCTCTCTGGTTGCTGGAGTGTTTCCCCCATCCGCAGTATGAGAAAAGCTCTCGTATTTTTCACTGTAATTTAGCTTATTTTTTTGCCTTTTTTTCCCCCAACACAATTCCTGCCTTTTGCTTTCCAGAGTGATTTTATTACCTTAAATCTCTCCGGCAGAGATCTGATCAATTTTACTTTTATGGAGAGGCCGATTAACGTCGCCATGCTGCAGTGAGGAATGGTGGGAGTGAACTCCACCGCCACCGTGCTTTCTGCGTCATTCACCTGTTGAAAACCAAACATTTCCCATGTACAAAACGCACAGGCGTTACTGTCTGGAGGCAATTTATGTGAAATGCAGCTTGAAGCTGTACTTTGTAGCTTATAGTTTTCCTCGCTGACATTTTAAAACACTATGTTTAGCTGCTATTACAAACCTCTTAACGTTAGAAACAAAAAAAGTAAGTTCATCAGGCGGCAGAGGCGGCCCGACACGGCCCGGGAGAGCCGGCCGGACCCCGGCCCCGCGGGTTCTTACTTTCACTCGCACTTGCTCGACGACGTTGAGCTCCTCCAGGGTGAGGGGGTGCTCGGGGTCGTTAATGGAGCGGATGAGATGTGTCGCGTTAAGGAAAGCGGAGCGGAGCTGCCCCGACCTGCCCGGCCCGGCCCCGCCGCCCCGGCCCTCCCCTCCCGGCAGGATATCGAAGATCTCCCGGTCGTCGATGGAGTCGGGCAGCTCGTCGTCCTCCTCCCGCGCCGTCACGGGCCGCTCCCCCGAGCGGCGGTAGATGAGGGGGTTGGCGTTCTCCAGCGGC
>NW_020799113.1:7723711-7751647 GCF_003259725.1 Athene cunicularia
TGGGCGGCGCTGGGGCGGCCCCGGCCCGGTCCAGGCCCTGCCCAGGCCCTTCGTCCGCGTGGCGGGAGTGCTCCCTGGGGGCGAGCGGCCGCACTGGCGTCTCTGCGGGGAGCGGCGTGTCGGGGGGGGCTTCCGTGTCGCTTCTAGGCACTGAAAATCTTGTTTCACCGATCTCATTGGCGGCCCTTTTTGTTAAGGAGGTACCGCTTGACTCTGACAAAGCTGTTGGCCAGCGGTATGTGATCTCTGCTAGAGAGCACTTGGCTTCACAGGCTTCATGAGTGCCCAGGGTGACTGAAAGCAGTGCGGGGGAGCCAGGAGGTGTGAAATGTAATCAGAGGCAAAGGCCTCTCCTGCCTTTGGTGTTTTGCCAGTTGCTGATCGAGAGTGCCGCAGGCAGAGTGAAGGAGGTCTTGGGGCCCATCTGCTTGGAGCCAGGCACCTGCGCTGAGGGATGTTATGCTTCTACAGACTACAAATTTTTTTAGGACCTTTTCAGCCAGTAGGTGAAAACTGTCAGTTGGACTGCCGGCCTATTTCCACTGTAGGAAGCTGGTTTGTAGATAAATTGAGGTCATGGCCCTTCCCAACTTTTTTGAGAGAAGTACATACCCCGTAAGGTGTTGGTAAATACACCTTGCTTTCTGGCCCGCACTGAGGCTGCTCATAGAGAAGAAGCTATGGTCTGACGCTCACCTTGAATCCCCCTTCTAATTTTGAAAAACGCAGATGGCCTATTTTTATTCATAAAAGAACTGGTTTTGGAGGCTGGAGGCCAGTCCCTGCTGGAAATCACATTATGGTAGAGATGTGCTAGCCCTCATGAAAACTTCTGCACTAACTTACTATTCTGATTTTATTTTTTCCTTTTGTTTTTATTGTTACTTTTTAGTTATTTGTAACACAATACTGTTTTGTGGTGAAGTTTTTGTTGGTTTGGGGTTTATTTTACAAGAATTTAAGTGTGGACAGCTCTGGAACCTTTTCAGAGCTTCAGTGTTTCCTCTGTTTGTAGGATTAACCACAGATTAACTACGATTAGACCTTTTGTTATTGTTCACAGATGGTGTTGGGTCATTTTCAGATCATCCATTCTCAGGATCAGGTAATGATTAGGTGCCTTACACTAAGGGATTGTGTTTACAGTCTGTATGAAATACAGCTCTGAAAGTGCTTAATGCAGTACATATTCAGTCAGGAATTTAGCTGCACTCCCTACTGAGAATGCCCTCAGCAGGGACCTTTGTACCATTCTCTTCCGCATAAAACCAGAAAATAATCTAGAGACCAAACGGGGTGAAAAATGGCTCTTCAAAACCTGATTTTTTTGCTTTGTACCTTGTTTTGTAGTATAGCGTTCATCACTTGCGGAGCAGAAGGTGAGATGCAAAATCTGTTACTACTGCTGTTGTGGAAGGAACTGCACTAACAAGTTGCAGTGTTGTTGTTTTCAAAGGCAGTACATATCTTCTTCTTTTGTTAGCAGTCTGCAAAAGTATCCTGATAAACTTGATGCAAAAATGAATGGTTTTGTGAGATGAAACCATCTCTGAGATGGTTTCATGAAAATAAAACTTTCTTAAAAGGTAGAAAGCAAAACCATTTTGAATTATCTAAACAAAATATTGTTAAGATCTTGTCAGATGATAAATTTAGAAAATGTTAATTATTTTGACAGTTGCTGGTGGCTCTGAAATTTGTATTTAAGCTTTATGCTTTTGCACAGTGACTAAACTACATTTTACCTAGCTCCAGTTGTCATTGCCAGAGCCAGCCATAGGAGTGTTTGGCTGGGAGTGTCTGTCATTGCACAGAAGTGAAATGAAAACTGAACAAAATTGAAAGAGATAAGATGAAATCTTCTAAATCAGTAAAAAAATGTTTCATTGAAAAATCTGTCTGATAATTATAAAGATGCAATTTTTTATTTTTTTTTTTTTTTATCTTATGTGTTACTTAGGACAGAATGGTGCTGAGCCAGAAGTGACTATTACACTTGGACGGCTCAAAGGGAGACAAACAAATGTGAAGGGGACAGACAGACTTGTAAATGTCTTCCTTGGGATTCCTTTTGCAAAAGCCCCTGTTGGATCCTTGAGGTTTTCTCCACCTGAACCACCTGAACCCTGGAATGATCTGAGAGATGCAACTTCTTACCCACCACTGTGAGAGCCGTTCAGTTCATTTGTATGTAGGACCTGCTCATGTTTGTCAGTGTTGTCATGTTTATTAGGATGCAGAGGTCTGGTTTTTGGTGAGGAGGTTGTATTGGCTGGCAGTGAATATGCTGCCAGTACCGAAATACTTCGTAAGAACTGTGGGGCTAGGAACCACAAATATTTCCTGGGAAATTCCTGTCTTTGGAAATCATTATACTGTGCTGAAATAATTCAGCTTTTTCAGTACAAGAATAGAGCTGTACTTTTACAGGTTGCACCTCTATTTATAAGTAACAAAGTTCACATCCTCTATGGGAATTCAGTGTGTGGGGAAAAAGTATGTTTTCTCTATTGTTGTTACATTGCTGCTATTGCTGGTTTATTACTAATAGTCATGCTTCCTTTCTTTTGTGAAGATGTCCTCAAGATCTGTCCATGCTGAAAACAGCTGAAAAAAACTTTAAAGAAAAACACCTTCCATTCAGAACTTCTGAGGACTGTTTGTATCTAAATGTTTACAGCCCTGCTGGTTCAAACAAGAAGGACAAGTTACCTGTAGGTAAACCCATGGTACAAATTTGTGTTGTAGAAAGTTTGCACCTAATGAGAGCTCTTAAGTCACTTAATTGCTTTTCAAAATGTGATGCTGCATTAGCAAAAATATTATTATGTAAAATTCAAAGTCCGCCAACCGAAAATTCATCTCCCATTGAGCTTCAGTGATTTGGAGTTCCTAATTCCCTGATGTTGTCTTTCCTTTTTCAAATTAAATCTGCCAAGCAACATATAAAAGTGTGTCTCACCTTTTTTTCTCTAAGGTAATGGTGTGGATCCATGGAGGCAATTTTATATTTGGTGGTGCTTCTAGGTACGATGGTTCTGCACTATCAGCTTACGAGAATATTGTGGTAGTAATAATTCAATACAGACTTGGACTCCTTGGATTCTTCAGGTAAGATGACCCGTTTCACTTAGTAAAAAGTACTTCTTGTCATGTTTAAAGCATGGGTAGTTTTGTTTTCTAAATCAGCTGAACTCCTATACTAGCTTCCCAGTGTTACAGTGGTTTAAATGTGCATAATTCACTGACATCAGGACTTAAGAATATTAAGAAATGTCCGTAAATGCCATTTGCATTGTCATTTGATTGTAGCCTGCTATGAAATCATAGTTGGGATTATTTGGTTCTGGATAGGATGTTTGTTCTTGCCTTTACTTCCATCCACTGGTGTGTAAAACAAAAAATCATGTAGTGTAAATGTAAGTTGGTGATACTTACTTTATTCTGATATTAGAAGAACTATTACTCTTCCTGAGAAATTGGTTTATTATGCTTTTCCTTCAGTACTGGTGATGAACATGCTCGTGGAAACTGGGCATTTTTGGATCAAGTAGCAGCTCTTCGGTGGATCCAAGAAAATATTGAACCCTTTGGTGGAGATCCAGGATCTGTCACGCTCTTTGGTGTATCTGCAGGATCTTGCTCTGTTTTTGCACATGTAGGCATGCAGTAGATACACTAAAATGTAAATTCTTAAAAAAATCTTCAAAATCTTATTTAGTGTAACATTTCATGCTTAATCTGATTTCTGAAACTAAGATTAATGGTGCATTGTGCTAAGTCTGGACACTTCCCCTGTAAGCACATAAAAATGTGTAATTCCCTGCTGAATCCAGCAGTCTAGTCAAGCATAAAGTTATGGGATAAGGACCTTAATGTAGAATAAATACTTTCTGTTCTTCCCTACTTGGCAGGTTTTATCTCCTTTGTCTAAGGGTCTCTTTCATAAAGCAATATCAGAGAGTGGAATTATAATCCCCCCTGATAAAGATTTACTTCGTTCAACAGATCTTAAGGTAGGCTATTGTTTTTTTTCTCATTTTAAAGCCTTTATAACATGAATAGATATTTCTTATATCTGACAATTTGGTTAAAAAAGGGGAAAATCTGATTGTGTATTATGCAATAAAGTTGATCAAATTTCTTCTCATGGCATACCTATAAATATATAGATGAGCACCAAGTAAATTTTCATTCAAACAGTCTATTTTCAATCTCATTTGATGTTTGAAATAGGTTGTACAGTTATGCAATTACGATATCTGTGAGTTGAGTTAGGTGTTTTAAGTTACACATATGCCAAGCTGGGCATATGTCCATTTTCATGAACACTGTAACTTATACAGGAACTATGAAATTTATTATGGAAAGTTTAATTAGAATCCAGAAGAGACATTCAGTTTTTACTCAGCTATGGTCTTTTATGGAGGGCCTTTATTTGAAGTAAATTAATTAAAAAAACCCCAAACAAAACTTTTAAAATTAAATTCCTCTTTCGGAGTACCTTTTCATTTCTCCTCCTGAAATGTATTACTAAAGGTAGTAATAATGTAAATCTTTCATAAATTCGTTTTCTGAATTTTCTTTCCTTATCTGATTTATGTTACAACCTCATATTATCTTTAAAGCAAGGTTTGTTGTAGAACAATGAATGGAAATATAGCAAGAAAGGGAAGTATACCAGAATGATTTCACTTTGTGATCAAACGGTAGTATTTCTAGTAAAATAAAATACTTGAAGACCTATCAAGCTCACCTAAGTCTGCCCTTAAATAAAACTATTAACAGTACTGTTAATAATTTTATAATTGTATAATAATTGTATTAATAATAAATTGTGTAATAATTTTCTGTTTGTAAATTCCTTAAAGACTACCTCATAGCTAACAGTTCTTGTCTTTGATAATAATTTTCAGAAAATTGCAAGTGTATTTAAGTGTGAGACGAGTAGTTCACTCCCCCTGATAAACTGCTTAAGGAACCAGGAAGCAAAGGATATAGTCTTCAATGGTGCGGTAGGTGAAATTTCACTTAGTAATGCTTGCAGAACTTTAGCTCAGCCTCTGATGAGCGTTTGTTGTTGGCCTGTTCCAAAGTTTATTTTTCTTAACTTTTGTCAAAATACCCCCAGCATATTTAAAGAATTTCACATAATTTCTGTTTAGAATGTTCAGTGAAGTGTCACAGCAGCTGAGAAGTTGTGAGCAAGACTTGAGTGTACCTGTGTTTTAATGTCAGTTAGAAGCAGCACAGGATCAGGAAACCATTACATTACTCTGTACCACGACCCAACTAGGCTTGCATTTTATGCTCTTGGGCAAAGCTGTAAATTTATGTTACAGTGGCTGCAGATACTCAGATTTTGTAAAGCCCTTTTTTGCACTTGGAACATTAAATGTGGACATTTTATTATCTGATTTCAAGGAAAAATTGAAAATACTAATGACAAGTAATTTGATCTTTTTTTTCTTCTCCTTCAGGAAATGCCATTTCTACCCTTAGTTTTGGATGGAGTATTTCTTCACAAGTCACCTGAAGAGATACTGGCTGGAAAAGAATTTAATGCAGTCCCATTTATGATAGGAGTCACCAACAATGAATTTGGCTGGAATATTAGATCTGTAATTTAATGGCTATTTTTGATTATTTTTTTTTAATGTTTGTGTTCACTGATGCAAGCAACTCTGAGAAGGTATTTGCTGGTAGGACACCTTTTAAGTATGGCCAAAAGGCTTTGCACTGTTGGATATATAGACAAGGTAAACTCTGCTTGCATTATGATTCTGTAGTGATCCAGAACCAGTTGGTCACAAAATAGTGAGACAGACTTCATTTTGCAAGTTACACTACATGGACATCCTTGGAACATCAAGTTTATATGGTATTTTCTTATCCTAAAATTTTATTCCCTCATTCAGGCAGAGAGAGGAAAAAAGAATGCAACAGTCAAGGGCTTATTACTGAAGGAAAATAAACGAAATCCTTTCCACCACAACATGCAGTATTCAGGATGGATACATAGAACGTTTAAAAATGTGACAGTGATTACCTTAAACAGCTTACCCTGTATGTCGTTATGAACTCTGACTGCTGGTTCTATCATTGCCCGTGTTCCTTGTTACCATGTAGAATGATCTATTCTTTGAAAATCTCCTTTGAAGACAGAGTATAGGGATAATGCAGGTGTCTAAGCCATTCTCAGTGCATAAATTCTTTCTCATGAATTCTATGGGTAACTCCAAAACATGAGCAGTTGGTATACAGTGCACAAAACTGCAGGAGGTGGATTTGTGTCCTCTCCTCTTCATTTCCTATGTATTCATCTGTGTACTACGAAGCATTTGTTCTGAATCTGCATAGTAACTGTGTGTCTCTGGGAGTGTGCTGGTAGGGAGTCCAAGAAGAAACATCTAAAGTGAAATCTGTTCTAATTCATTTTTCAGGCAGAAGAGTAATTTTATGTAATGCTGTAACAGAGGAGAAGCATTGCCTTTACTTCAAAGAGTTCAAGCGATTGGACTAGAGACAGAGAGGCTGTCAGTGACTTTTAAGATTTCCCCTTCCAGAGGGAAAACAAGCCTTTGGGACAGAAGAAGCTTTTTGCTTCAGTTCTGCTCTAATGCCTTCTGCTCTTACAAGTTTCTTAACAATGTGTATTGATTTAAGAATAAACTACTTAATGTGAGTGGTTTATGTAGAAACCTTCACCAAAGAAACTTCTATTGCGATAAATACAAGCTTTTCAAGACAGCTGCTCCATTGTAGTGCATTTTTGCATATGATATGATGCTTTAAAAAAACCCACCAGTAGTAAAAATAAAGTGGAATAATGTAGTTCCTATATTAAAAATATTGGAGAAGTTGAATGGCACTAATAACGTTGGGGTTTTTTTTTTTCTGCGTAGACATCAACAATACCAGGGTTGAAGGAAATAGGAGATAAAAAATCAATCACTTCAACTTTAGAGTTTTTCCTGCCAATGTTGGTAAGTACTGTTGCACTAATCTAATTTGAGAATTGAAATTTCTTTTTAATGCATATAACAGATTTGTGAAGTTTCATGTTCTCTAATTTCCTGCTTGAGTCATAGTGTTACTAAGACTTGAGGTCATGTTATTCTTTGGGGAGAGGCACAGCAAAGTTGACAGGACTACGGTGTATGGAGTTACACAGAAATTGGATTCAGTCAGGTCTGGGATTTGGGGAAATACCTTTTTTCTTCTAGACCTCTGAACCAACGTTTTTATCTTACGTATTTGTATGTAGGATTACTGTAATAGTGTCCCTAATATTATGGTACCTGATGGCTAATCCCCTGATTGATGGGTTTCAAGGCAGGGTTTTTCAATATGTTTACATTAAATTAAATGTAACTTTTAAAGTAGTAACTTTGCACTCCTAGTTTTGAAATGTATCTTTCAAGCAGCAAATTCTAACACTAAAAACATAAGATGTGTTTGGAGATCCCATTGGTCTTACCCTGTAGTCTAACAATCCATAAATCTTTCAAGGGCTCATAATTTACTTTTGTTATTCCCACCATCTCTTTTCTCCTGAAGAAAACAGAAGTCAAAGGTATTATCAGGAGAAGTTGCTGGATCTTTGTTGATTCCTGTAGAGTTTTAGCCCATATAAATCTGTTGCAAATTCCTGAGGTGGTTGGTTTGGTTTCTGGTGGTGTTGTTTTTTCCCCCCAAAAAAAGTCTGAATAGGTTTTGTTTGCCATCATGGTTTCCTATCCACATGGGTGCTACCCTGGACCTTTGTACCTTTGCAGAATCTCTGAAGTTTAAAAGAGGATATTTTTAGTTGCTAATTCAGAGTGTGATAATTTTTCTGTTTGTGTATTGTTTCCCCTTTTTCTCTTAGTATGTACCATCAGAGTTCCTGCCTGTGATAGTGGATGAATATCTAGGAAACACAGATGATCCTGCTGAGCTACGGGACCGATTTCTGGACTTGCTAGGGGATGCACTAATCGTTATGCCATCCATTAAAGCACTGAATTATCACAGGGGTGAGCTAATGAACACCAGTAGGATCATTCAAACCTCTTAATACGTGCTGGATCAAATGACATAGACAAAAATCCTGTCATGTGTAGGCAGCCCTTCTAGAGATTCCCACTGGGAACTTGAGGGTGAAGAGTGATATAGATCTCCAGGATTGTGTGAAGCAAATGTATGTACTCCTTTATCTTTGTACTAGTGTCTTGCACTTGTGCTTGTAGTCACAATATATTGAGAGCAGAGCATGATAGCACAGCTAAACGTTTGCTAACTGAAGTATACAGGCTTAAAAATTAAAACATATTAAAGCAAACTGGAATTTGTCCTTTGGTCCACTGCTGCTTGGAAAGTCAGCAACTCTGTGGTCTGGTGATTTGCTGGTATTTAAGTGTAGACAAGCAATGCCAAAATACCCAGAACTGGAAGATAACTTGATATTACTTTGTTTTCTGTAAGTTTTCTTGGGGTGAGTCTTACACAAAAAGTGAAAGTGCTGTGAGTTCTTAATTTTGAATTAAAAAACAAAAATACGTATTTGAATATGTAGCATTACCTTAAAAATGTGCCCAGTATAAAGCTTTGAGCATGTTTAAAGTAATATTTTAAACAGCTGATGTCAGCTGTAATTTATGCTTCTCTTCTTTAACTCTCTAAATCTTGCATCTTCTAGAGTCTGGAGCTCCTGCCTACTTCTTTGAGTATCAGCATCGGCCCACTTCATACTGGGATAGTAAACCAGAGTATGTGAAAGCTGATCATGGAGATGAAGTTGGCTTTGTCTTTGGAGGACCATATCTGGCTGGTGATATTCAGCTACGCAGTAAGGAATAGAACATTCAGTGTTTGCTTATAGATTATTCCCATAACACTGGCATTCTTCTGTTCAGTAGTGCTACTTCGGTTTTAATCAGACTAAAGGGCATATATTAACAGTGAGACCAAAGTATGACCCTTTCTCCTGTTGGAATTTCTTTAATGATAATTTGCTGTCTTCTCCATTCTTTATCATGTACAGTTTGCTGTTTCTGCAGCACAGTAAATTACACGTGTAGTCAACAATTTAGCAGATAGGAGATTTGCTAGAAAACATCACTGTCATCATACCAGCACTATTTGTGAATTTGCCAAATAGCTTTGGCTAAAAGATAAATTGAAGGAAAGGTCAATTAAACTTGCAGGGGATTAGCAGAGTGTTTAGGAAGCAGAAAATCTAGGCTCTCTTCTTTTCCTGAGGAATTTAAGCTTATGTCTCCTCCTCTCCAGGAAATCCCACAGGCTATCAGGCTCCAGGGAATGGGGGACTCAGGTCTGTTTTGTGTTCCAGTTGTGTTGATTAGAGCAAGGCTTGTAACGCTAGGGTTTCGTTTTCTGCATGAAGATCTAATGATTAGGTTAAAAACTATTTTCTCCTGTGACTCAATATTTAAGCCTTTTATCCAAAATGGAACCAGTCCATTGAAGAAGGATTAAGTTTGTACTCTCAAAATTGCCTTTGCTTTGTCAGTTTGGGCATTCTTGTAGGATTCTGGAAGATCTAGTTCCTTCAGGCAGAATCGCCTGTTGCCGCAGTCCGAATGAACGTGCCAGTCATTGAACAGTTACATACAAGATGCCACATCCTCAGGAATATTATGAATCCAGTAATTTGTTTTAATTGCATATGCTTAAAACAATAATACTCAGGATGGAGTATTTTCTTTCTTGTGAAACCAATTAGGAACAGTTCTTATTTTGACAAAGAAACACAGAAATTCTACTTATTTTAAGTGAATTCACTATTTTTTCTGCTTTTATTTTTTGTCATTTGCACATTAGTTCACGGTCTGTTTCAAAGCCTGCATAAATGAAAGTATTTCCTTTTATTCCATTGAACTTTGGAGCAATGCAGCTACGTTGTAAAAGCATTTGTTAATCAGTTACTAGAGCCTTTCGATGTTCTTTTTTTTTTTTTTTAACTTATGTTATCCTACACTAGAAAACACTATACAGTTCTTTTTCTATTTGCCTAAATTTACAGAGAGCATTAAAATAGCAAAGATTTTTCTCAATGTATTGAGATGCATTTGTAACTAATGGCACACTAACTAAAATTATTTCCACCTAGCTGATATGGTGGGCATATGTGTAACTATATTTAAATGAATATTCTTGAAGTGCTGCGACATGGAATGACACCGTTTTGTATCAGAATGAAGGAACTTTTGGCACGGTCATTCTCTAAATAATAGAGTTTCAGTCCCACAAAGCTAGAATGATATCTATGAAACTAAACCATGTGGCCTATTCCTTGAGTTGTAATGGGACTTGGGATACATAGATACTTCTTTTGTCCTGCATCCAGTTTGCTGAAAAGCTACAGGCAAATAACCTTATTTCCTTGCACCCCAATTCCTCAATTTGTAGAATAAGGATAATTATGCTAATATCATTCATAAAGAGCGCTGAAGTCTTTTCTCGATGATTGCTGTATTACTTACATATGGCAGGTATGGTGCCTCTGTTGTAATCAGTAAGTTGTTACAACATATTCACAGTGAAATGCTGCCTCTGTAGTAGCAATGTTTTGATTTCTGCCACACGTAATAATTATTTTGTGCCTCAGGTGAAGTTACAGACGAAGAAAAGAACCTTAGTAGAACCCTAATGAAGTACTGGGCTAACTTTGCTCGAAATGGGTAAGAATCATGAGATTCATGACACACATTACTGGTTTGTTCTGAGTCTGTGATGGAATTCCCCTGGATTCACTCTTTCTTTCTTGTTGTTTACAGAAATCCTAATGGAGAGGGTTTGGTTGAATGGCCATCTTACAACCTAAATGAAGAATACTTAGAGATAAATCTAAAACAAAAGAAATCCAGAAAGTTGAAAGAAAGGAAGGTAGAATTCTGGAGAAAGATGTTTGAAAAGACAAATAACAAAAGAATGGAAAACAAGGTTAATTCAGAGTTATAATGTACAGTATGAACATGCACATAATATGTAAGCTATTAGGATAGTGAAAGAACCTACTTAAAGTAATTTTGAGGATAAAATTATGTTTCTGTTCTTTTCACCTTTTCTTCACAGTTGACATATTTACAATTATTCACTGTGATAATTCCAGTTGATCTGTTTCCCCTCTGTGATTCTTTACTTTTTCCTATATTCATTTCTACAATAGAAGCCTCATTTATTTAATACAGGTACCAGATTTCCCCACTGTTCAGGTTTTTCTGTCACTTTCCCATGACTGAAGACAGAATGTAAGCAGCAACATTGTGTTAATAAGGTGAAATCAATAAAGACCTCATTTGCAAGTAAAACTGTCTTTTAATATCAAGTGTATCAGTGATGGTACAGAAGTTTTAGTCTGATTTAGATAGAGAAATGTCTTCTGTGTAAAAAAAAAAAAAAAAGAAGGAAACTAAAGAATAGGTTTTTTGTAAATTGGTTTTACAACGGAGAGAGTGTATTTCTGACTGTTGTGATACATAATCTGTAACACTAGTGCCAGAATTAAGACTTCTCCCAAACGTTAGAAAAGGGAGAAATGGTCTCCACTACCTACACTTTTTTCCTGTGAAATTTAGCAATAACTCCCCTAGAAGTATCAACATTGGTAACCTTACTTTCACACTTTCTGTCTCTTCCATGGTGCTTTACTTTGGCTTCCAGGCTGTTCTCTGTGCCACCCGTCAGTTCCAGATCCTCTGCCCTGGCCCACAGGCCCTCATTACTAGCACTGGAGAGACATTCATTTGTACTAGAATTAAAATTCCGGTGCCCTTACCAGCTGATAGGCACTTGGACTGCCAGGAGCAAGCCTTGAACACTTTGTTTCAGTGTGGTCAAACAATTCTTTCTCTGCTGTGTCTTGTTGTTTCCTGTATCTGGCTCCTAGGCTACTCCAGCTCTCCCAACCATATTCCTGACCGTACTCCTACCTCCCAGCAGTATTATGCAGGCATCTATTCCCCTCTTCTTTCATCTCCCCTCTGCATCTCTGGAAAAATTTAAGATTGTTCACAGCTGTGCTGGTTTAGGCCCTGCCAGGACCTGAGACCACGTTGCTGTTGCCCCTCCCCCACCCGCAGCCGGTCAGGCTGGGAGTGAGGCACAAACCCCGAGTTAAAATAAGAAGAAATTTAATATAGCAACAGTAGCAATGATAAAAACAATAAACAGCAATAACAGTAAACAAGACAAAAGATATACAGAGAAACACCGCAATGGTTACGGACAGCCCCATGCTCCCCACAACCAAAGCCACAAAGGAAAAGTTCCCGCGTTCCCGCGCCTGGACCTGACAGCTTGGTATGGATAACCCGTCTGGAGATCCCTTCTCCCTCTCTGCTGGGGAAACTTAACCCTGTCCTAGCTGAACCAGGACAACAGCTAATAATGACCTATAGCAACCACCTGACCATCCCTTCTTTCCGAATGACTTTACTGGAAGAAATAGGGTGGGATTTCCTACATCTTTCTGCCCAAATTCTGTTGCCAGTAAGAACTCAGGAGGTAGGGTTAGACTGTTAGCACAACTTCTGTTTTGGTAAACAGGAATTCCTGCTAAGCATCTGTCCTTCCTTTGTTTTAGCTAAGGTGTTGTGAGAGAAATATGATCTCAGAATAGTCTTGATAAATTTTCACTGCATGTACAATTCCCCTGAGGCCCTGTACCTCTCCCTTTAAAAGGAGATAAACAGGCAGCATTGTATGTATATGCATGGCATATATGCATATGTTGTAAGCATATGCAGAGAAGTGCAGCGAAGCTGGTTTCTTATGCACAGACAGTGCTAAAATCAAATCACTTCCAACCCAAACCATTCTAGGATTCTATAATTGGCAACAGCATTCAAGCAGGCAAACAGGAGTGGAGATTTTACTACTATACAGTACTTCTGCCCTTGGCTTCTAGGAAACCTTTATCACACAGATAAAGGTAGAAGATAAGTTATAATAAACTCCATCACTTGTACCCCAGGAACCTATTCTCATTCACTGCATTTGACAGTGCATCTTTCAATACAGTATAGACTGTACATTCATAACAGTGCAGACTAATCCCAGACTAGTTTTACTGACCTTAAGCATCATGAACTTCACTCTTAAGAAACAAGAAAAATGTCTCCCAGAGAACATCTATATAGCTATAAAAATTCTGCAATGAAGTTATTGTCCACATTATTTTCTTAGAAGCTCAAATTTACATCATTATCCCATTTTCCAATGTATACAGTGCACTAACTGTACACTCAGAAACAGCTGATACTCACGCTAGTGTAGCACTGGCCACTGTTAGCAGTGTAGTTGCACAGGGCTCAGTACAGAGCCCCAAGTCTCCTGATTAACAGAACAAATGCTTAAGATACTCAGCATGTGCTGAATGTGTACATTTGAAGGTACCTGCCAACAGTTTGCTCTCTAAGCCATCCAGTTTAAAGTTGACTGGGATTTACTTACAGGGGCTATAAATCACACCTGTGCATATATACTTAGGAAGATTTGGAGTAAAGTACACAAGCATCGCTGTAGTACGCTGGACTATTCAGTGTGTAATATATGTGCTGAACTAATTTAATGACTGTGGGTCTTTACAGCCCGCTTAGATGACAAGCAAGGTTCAAGCAGTAAATCTGCAGAAGTGCTATGTCTGACAACTGAGAATCCTTGTGATATAAAATTGCAGAAAGCCTTTCTGGGGCAAGAGCTACTGAGCCTTGCCCCCCCCAAAAAAAAAAAAAAAAGAAAGAAAAAGGCAGAGCCCAAAGCTTACATAAAACTAATACAACCTCTTAGTTAATGTGGGCAGAAATTCTCTTTTATTTCTATTCAGCTATTTCTTCCCCCTTTTTCATATCATTCCCCAATTATGGGGTTCATGCAGATGTGCATTCATGCAGAAGTCCATAAACCCTCCTGATTTTTCAGAGGTGTTAAATGTACAGTTACCACCCAAATCCTTTAATATTGTCCCCATGCTACAAAAGTTGAGAAATCATCTCTTTAGTGTTGCAAAACTCATGTATTGTGTTAGATATCAAACAAAAATCCCTGAACACACACAACTGAGTGAAGTATCCACCCTGCAGGAAAAGCTAATGTTTTTTAGTGTTACTTTTGTCCAAAAATATCCTTTTGTGAGAACAGAAGTCCCTCAATTTTTACTGATATTAAGATATTAATACCAAAATGAAATAAACAGATTAATAAAAAGTAAAAGCGTAGTGCCCTTCCTGGTCTCTTCACTGTGTAGCGTGAGGAAATGCTAACTACATTGTGAAAGATGGTAGTGTTACAGCAGAAGGACAGATCTCCTGTGGCAATGGAAGACTCTTTCGAAAGCGTTTTAAAGCACGGTGCTGATGCCTGAGGTCTTGTGAATAAGATTTATAAGGAGCACTAAGGAGCCAGTATGAAACTTGTGGTGCCGCTGTGCAAGGCAGGAGGTGTCCCTGTCCCCACAGAGAGCTGAGGTGCCGCGCAGTCCCCTCCGAGGAGTGGCTTACAGGCAGGGCACAGCGAGGTTGGCTCACCGCTTGAGTATTGCTCTTCCTAATCAGCGTTTGCCTTGCATAACAGGTATACTTAAGGGAGTATATAAGGCAACACACTGAGGAAGTAAATATGTGACTAGCTTGCAAAATGGCAGCTGGAGAGGACACCTTGCTGCTGTCCTTGATTCTCACTGCTGGGGTCACAGCGCTGGTAGCTACTGGTAAGCTTCGGAAGGGTTTTTCCCTATCACCTTCTGTAAGGAGACAGAGCACATGTGCAGCTTGCTCACCTAGGGGAACCCCAGCTTTATTGGAGGGGCTGGGCACCCAACCTTGCTGCATAGAAATTAAGTCTGAATAGCAAATCATTCTTAATTTCTTTTTGTGATCTCTTTTCAGCCGTTTGTCTCATGTGCCTTTTTTGCAAATAGCAAAATCAAATTTCTGAGCCAAAATCTTGTCTGCTGAGGCAGAGCAGACCACTGTACCACATTGGTAATTTGGTATTGAGAACTTTCACACCAATCTTACAATGAATCTTACCTAAATGTTAACACTATTTATATATGCTGGACTATTTTCACGTATGTTTGAAGATTTTTCTTTTGGCTGTACATACTATCAAAGGTCCAGAATATACTTGTGTGTTTACAGATCTTTTCTTTAAAAGGAAATGCATTTTCTTAATGAGAGCAATCTATTGGACTTTTAACTATCAACCTGGGTCTAAAAGGATTAAGATCTATATGCAATTACTAATGTGTGTGTACAGTAAGACAATACATATGACATACCTGAGGGAGTTTATATATGCAAACCAATTGAAATGAAGGCTGAAATAATGCCAGTTATACTAATTAGAGTTTGTTGAAGCCTCATGTATGAAAATAGATAGTTTATGTAAACAAAATCTGTATATTTAAGTAGCTAAAGCTCTTGGGAAATCTGGCAATTACTTATGAATAGACCAGTTATGTGATTTTGTGCTCACATCCTCCAGGACAAAAAGCAGAGCAACCAGAAGTGGTGACCAAATATGGGAGAGTCCGAGGGTATCAATTCAAGGTCGATGCAGCGGAGAGAAGTGTAAATGTCTTCTTGGGACTTCCTTTTGCTAAGCCTCCCATTGGACCACTGAGGTTTTCTGAACCCCAGCCACCTGAGACATGGAAAGGTGTCAGAGACGCCACATCCTACCCTCCCATGTAAGTGAAAAAACCACTGATCTTTTTAATAATTTGATATTATATGCAATTCTAGGACACTGATGTACAGGGCAATCAAAAGCCACAAAGATAAATTCCTTAGTGCCATCTCATTACCAGCTGTAACTGTTACAGTGAATGCATTTCTAAAGACTTCTTTATAAGCTTCTCTTTTTATTGAAAAACAGCTATCTAATGGGCATCAGTGATGAACTAATATGGACCATCACTTTGCCAATAATGTTCTGTTTCATGAGTATTTGGCCATTAATTAACAATGTTTATAAACTGTGTAGCTTTGGAGCAGAAACTTAAAGAAGCTGAGGAAATGTTGGAATAAAATATTAGAAGAAAAAGGTGCTGAGTCAGTCATATGCTTAATGGGACACATAAGAAATGCAGACCAATTCTAGTCTATATTTTAAATGTCTTACTCCATTTATTCTACTGCCCTTGTTTTATAAAAAGCTATGGAAGATGTAAACTAATTCGTTTGCATTTTCATTGAAGTAATTTATAGCCACATGTATTTGCAGGTATATTTCTGTAATATTTTGAAACATGCAAAATTATATCTGCATGTCACTGTGCACTGCTGTAGATTGCAGCTCCTTTTTATGGGTTTCCTTAATGACAGTTCAAAGGAAGAAAAAAAAGAAGTGAAAAAAACTTCTATATTTTCAGTTGCCAAGAATCTAGAAATGTACTAGAGATTGGTTTCTTGGTTTGCACTTTGCTGTGGAAGTACAGAAAAGATGCACTTCATAGCTTTGAGGTTTTAGTTATTTCTGTTATTTTTTCATTTATTCAGGTGTCTACAGGATAAAGTACAAGGACAAGTTTTTTCGGACAGTATTACTAATAGAAAAGAAAAAGTTCTTCTCCAAGTGTCTGAAGATTGCTTATACCTAAATGTGTATACACCTGTTTCTACAGAAAAAAAGGAGAAGCTGCCTGTAAGGAATATCATTATATAACCTCTAGCAAAATTATTTTACAGCAAACCTACAACCTGTGCTCTCTGCAGACTTACAGGTGCAGTTTTGTAACAATGATCAATTTACATGCTTTGCCTCAGTAAATATTTGCTGAGGTTTAAGACAGACAAGAAATCCTATTTTACAAATAAAATTTTATGGACATTTTAGCTAGGTAATATTTAATTTCCTCAAAATAATCCGTCAAAAGTCACGGGGCACTGGTATAGTGTACATATTTAATAAAATAAATGCCATTTTGTAGAACCACAGGCCTCATATTCAAAAGACTTCCACCATTTGTGAAATGTAATCTGAAAGAGTCAGGAGTGAAACAGTACAGTTTTTATCACTGGGAGCTCTTATCTGTACTGGGTTGTTTCTGGTTTTGTCTTTCCAGGTCTTTGTATGGATCCATGGAGGTGGATTAGTTTTTGGAGCAGCTTCATCATATGATGGCTCAGCACTGGCGGCCTTTGACAATGTGGTGGTTGTAACAATTCAGTACAGATTAGGTATTGCTGGATATTTTAGGTAAGATATTTTATCTCAGTTTTTGCTAAGTGATTTCCAAAATTATGTGTGCAAAGCCTTTGTGAGGAGATGTGCTGAATACTTGCCTATGCAAAGAAACTATACATTTCTTAATTATTTATGCGGCAGTTGGGAACAATTTACAAGTCCCATGTCAGCTTCCGAGACTGCTCTTGTTCGATGGCTACCCTAATTTCAAGGCTTTCTGAGCCATTTATTTTTCAGTTTTGTAGAAAAGCTCTGTGTAGAGAATGGGAGCTGATTTTTTATACCACAGATTGTATTTTTCTCTGCCTTTTTTCTTGCACTGAGCATTAAACAAGTCTGTTGTTTTTCTGCAGCACTGGTGATCAGCATGCCCGAGGTAACTGGGGGTATTTAGATCAAGTAGCAGCTCTTCAGTGGATTCAGGAAAACATCGTACATTTTGGAGGAGATCCAGGATCTGTCACTATTGCTGGAGAATCTGCAGGAGGAGTCAGTGTTTCTGCTCTTGTAAGTTCACACAGTAACATTGAATTTTAATTACTTAGGGGAAAAAACAGTGTCCACATTCATTTTTAGTACCTGCATGAAAAGTCAGTGAGAGAAAATGGATGGGTTTATAGTAAATGACACAGCTTCTGATTGATTAAAATGTTCTTTTCATACTCAAATCTTGTAATTCAGACCCAAAATGTTATTTCTCTTCTATTAAATTACATTCTGGGGTGGTTTTTTTGCAGTGCCAAAACCCCAGAAATTTGTCCTTGTGAGAAAAGTGCTTTAAGTGGATGTATTGCCCATTTCCTGTTTGCTTTGACAGTCACTTGTACAAAGTAACCAAGGTGAATAGTCATGACAGATGTCTAGACGTGCATTTTGTGACCCAGAGATTATGTAAAATTTTTGCATCAACACTGAGCACTTGGCTAAGAGGTTCTTCTCCTCCAGTCTCTCAAAATTTGGTACAGATCACACAGTGAAACCAGGGTTCAGCGACACACACGATAAAAATTCCTGTTTTCTAAGCTCCTGCCCTCTGACCAGTAGTTCGTTATTCCCTTCTGCAGCACAGCCAGACTATCCTGGACACAGTTCTATTTGATCCATATCTGGCTTGCAGTGTAGTTCCATGAAGTCTTGGAAACAAGGTGCTATGGGAGGGGAAAAGGCAGGCATGAACCCTGTATCCCTGGGAGTGCTGCCAAAACCCTTTGCATAGCTGAACTATGATCAGAGGCTACAGATTAACAGTCTTATGACAGTTGTTTTCAAAATGTTATAAATGACAATTCCTGATATTTAAATTTTAAGTCAGTGGTCAGAACATAATACTTGTCACGCTTGTAATGCTTGTTCTTGCCTTTTTACAGGTCCTATCTCCCCTGGCAAAGGGCTTGTTTCACAGGGCCATTTCAGAGAGTGGTACTGCAGTCAGGGTTTTGTTCACTGACCAGCCTGAGGAGGAAGCACGCGTGGGTATTTTGTGGTATTTTTCATTATTTTTCCTGATAGCTTTGCATATCTTAAACTGTTTATTCCAAAATGTAAAACCAGATTTTTTTTTCTTGTGAAACTTGCAGCCACAGTCATTACAGACAGTCTTTCTGTGTGCAAATAAAATATGTTTAGTGATGTTTTGCTTTTCAAATACCCAAATATCCACATATTTCTGAGTGAATGCAAAGGACTAAGGAAGCGAAGAGAGAAGGCAGGGAAGAAGTGTGAAATGTAAAGGAATACTATTAACATGTACTGTCTTCAAGAAAATGTGAGCTATAATTTTTGCCTACAAAATGGCACCAGATTCTGAATACTCCTCTCTTGCTCTCCTGTTTGATGCCTGTTGTATGCAAATAAACAAGACTATTCAATTTGTTTATATCTGAAAAGAAGAACTGACTTCAACCCAATTATTTTTTTTTCAACTACAAGAAAGAACTTCCAGAAACCTAGATTTGATAATCCGAGGTAGAAAAGAAGCAAGATTATAATGAGCTCTGTCTTTCTAATGACAGCTGTTACTTCACCCAAAAAGACATCATCAAGAATGGTGTAATGTACTCTTTGTTACCATGTACATTGTTGGGTTCTGACTGTGCATCACTCAACTACTTTATGTCATCCTGCCTTCTCATCCCAGCATGTTACTGACCAGAACAACTATCTTGGTCTGTTTCTGTATAAAAATATTTTGGAGGTGTATGTTTTGCTCTTCTGCTCAGCCCACAGTGTGAAGGGTTGTGAGGGATTCCTATTCTCTACCTCCGCAGCTGGAACATGTCTGGCTTCAGTAATCTTTGGGCAGAAATGTAGACTCCCCCCTGCTGGTCTCTCAGGCTCTGGCACATAGAGCCTTCTATGGGAACTAGATGAAAAGTGTTTGTTTTTATTGATTGCAGAGGATTGCTGCTGCCTCTGGCTGTGAAAAATCTAGTTCAGCTGCAATAGTTGAATGCTTAAGAGAAAAAACAGAAGAAGAGATAGTAGAAATAACACTAAAAATGGTAGGTGAAATCATACTTCTTGCATTTAAGTGACATTTCAAATTTTATGCTATTTCTGTGTTGTAGTATTAAGAGAACTTGAAGTGG
Organism: Athene cunicularia; assembly: GCF_003259725.1. Classification (NCBI taxonomy): domain Eukaryota; kingdom Metazoa; phylum Chordata; class Aves; order Strigiformes; family Strigidae; genus Athene; species Athene cunicularia. Next base: position 7,743,496 of record NW_020799113.1, read on the forward strand.
ATGTAACATCTGTTGACCTTTTCAGGATTTGACAACACTGCAGTTGTGCTAGACCTCACCTGAAAAATGTGAACAAGTTACTTCCCTTTCATTCTGCATGGACTTTTTGCTACTTGTGTTTTGCTGTCATGCTCTACCAGGGGAAGGAAAAGAGTGCATGAAATACCACATTTTCTCCTGGAGAACCTGAAAATTAATTAATATATTATATTATACCCACTTAAAATTTCCTATCACAGTGCTGGCTTCCATGTTCCTTTGCAGTTTCAACACAGAAGTTAGTTTTTTCACTACTGCTTCACATATCCATAACAGGATTGAACTAACTAAGAAGAGATAGAAACTGGACATCACCTATGTTTCACAAACATTAAAAATGTAATGCGAATCTTCTGCCTAGTGCAGAAAAACTGTCAGAGAAAATTTAGAGATTACTTAAATGCTAATTCTTCTTACATTTTCACTTGTCACTTTATTTTGTTTTGCTTTGGAACTACAGTAAAAATCTGAAATTTTTTTCTAGAAGCAAATTTTCTGTATTAATGAAGCTTTTTTTTTTTCCCCTCTAGTCTTCCTTCTTCACCAGTGCATCTGCAGATGGTATATTTTTTCCAAAGAGTCCCAGACAATTACTATCTGAAAAAGTTATCAGTGCAGTCCCATATATGATAGGAGTAAATAACTGTGAATTTGGATGGACAATTCCTACAGTAAGAGACTTATTATGTTGTTATTTATATCTATTTTAAAAATATAATATTTTCTAATAAATATGATTCTCTTTATCATGCAGATGATGAAATTTCCTGCTTACACAGATGGTCTGGATAAAGATGTTGCACATCAAATTTTACAGGGCTCCTTAGCATTATCACTTAAGGTAAGAGACCATTTTCAGAATAACCCAGTGCTTCTTCCTCACTGGTCTGGTTCTATATTTGTACTCTTGGAGGGGTACATTTTAGAGGCAAACTTTGTTCCATTTGACAGCTTCTTACTATGGGGCAGTAATGGGCAGCAGACATAGTGTATTCCCGTTGACACCAGCAATTGAAAATACATTTCAAATTTCTATCCGAAATGCTAAATCCTAGAAAAGAAGGGTCTTTTTTAAAAGTAGTTCTGTGGAAATCCAGGAGTGATTCAGGTACCTTAAACATAGATCTGTTGTGACGTTGTAGATACCCTAGGTTATCCAAGACATGGATGCTACCAGGAGGTATGACACAAGACCTATAGAACACATCGTTCTGAAGCAGTAGCTAGACACTTGAAAGGATAACCCAAGATGTTTAAAATGGCACTGAGACCTATGTTTAGGTATCTTGACTTTTTGCTTCCCTGTAATTTACAAATCTCTTAGCCTTCTGGTTCCTTTGTTCTCTCCTGAAACTACTAAATGTAGAAAAATGCAGATTAATGGGTAGGAATTAAGGATTTTAGAAACATGGCCAATACTTGCAATGGGTCATTCATGTCATGAACTCAGAAAGGCAGAGCCCAGGCTTGTTCTGAAAGGGAGTAAATTATGGCCATCTACAACAATAAATTAATTTTATGAAATCCAACAGGATTTCTTTTATCTTATGAAGGTTATTTCCACAGAAGAGAGAACAGACTACTGTATCTATTTATCAGCATCACTGACTGCTGTTTCTCTAAAGATGTTCGATCTTTAGATCTTGCAGAACATCTATAACCAGTAGCTGTGTAACTCCCAGTTTTGAGCTCTGAGCCACACTGACACAGTTGAGGATTTTTTGTGAAAGAAGGTAATGCTTGGGGTTTAGCCAGGGACGTGCAGATGGTACACTCAATTAGTGCTGTTACTCTTAATAATATTCATCATCATGATAAGAAATATTTTTATTGTTCATTTCAGGATGTTACTTCTGAAGTTGTTGATCAAGTATACAATGAATACATAGGGAAGGCAGAAAACCGTGCTCAGGTCCGAGATGGCCTTCTCAGTGCATTAGGAGACCATTTGTTTGTTCTTTCATCCATTGAAGTGGCTAGATACCATAGAGGTGAGTCTCTAATTCAGCATCTATCAGAAGAAATGTAGAATTACATCCTGGGGTGTGTTTGTGGACAGTATGCATCACACTTCATTATCCAAAGAACTGATAGTGTTTTCATTTTACCAAAATAGCTTGTAGTGAAAGTTTATCATCTTTGGTGGCAGGCATTTTCAGTTCTCAAACTAATACCCTTCTGTATATTTTCTGCTAGATGCTGGCAACCCTGTCTACTTTTATGAATTTCAACATCGACCGAGTTCGGCGACAGGTGTTGTACCAGAGTTTGTAAAAGCAGATCATACAGATGAGATTGCCTTTGTCTTTGGAAAGCCATTCTTAGCCGGTGATGTATCCATGTTCACTAAAATATTCCTTTTAAAACTTCACTATTATTCATTTTACTTGTTGAAGAGCTTTGGAAGAGACTTTCTCTCTTAGAAATATCAGAATCAACATAAACATTTTCCATCTTTAGTAGTTACTTTTTGTGAAATCATTCATTTGCAGTTCTAGAGCTCTGCTCAAGTAAAACTCCCATAGCTCAGAGTAACAAGTAGAACTGATTACAGTCTAATGTAATTAATACAGCTGCTACTTTTTTATTATTTAGCTTTTAATGTTGCCATTTAATCTCTCACTATGCAGGGTATGCTACAGAAGAAGAAAATAAACTTAGCAGAACTGTTATGAGATACTGGACTAACTTTGCTAGAAATGGGTGAGAATCATAATGCTGACTGGCTAAAATCCCAAGTTTTGTCTGGGCTGACTGAAACATAATAGCAATACTTACATGGCAGTTCCTACAAATTCGGCAGAATTTAAGATAAATATTGAGGCAAATTATTTCTATTCTTAATGTTTGCATCAAGAAAAACCTTTTAAATGAACCTGCAGACCAAAAAAAGGAAACAAAAAAGAAATACAAGAGCTATTACTCCATCTGCAATGGAGTTTTAAATCCAATAGTAATGGCAATTATTAAATGTTTGCTATTCCACTGATGAGCATTTTGATAAAAACCATCCAACTATTCAGGTACTAGAATCATGTAATCTGAGCTCTTACTAGTTTTCTGAAATGCCCTCGGTCTGAGCTGTCAGAGCACGACTGATAGGCAAATGGAAAGCTAACTTTTAATTGTATTATTTCCAGAAATCCCAACGGAGAAGGCTTGGTCCATTGGCCTCAGTATGATCTGGATGAAAGATATCTGGAAATAGACCTAATGCAAAAGGCAGCAAAGAAACTGAAAGAACGCAAAATGGAGTTTTGGATACAGCTCACAAAACAAATGATGAATGAAAGGAGAGAACACACAGATTTATAAGAGTTGTGGAGGGTACAGTTTGCTTTTAAAACCCAAAGTCAAGTCACACAAAATCAGTTTGTCAGGATGCAGAGTTTAACAACCACCATCTAACTCACTATTATGTAATCTGTTGTCATGATCACAGTGAAAGGACTGACTCAAGGGAAATTTGGAATGTTTGTGGGACTAAAAATCACTATTTAATGAAGGAAGCAGAAAACCCTACAATCTTTCAGGCTCAAAAAGACCATGGTACCTCCTCAGTGGATATCAAAACTGAATAATGCTCCTGTGAGAAGGGGGAATGAGGGTGAAATTGGCAAAATGTATTGAAATCTGTAAGAAATTATCTATACAGAATATATCATAAGTGTCAGGATATGTTATATGCATATTGCCCTCTTCTTTCAGAAGAGGATGGTCACTTGTCATTTTTACAGACTCTTTCCACGTTCTTTAATTGAAAATAGCTTGTAGGGAGAAGACCATCCATCAAAAACCATTTGTGAAATGGGCTTGACATCTCACAAATGAGGACAGAAAACCTCTACTTGTTTTCTTTTGTTATAAACTGTTATAAATAAATCTTGCTTTTGATCTTTTGGAACTTCCCTTTCTTTCATTTAACTGATATAGGCTAATTCCAAAAGGTTAAATCACACCTGAAGAGCCAGAAATGTGCCCAGTTTCTTTCTTCAACCTAAAGGGTTTCAGATATGAATTTTCCATCTTTCTTTGCAGGCCCGGTGTCTCAAGGCTCTAGGGTTTTCACAGACTATTCTGTGGTGTAATTATCTGTTCTTCAACCCTTCCTGGCAAAGAATTCACAATTCACTGGATGGAGGGAGGAAGCATTGCTGGCAGGACAGATGCCCACTGAAACAGAGGGAAGAGCAATCTGTGTTGTTGTTCACTGTATGTTGTTAGCTCAACATTGTTCATGGGCCCACAATGGGAAGACCTGCTGATGTGAAAAGCATGCACCCCCAGCCTTCCTCCTTTCAGGGGCACTAGCAGCTGTAACCACATTTTTGGCATATCTGGAACGCATCAGGGCACACAAGTAGTGGAGTGGCTTTTTTGCAAAGTTACACGACAAGACACACTTGCCAGGCACGAAGGAACACACAGTGTAAGCATCCAAGAATCTATAAGAACGCTACTCATAACAGTAAACAAACAGCAATAAATTAGCTGTAACTACCCCCTTAACTGATGTTGAGCTCACCCTCCCATCTCCCACAGCATCCCACAGGCTATGGCTACTCTTCCCAGGAGGGGCTGACAGTGACACAATGGCAGCCCACGTTCCTGCCTGCAGGCGTTGATTTCTTGAGAATGCCGCTGCGTTCCTCCTCACCTTGGGGTTCACTTGGGCTTGCTTTCACACACTGGTGGACCTCGAGCAGTGTTATCTATACTGCACCTCTGCCTAGCTATCCCCTTTTGTGCATTTTTTACATATCTTGCAAAAACCACTAGTTGTTATCATTACTTGCAGAAAGCCACCATTAAGTAACAGCTAATTGCAGCAACAATGTTCAACCATACTGATAGTTTGTCTCACATTTCTGAACGCAGTATATGGGGCACACTGGGCATTTTATTCCTTCCCCTGTTTTGATTGAAGTAGCCTTTAAGTCTGGTTTGTTTGTTGAATTAAGAGTTTCTGTCCTTGTAGGGTCACAGAAATCATAATCTTAAACAAGATAGAAAAAAATCCCACGTGTTTGTGAATGCAAAATCATAGGTGTAACTTCTGTGGAAAAGTGAGGCCTGTTATTTGATTAGGCATATATGACAACACAGTATGTTTGTATGACTGTGTGAGAAGTAGCGTTCTATCCATCTACTTTAAAACTTCAAATATATAGAATGGTCTGCTCTCAAACAGTTGAGAAAGGAATAATACTAGGGCCACAATGTATAGGTTAACTTTAAGTAGCAGATTCCTACATTACACTCCAAACCACATTTTATTTTATACCTTTAATATTAATGGTCACTTGATATAAATACTTAGCTCAGCTCAAGGTAACAGTACATATACATTAAATACGAATGTATGCAGTGCACCTATATTTGAAGAAATTCTTAGCAGCATATTTGGCTGATAATATTCAACAAGAACTGCTGCTGTTGTTCTGGTTTTCACATTCTGTCAATAGAACACAATCTTTTTTTTAAAATGTATTATTTATACATCATTTCTATGTTGGCCTTTCTAAGTAAGGGACCAAGTATGTTTGTTACGTGCCATTCCTGCTTCTCAGGTCATCTCTCCCCTGGCAAAGGGTTCCACAGGGCTACCTCAGAGAGTGGAGTTGTAGCCAGAACTCTGATAACTGACCGTCCTGAAAGACAAGCTAAAGTAATTAATTTAAAAATTCATATTGTTCCATATTTATTACTGACCTTTTAATATTGTAGCTTTCCACACGTTGATACCTCCAGTGAAAAAAATCTATTTGCATACCCATTTATGATACTGCTTTGTTCAAACTTGCAAATACTCAGTATTGTGCACGCTGTTGTAACTTATTTATGTCACATCTTTTACATGAAACATGACTCTGGTCTTGAGCTGTAATGGAAGGAATTGGAGTTCTGCAAAATCACTTTGTATTCCCAGCACAGGGTAGTTGGTGACTGCTCACTGTAGCTCGATTGCTGAAGAAAGTACTGCCCACGGAGGAGTAAGTAGCACAGTTAATATAAGAAAATTGTCAGTCTTTAGTTAATTCTCTCTGACTGCAGAGAATTGCAACACTGTTGGCTGTGAAAAACCTGATTTGGCTACAGTGGTTCAGTGCTTAAGAGAAAAAACAGCAAAAGAGATGGTAAATATAACTCTAAAAATGGTAGCTAGTGCTGTATCTTGTTTTATAAGACAGAATCAATCCTTCTCTAAAACTAGGATAACTTGAAGTAAAACCATTGTATGACACTTGCTTGGCTTTTGTGGGACTTCACAACAGTGCGCTTGAACAATAGTACCGCACCTGAAGAATCTGAACAGGAACATTCCCTACCCTGCATTTCAGGGTAGAAGTGCATTCATCACAGGAATGTAAACAATCAATGCTTTTTTATTCCCCCCTGGGAACAGTTATGAACCAGGAAGGCTTGCAAATACCAAATAGGAGAGCTAAAATTGCAAAAATGGTACTGGCCAGCTTTGCATAGTCAGTTGTGTCACCTTTGTTATCCACAAGGCACGTCCTAGCAGCTGGCTGATTTTTCAGTACAGTGTGCAAAGAAGAAAGGACTGCTTATTAGAGGAAGTAACACACCATTTATCAAACCTTTCTGGTAGTACAGTCACTGAGAAAGCTTCTCTTTTTGCAAAACTGACCTTTTGTTAGCAGCTGTTTAATCTGTTGCCATAACCAGTTTTTCTGTATCACTGTGCTGGCTTGTCAGTTCTTTTGTAGTCTTACCACATAAGCTTCTTTTGACCCTGTTACTCATCCAATCCTAAGAAGCTGGAGTTAGAAACTGGTTAACAAGTCACTTTCTGTCTTAAGTATTCAGTGCTAAATTCTTGTGCAGTACTAAAATTATTAAGAGAAACTGAGAACAAGGCCTGAAACCTAGTTACCTTTGACGTTATATATTGTAACTAAAAATAGGTCCCTTGGGTGATTCTTTAGTCCAATTAAGGAAGCTGAATTATCTTTCCAAGCAAAACCAATATGTAAGTAATAAATGGGTACTTTTTTCTCCAGCATCCTTTCTTTATTGATGCCGTTGTGGCCAGTATATTTTTCCCTAAAATCTCATCACTGCTACTAGCTGAAAAAAGGATCGGTACAGTCCTGTACATAATAGGAGTAATGAACCACAAATTTGGATTTCTTCTTCCAGCTGTAAGATGCATATACCTTTTATATAGATGTTAATTTATTAACTATTCAGGAGCATAGGAGCTCACAGAAAACATTCTTTTAACTCTGTAGGTGCTGAAATAGCCTCCTTTTGCAAAAGGATTGGACAAAAATGTACCATTCAGGCATTAGAGAGCACAGTCTTTCCCAGTAAGAGTCAGTTTTAATGTGTTAACTGACTTTTATCTAGTGAGGGTTGGTACCTCAGCCTAGGGCTCTTCATTTCTGGGATACAGACACTGCAGCAGAATTCCCCCCATGTACCGTTATGTCCTGTAACTAAGCACCAGGTGGGGAAGCGGGGCATTGGGCTGTAGTTCAGACTCTGCAGAGGGTCCGTCCTTCAGGGTCTCTGAGGCTGGTTCCCAGGCTCCAAGGATTGTTCCATGTATCTGAGAACAACTGGTCCTAGAAGGGAATGGCGTGAGCTTGAGATAATTCTGGAAATTCACAGTAAGATTAAATGGATTCACAGTAAGATAAAAATAGGAACTCACAGTAAGATTATGCAAATACTGTCTTCCTTACGCAGGTGATTTCCACACAGGGAAAGCAGCAGGTATTGCCGACTGGTAGCACCCGGGCAGGCATGGGTGTAATTCCCCTCTGCGCTCCCGCAAATCTCTTGCTTCCAAGTGGAGCTGTAACAAGTAACACTTGAGCACCAGCAGAGTTTTGATTACTCGTTTATTAGGCAATCTAGTGTGCTTTTATGAATTTCAGCACCAGCCAAGTTCAAGTGGATATTCAAAACCAAGCTCTGTAAAAGCAGGTCACGCAGATGACGTTGGCTTTGCGCTTGGAAAGCCCCTCTGGGCAGGTACCTGGGTTCGCTCAACCGCGTTTACTCATCACTTGCATTTGGGCACTGTTAAGCATTTGCAGGACAAGGCAGCACTCCTCCAGAGCCCCGGCCCGGCCCCCCCGCC
>NW_020799113.1:7751697-7757628 GCF_003259725.1 Athene cunicularia
GGGGAGCGCCCGGAGGGTGAGGACGTGCCCGGCGGTTGTGCCCCGAAACGGGCGCGGCTCGGCGGCGGCTGATCGGTGTCCCTTCGACTTCAGCGGTTAGTTTCTTACACGTCCTCTTTATTTGCTCCTTACATGTGCTCGTGCGGCGTGTTGAAGCTGGAAGGTGCTGCGCTCCCAGTATTTTGAGACACAGGGAAAGGAAACGCAAGATCACAGCGTAAACCAGGTATAACTAGCAACTGCCTCCCCGGGGGCTGGCCCGTGTTTCAGTGTGCCTCATGTAGTGCAGCATTGAGGAGACTTTAATATAAAAATGTAGTTGTGGTGGATGAGTTTCGCACTTGTATGTACTTGTCCCGTAACGATTTTCAAAAAGGTGTGCTGTATGCTACTTCTGAGTCATGTACGTGGTCATGCGGAGAAATGGTCGTGGAATTTCTGACACTGTGAGTACTCCATGTCACTTATAGAAAATTAACTTAACTTCTTGTTTCTGATCTGTGTTAGGCTTGTTTTAAAGTGCAGATTGCACTTTAAAGTAATGTTTAGGTCACTCAAATATTAAATAGAAGTTTTGACCATACAGTGGGACCTAAACATTACTTTTCAACTCTAAATGGCTAGGCTACATACTGTTTAAGTTTGCATCTTTAAGATGTTTTCTTTATCTAAGAATTTTTTAAAAATTATTTAAATTAGATCATCAGTTTTAATTAATCTGTCTCAATTATTGTTATACTTCTAGTATTTTTTGGTTGTGAAGTAAAACTGCATGCTGCTTTAAGATTGAAAGAGGAGGATGGCTATCAAACTAGTGATGACCGGTAGAAAGTGTTTATTCTGCTGGTGCATTTGCAATGTCAAATTTTGGTCTGTGGTAAATGAGCTTATACTCTGATGAAATGATGGTATTATCATCATTGTTGTCATGGATGATATTGTTATTTTCCTCCCTATTCTGCCCTTTGAGTGTACCTGTGGTGCAGTAACTGCTTCAGACGTGTCCAAACTAGTTGTCAGTGGTCATGCCAGCAGCCAGGGCCTGGCAATGTGATGTACAAAGGTCGCTCAGAAAACCAGTGAATTTTTGTTATGTTTCTCAAGCATGAGATGTTTTTTGCCATAATTGTGCTGCTATGGAAAGTGAACGTGGGTATGCTGTTAAGTACCACTGTGTGGTGAATAGGTGAAATAACACTAAGTGTTAGGTTAACATTTTCATTTTCTTACCTGTTATGAAACTGTACTCGAAGTGCATTAGGGTGACTGATATTGACAATGTCCTTTTTGCTTTTTTTTTGTTGGGTTTTTTTTTGTTTGCTCTTAGAAACAAGAACCAAACTTTGCTGCAAAGGATTGGTGTGATGAAGCAGATGACTGGGGCGTCTGTGATGAAGCAGAATCTCCTGCATGTGCCTCCCTTCAGCTGCTTGGCTTAAATGAAGCAGTGAGCAGCTCCTTGTCCAGAGAGATGGAGTATACATCCCAGTTCCAACGGCTTTGCTTGTCTGAAGCTACGGATGGGTCAGGTTCCCTGGATACACATTCTCCAGTCAGTGAGGGAATGGCAACGTTTAGTTCAGCTCCTGTGTTCCAGCCCTTTTACATTAGTGTGGTGGATGAGGAAGACTATGCTGGTTTCCTTGACACAAATCATGTGGATAAGCTATTGAAGGAGTATCAGCAGAGAGAGGGTGTTGATTTGGAACAGCTGATGTCAGAAAGGTGAGAACAGGTCTGGATTTCTGCTGAAACTAAAGGGATTATGTAGTTTCCTGTATGCTGATTGATAATGTGAATCTGTCACTAAATCTAAATGGTTTTTGTTCGTAACTGGGTCCTTCAGGAATCATTGGTGTGTAGTACTTTGCAGAAGAATATGACAGTGCACCCAGTTCTGTCAAATTTTGGGTTATTCAGAGGTGCATCTGTTTCTGAGTGACAGAGCAGTTGGAATGTCTGTTGGCTCCAGATAGAGCAGTGGACTGTCAATCCCTGAAACCAAACCAGGGTGGTTTAAACAGCATCTTATCCTAAATGGCGTGAGTTTATATTGTTACATTTGTGGGTTTTTTTTTTCTTTACAAGGCTAAAGCTTTTCTTACATTTAAGAGTTTAATTTTGACTGGAGACTCGGATGATGGTAAGACTCCTGAAGATTTTGTAACAGTTGTCTGAAAAACAAATTTTGAATGTAGTTACTGAGAATATTTTCATTATTAACTCATGTGATCACAGTGACCACTTATATCCAGACCATTTATCTTTTGATTATGTTAACATGTACAGTGACTTTGCCTGAATTGTGGACAACATTGAATTTTTTGATAACTAAAGCTACTGTCAGTTGCAGAGTCTGCATAGAACGCTTTTTAGTAGTGGTGTTCCTGTTGAATTTTGTTGACCTTTATAGAATCATAGAACTTTGATTACACTTAATTCAAAATATAGAAAGACAATTTAAAAATTAGCAAAACTTCTGAGAAGTTACTAAAGGAACTTTTAAAGGAATAAGCAGGTATTTGGTGGATTTGAATCTCATGTGGTAGTTTTAAACACTGTTAGTAATAGTAAGCCATCAGAAACTGAAGAACTGGAAGCAAAATGTTCACTTGCACCCTCTACCAAGAACTGCCTCTTAACATGTGTATTTTTTTTCAGTGTACTTAGTATAATTTAATATGAATGTGAGGTAACCATTGCTTATTTAAAGCATGCATATTGTACTGAAAACCTTATCAGAAGTTTTGTTTCTTTTCTTGTTTTCTTATAGTTTTGCAGGTGAAGGTGATCGTGAAATATATGAGAAGAGTGAAGTCAAAAGCAGGGACTACACATTCCATAAATTTATGAAAAGAATATCTGTGTGTCGTGAACAGATTTTGAGGTATGTTGATCATCTAGTTGTAACAAGGAGATACAGAGGATAGAGATGGATTGTTAGTACATCAGAATAAACCATTTCATTGGAAGTAGATGTATATTTTTGTTTCTTAATCAAAAGAATTGCTAAGAGGGCTGTTACTATGTCTGAGTGGTCAGACATCAGTGCCTGGTTGGGATTTTTTACACAGTCTAAGTAGATGAGAAGCAAAGCAGGATCAGAGACCCCAGATATGGCTATGGGAGACTTTCTTCAACATAAGACCTAATGAGAGCAGGCCTAGACTGTCTTTGAAGACTCGTTGAAATCCAGGCATAGAGGTTTTCACAAGACTGTTCTGAGGTGGAAGCATAATACACAGTGGTATGCTGTTGTGATAGATTTCGAAGGCTATCTGCTCCTCTGAAATTTTGTAATTTATTGTAATTGCTTATGTCTCCGTCCTTGAGATGTTACTGAAGTAAGAAGTCACTCATTTTAAAGCCCAGGTTCTTCTGCAGCTTATTGTGATTACTCCTCAGGACCCTGCAGTCTTCAGTTCTTGCAAATCTGTTGCTTTTCCTAGAACAAAAGCACATTCAACCTCAGAGCAGCTACTTGCCCTCAAGAGGAGTTAATTCTGAATGAAATAAAACAAAGTGTTCAAATCATGAATTATTCATAGTACCAGACAATACACGTGGTTTTCATGGATCACACCAAGTGTTAGTTTTTAACTTCTTTGTTCCAGAGTGCAGCCTATCTGGCATAGTGACAGGAGCTTTGTTTATCAGATTTCCAGAACCAGGTGGAACTAACTGATACCTTTTTGATGAGGAGGTAAAGTTTGAGGGGCTGGTTACACAGACTAGAAACATTAGAAGCTTTCATTAATAATCTTTCAAAGATTATACAGAAAACTATGCAGAGTGAAAGTAACATTTTCAGACAACTTTTTTTCACTGGATCTATCCCTTTGCAGTATTACGCTCCCTGAATTTTGTGTTGACCTTCCACGTGTTTCCCCCTCCCCATTTTTAGTCTTTGTTTAAGGACTCATCTGAAGCTTTTTTTTTTTTTTTTTTTTTTTTACTTCAAGCAAGTTCAGAGGTTTCAGAGAATCCTGAACACTGTTGCCAACATGTATGTTTTCACATGAAATTTAGACACAAAAAATTAATGCTTTTCTTCTTTCTTCTCTTAGATACTCTTGGGGTGGCCAGCCTTTATTCATAACGTGTCCTCCAGCTAACACTGACAAAGATATTCCAGCCTGCAGTAACTGTGGAAGCAACAGAATATTTGAATTTCAACTCATGCCAGCGCTGGTCAGCATGCTCCAGACTGATTCAGGTGTTGACCTTTGACTTAGCTGAATGAATTGTAGAAACAATCACCTTCTTGGTAAAGTTTAGTGAACTGCAATTTGGATTGTTTCTTGCTAACCACGTGCACTGATGTGCTTAATGACAGTGATCATCTTGTATAGAATCCACTCTGTTTCCATTATGGATTTCACTAAGCAAAAGATATAACTCTGGTTTATGGAGACTCTATGATTGCAACTTCATTTGCTCACTAGTGAACTTTAATAACAGCAATATAGCTAATTCCATGACCTTGGGAGTAACTTTGCTTTATTGCCTCTTAAATGAGGCCTTGGAAAATAATAAATATTGTCAGATAAGATTACAGACACTTAAGAAGCTCTTTGAAAATTCTGAGTCAGCTTGCTTTAAAATCTTTGAAATTAGAAAATGCTGTGTACATAGGAGACTGAATATGGAAAATATTGTCCGAGTTGGTGAAGTATAGCAATAAGCAATAGCCTCTGATTATGCAATTTTTCATACATTTATATACTTTTGTTGCTTTGGTTTTAGATCTGTCAGTGGAATTTGGAACAGTTCTAGTTTATACATGTGAAAGAAGCTGTTGGCCAACAAATCAGCAAACCCCTCTTGAAGAGTTTGTTATTGTACAAGAAGACCCAGATCAGAGATTATTTAAATAAATGGCATTTCTCCACATAGATGGAAAGTCTGTTGTTTTCTTTTTTTACTGCAGGTGAAAGTATGTAATTATGCAACAGAATTTTCCTCAGAAGTGGTGAAAAATTCATTTGGTGACATTGCTTATTTCCAAGAATAACTGGTTGATTAGACAGAAGACTTGCATACTTTGGTTATACATGGAAATTTAAGCATAGAGATTGTTTCATGATTCTAGCTACACTTAACACCTGGTGAGGAAAGTAAAGGAGAAGATTTGTCTTGTTGCAGTTAGTTATACTGTTGCCATTCATCTGGCAAACAGGATCCAGATTTTAGAAATGATCAGTAGTGAAAAACTTAATGTAAGCTTGATTTTAGAGAGAGATCTGTTTTGGTTTAACCACACATTGGAAATTCAGTGGCTGAGAGGGCCTTGCTGTTACTACAGTCTTCCTATGATGAAGCTTTTATGTATGTTTTTCAAAAGAAGAATGTTGCACTTACATGGCTATAAATGATCTCTGACAGTCACATTGTTTTGAGTGGGGAAAAGGTGGAGGTTTTTGTTTGCACTTCTGTTCCCACAGGTACAGCGTGATGGGGTAGGCACAGCACCTGCCTTGTTACCGCAGTCTAGTGCTCGCAGGCTAATTGTGCTGCTCAAGTCTGAATTCTTCTGTGGAGTTCCCTGTTGGTTTAGGCTAAATTGCAGTATTTTAATTGACTTAATGGAGGAGTAATTTAAGTAAGTGTCCTTAAAGCTTTTTGTACGGGTTTAATACTGCAGCATAAATTAACACGCTAAAACTCTGGGTCTAAAAAAAGGGGGGGACGGGGATGGGACTAAAATGATGGGATGTGCTTGCAAAAGTGCTTTTTTTAAGGAAGAAGGGTAGCTTACCGTGTGAGCTTCTAGAGGTGAGTCAGTTAACTGAGGCTGACGTCTGTCCAGGGGCCTCACGCTACGGCCCGGGCTCCCCGCAGGGACCGGCTGTGGCCCCGGCTCGGGGAGGCGCCCCCGGCGCACGGTGCGTGGGCCGAACGCCCGGACGGCTTGCCCCCGAGGCGCTGACC
>NW_020799113.1:7757678-7783567 GCF_003259725.1 Athene cunicularia
ATTTTTTTCCTACCTTACTAGGTCATTTGTGTACTCCTGCACTCCATTATAACAGAAAGGATTTAATATCTCTTGATTTTCTAGTTAGTAATTAGGCATAAATCTCATTGGGACATGCTTATTGTTTCATTTATTACAGTTTGATTTATAATTTTTTTGTATTGTCTTTCAAGGCTGACTTGGTTGGACTCCATTAACTTAAGTACATGTTGGATCAGGGCCATCTTCATTTTAAAAGATCATTGGTAGTGTTTTATGCAAGACAGTAACATTTTGATAACATATGGAGTAGGTGGGCAAAAGACAAGGCAAGAGCAAAAAGAGAATGTTATGCAAAAAGCAAATTTGCCATTAGGAGAATAAATTGCTTTTGTCAACGTTTGTGATATTGTTGGGATTTTCCTTGGTTATTAAATACTAAAAAACTTGAACACCTGAAAATGCTTTTTATTTTTACAAGTAAGTTGTGAAATATTTATTTTAAACAAAATACTATTTTTAAAAAAAAATTAGTAGTTTTGAATACCATACAACTCACATATTTCATGAGGTATACTTTGCTGAAAGACAGTGCTGCTGTCTTCATGAACGAAGAATAAAATTGAATTACTCAAAATCGAAGTCTGAATGAAGAACATGAATGTATGTTCTTAGGAATTTTTGAGGCCTTTCTTTCTAACTTACAAAAATGGGAACAGCATAGAAGTTATTTTAATAAGAGAGCTGTTAAATTCTGATCATTCTTAGCTAGATGGAGGCTTCTCTAAGGTCGAATAGTCTCAAGTATTCTCTTTGGAGAAAACCTTTTTGCTTCTTTTGGTCTTGGTAGTACTGTTTCAGTTGTAGCTTATGTCACTTTTTATTGTTTCCAGTTAAAATACTAAAAGCTGTCTGGAGAGTGGAAGTTTTAACAGAATTAGGCACTTGAAAATTTTCACTTGAGGTTCTCAGGCATTTTGGCTTTGGACTAAGCCTTCAGAGTGTGTGTTATGAGAAAGGAAAGAAGGTAGAAATGTGTTTTCATGCAAATACCATTTTCATAAAACAAGATCGTGGGTAAGTTACTAGGAAAATATAGGTAATCACTGCTTTATAATACATTTCTAAAACACTGTATATTTTCCATTTGCTCTGTATCCACAGGTGCTTTTATTTAGTGTTTAAATAAAGCTCTTTACCTATTACAGTTCTTAGTATATTAAAACTTAATCCTTAAATTAAAAATATTCCCTTCAGAAAACAAGAAGTTCAGTCTTGGAACTCGAATCTCGTATGCAAAGGATCTTCAATGAGTAGTGTGTGGCATACTTTTTTTGCTATTCCAGTTTGGTTAATAAAATTAAAAGCGTATGAGAACACCCTCAGTAGGTCATGTTTAAACTTCACATTGCACAGCCAGCCTGATAGTAACGCTTTCAGCTGTAGGGAGAGTGCCATGTTGAGTATGTCAGCATTATCTATGGGAATTTGGGAGAAATATCTCTGAGTCAAGGAAAAATTGTCTTCCTCCCTGCCTAGTTAAAAATGTTAAGGACAGGAGACGACTTCTAAAAAGAGTTGTTGATCAGAGAAACTGTTTAATTAAAAGTAGTGCTAGCAAAGGTAGGAATAAATCTTCTCAAAGCTCCAATGAAATCTTAATTCTTGTGGTAGAAGGTAAAGACATTTAAAGTTATGATGTTCATGTGCATATATTAACAAATAGAAACATGGCTGTTAGGGGAATTACAGTTGTGGCATCCTTTGAGGTTGTACATCACAGGTGTTCTGTGGTATAATGTTTTTAAATATCCTGATTGTGTGATGGGATTTTTTTGGTAAGCAGACTTCCTCAGTTTGTCAGTCCTGGTGACAAACAGTAAAAGCTGTTGCCTGCAGTGTATGAATTAGGTGACAATGCAGCCCTTGGCTTACTGATTCAGTTGCTTAAAGCCATGTTCAAATATAAAGTAGAAGTACTAATTAATTTGCCTAGTAGCCTTTCTTGGACATAGGGGGAGCGTGGTACCGAGCCAGCGTTCAGGGTAGTTAGTCCCATGAAGAGTGACTGGACCTATCTAGCCTGATGTCTGCAGTATCTCCTCTTGAGTTTGTATGTACACTGTGCTCCTGATGAATTAGCACTAAAATCTTTATGCTATGATAAATAGGCCAGTCAGTTACTGACTTTCTACTAACTTCTGCGCATATGTATCTCAAAATTCATGTGCGCTTTTAGTAGGGACTCTTTCTTCAGAAAGTTTGTTGTGTAGCCCTTAATTTTTGACATATGGTTTCGTTGTCAGTAATTATTTAAAATGTATTGATTCCTGAAGAAGATTAGAGGATCACTTGTGCCTCTACAGCTGCAGTAGTGCAGATGTAACACCTGTATGTAGGTCTGGAAAGGAGTCTCTAAAGTTTATGCATTTTGGTCAATTGCATTTGCTTCAAATTGTTAATGATTTTGTTTCTTTTATTTCTGTAAAAGTGAAATGGCTGTCTCTTGTGTGTTTATAGATTGATCTGGATACTATTGATGTCAGCAATCTCAACAGGCAGTTTTTGTTTCAAAAGAAACATGTTGGAAGATCAAAATCACAGGTGAGGAAAAAGTCAAAGCTCATGTCTTTCTTCCTCAGTATTATTTATTTATACACATGTTAGAAACGTGTTGCAGTTTTGTTTCTACTGTGAAGAAGTAAGTGTTGGTTGGTTGATCATGGCTATCCACAATATTTCATTATAAAAGTATTTAGATCTCTTAAGGTAGTCAACTTACTCGATACTAAATGGGTATCGAGTTAGAAGGAAGGAAGAAATAACAAGTGGTTTTTTGTTTTTGTTTTTATTTCTAGGTTGCCAAGGAAAGCGTGTTACAGTTTTATCCAGAAGCTAATATTATAGCTTACCATGATAGCATCATGAAGTATGTTTGTTTTTAAACTCTAATTACATGCTTTGATTTGCAAGTACCGTGTTAGTTAAATGCTACAATGGTGTGCTTTAAGATATTTTACAAAGCTGCTGCAGTAAGAAGAGAAATACCTGTAAATATGAGACTACCACACACCTAAGTGGGAGTGTGGATTTTGCATGAGTTTTCTTAAGCTCTGGTAGTATGCTGTAGTCATTTGTTTGTGTCTATTTTTCATTTTATTAGCAACATTTACTATATACGTTTCTACACTGTAAGGATGCCCTGATGTCTTGAGCAATACCTAGATTAAAATAAATGTGAATGTTGAGTCTATGATTAAAAAAACTAAGTTCCTTATGTGTGTGCATGTAACTGAATATCAGTTATATATGCTCCAAACTTTAAATTTAGTCTTTAAGATCTGTAACCAATGTGTACGAGATTATGTAGATTTTCTTCAGTGTTTCCTATGTTCATTTGTCCAGTTTCTTAAAAATGGACATTCTGTAATATTAAGGTTTGAACTCTGATGTAGCTATTAGCCACTGAAACACTGACTCATTGCATCCTTCTCCTGAAACTGTAAAACTGTTAATCCTGTTTCCTCTTTACTCTCTCTTTTTGCTACCTTCTTGTTTGACTCAGAAAAGAGGCAATGTAAAGATACTAAATGTCAAGATTTTAAAATCCCTCATCTTGGCTCCTAAGGGTATGGAGGCACGATCAAAACCAATTGAGCTATCACAGTATAATGAATTATCAAGTCTGATGAGCTATGGTAATTACAGTGTGCACGTTTTAGCTGCAGCTGATGGTTTTTAAAGTCAGTTACCACAGCTGAGACAATTTACTCATTAGGTCAGAGCAGTATAATCACTTTTTCGTTGTCTGCCTGTTTCATTGGTCAAATTAGTACTAATTGCAATAGCTTCCTTCCAGCAGCATAAAATTTGTGCTTTCACCCAGCTTTAAAATGGGCAGAAGACAAATGGGGCAGTTAAAAGCTAGCAGTAAATGTATAATATGTGTAATTTATCACATGAACATCAGTCTGCCCTTTGCATGTGTATAGTTCATGTTGTGGCATAACAACTTTGATATGCTATTTTGAGTATTGTTTTTCTTTTCTATAGCCCTGACTATAACGTAGAGTTCTTCCGCCAGTTTACGTTGGTTATGAATGCTCTGGATAACAGAGGTGAAGTTTTCACTATGATTTTATACTGGAGATGGAAATACTGTTGCTTGTTCATAGAAACAGAACTTTAATGTGTTCTGCAGTGTCAGTTAAATAACAAGTATCCTCTTAACCCATCTGTAGTCTGACTAATGCATGTGTGCTTCACTAGAAACATGGAACGGTAGTTTAGTGCTTTTACAGGTG
This sequence comes from Athene cunicularia, assembly GCF_003259725.1. Taxonomy (NCBI): domain Eukaryota; kingdom Metazoa; phylum Chordata; class Aves; order Strigiformes; family Strigidae; genus Athene; species Athene cunicularia. The sequence goes on from NW_020799113.1 coordinate 7,761,962, forward strand.
TTTTGAAAGTAAACATTAATTGCTATGTTGCTGCTTTATGGGAACTGATGAGTATTGTGTGTACATGTGTAACTATTCAGTTGAGTTTACTGTATTTAATTGATATATTTCATGTTAACTGCAAAATTGACTTTGTGAAAAAGTCATAGTGCTGCAGATTAAGGATAAATGTTTGCACAGGAGTTTGAATTTGGAGAAGTAAAACTTGGTTTTCCAATTATTCAAATTTTTATTTAAAAACTCTTGATTTGCAGCTGCCCGTAACCATGTGAACAGGATGTGTCTGGCTGCTGATGTTCCTCTTATAGAGAGTGGAACTGCAGGCTACCTTGGACAAGTAACGGTTATTAAAAAGGTTAGGTTGTGTATTACTCTTATTGCTTGAAGTTTAAATAATTGGCTATTTTAGATAACAGGGAGTTGGGTGTTTTGGGATACAGTTACAGTTTGTCTGGTAATAGCATGTACTATCAGTAGCCTTCATGGTGTGACAGGTAAATATTTAACTTTTCTCCAGGGAGTGACAGAATGTTATGAATGTCATCCTAAACCAACTCAGAAAACTTTTCCAGGCTGCACAATCCGAAATACACCATCGGAACCTATCCATTGCATTGTGTGGGCTAAGTATTTGTTCAAGTAAGTGATTTTTTAAAAAGGAAAATAGATATTGTGGTTCACTCTTCTGGTTTCTAAACCTACAGGCAGAGAAATAAAGTGGACACGTGCTTTTTTGGGGTGGGTTTTTTGTTGGTTTGGGGTTTATTGTGTGTGTTTGGTTTTTTTTAATAAATGTGGATTATAGCAAAAACCTTCAGTTCTTTGACAGGGGTTTTGAGGTGGGTTTTTGGGGTCTTTTATTTTCCGTTGGAATATAAAGATGGAAGGTTAGATAGTACTTAGGCTTTGCTCTGGTATCACAGAAAATCTGTCAGAGTAGTTTGACACAGGAGTGTAGGTTGAGGTTACTTTATTCACCTTTGGGTGGAGTTAACACATTTGTTTAATGCATGCATAAACAGATGTAAAGTTTGTTGGGATCTTGGATGGTTATAAGCAGTGCATTCAGTACTGCAGTATAAATATAAGGCTAGGTGAGCTATTGAGTGAGTTACACAGAACTGTTTTGCTAAATCCATTTTTGTATTGGACATTTTGTGTTGTCAGTGTTAAGTCCACATGTGATGAATTCCCAACAATTTAAAAAGCAGGGTATGAAGTAGCTCTCTGATAGCAAGAATTCTAAAGTGGATATTTATCTGTTAGCAAGTATTTCAGTCTTTAACCAGATATGATGAAATTCTAGTGTTGTGTTGTTCTTAATTATTATATAGCCAGTTGTTTGGAGAAGAAGATGCTGATCAAGAAGTCTCTCCTGACAGAGCTGATCCTGAAGCTGCCTGTGAGTGTGATACAAACTGGTAGCTTACCCTGTTAATGAAATATTCTGTATCAGAGATTATGACTTGTTTCTATACATTTCTTAAGGTTAGAGAGTTCAGCTCCAGTTTCTTTTAAGAGGATTCTGTTGACTGTACGCTTGAACAACAAGATTTTGGGGTGTGTTAACAGTAGTTTCCCTTACAGACCTTCATGTACACTGTGCGTACTGCCATTTATTAGATATTTCAAACAATTTCAGTGGTTTTTAGTTAACTTGATGCACACCAGAGGTCTTTGCATGGAGAATGTGCAAAAAATACTCTTCAAAATGACAACAGTTTAATAGTTTCACCTGTCAGAGCTGTGGCCCTTGTGGGCAGCCTAAAACATTATTAAAATGATTACCTCAGCCAATGTGAAAACTTTCCAGTACAGTGTAAGATGGGTCACTGGCATAACTCTGTTGATATTAATCATAAAGTTCCAGTTAACACGTCCAGGTGTAAGCTATATGATTTAGATGAATAGGCTTGTATCTGTTTGGGGACACCTGTTCCCTCTGCAGCAAACGGTCTTCCCCACGTGCACAGAAACTTGGAGTGAAAAGTGAGCTTGAAGGGCAAATTAAATACAACTGATCTTCACAGGGTGGCCTTGTTTTCCCCTATATATTTGGATTTGGTGGAGCACTTCCTTCCCTGCAGCTGGGAGGCTTGTCTTTTGAACCGAGGACTGAGAACCAAGTGATATTTGTAGTCACTCTGCATTTTCCACTCCTAGTTGAGGGATTGCAAGGAAATACAGGGATTGTGTTTGAACTCCTCTAGCCTGAAGCACTTCAGTATTAATCTGCATAGGAAATATGCTCATTTTGAGCAGTTTCTGTAGCTATTCAGTATTTTTCTGTAAGGACAGTAACTGTAGTTACTGTTAAGGTGAATAAGCATCATTTGCGGCTGCTTTTGGATCTTTTGATAGAAGAGTGGACTTGGGAGAGGGAGCTTAGAGGATCCTCTGACTCTTCAGATTCTTTGAACATCAGATAGTGATCACCTGACAGGTTGTTCCTACAGGAAGTGTAGAATGAAATAGCTGAGGCTTAAAAGAGTGGCATATAAACTCATTTAAAGTAATGGCTGCTGGCATACTTGGATGGTAGCAGCCATAATGCCTTTTATTTAAACAGAGATACCAGAGGCAATTATAGGAGGGTCTGAGCTGTAGCCTGTGTCTGTAGTGAGCGAACTGTCCACAGTAACACTGCTGTTTAGAATCTGTGGACATACGTGGTGTATCAGGGAAGAGACAACACAGCTTTTGTAAAGGAAGCTGTGCCTTGCATGGCTCTGCACGTCCTTTGACAGAAGTGGCAAACCTGTGGACAAGTGTATCTGGTTTACGCTGTTTTGAATCTGCAGGGGGCACTCAAAAACTTTTTGTGAGAAACCTGAAAGGAGCTAAGCAGCCATGGGGAGAAAAAAGGATGAAGATCCTGAAGTGGATAAACTACTTAAATGATAGAGATAAATGATGATTAGAGGAGTGTCTCAGATTGAGGATGGGACCCATGCTGTTCAGCATATATGATTAAGCAAAGTCACTCAGAATAATAAAGATGAGGACTAACTGCAAAAAGTAGTAGAAAGCTTCACAATGCAAAATGACTGGGCAATGAGACGTTAGGTAGCTTTGGTGCAGATAAATATGAAATGATGCATTGGTGAAAGGGGGGAAATGTTCACAAGTTTACATATAAAATGATGGTCTCTGAGTTGGTTTTTCTCATTCAGTTGAGCTGTTAATAGCTAGTTTTATGAGAACATCAACCTGCTGCTTATTAGGAATCATAGCAATTGCTGGATATGACTGGGAAATAAACACAAAATTGATAGCATCTGTATGTGTGGAGTTTTTTTGTACAGGAATAACGAGAGGTGGGAAGCTGATTTATTTTTGTATGTGTGTTGCTGTTCCAACCAAACTAAAACTCTTCAGACAGGAAAAGAGACTACTGAAAGGGGATGGTTGAACATTTATGAAATCGCAATGTTATGTGGAGATAATTAATAGCAAAATTTGTTCACTGTTTCTGCCAATAAAGGAATTAGGTGACATTGAGTTAAGTTAGTGAGTTGCAGTAGCAAACAATAGTTGCACTGTGTCTAATTCAGCTTTTGTTGGGCGCAGTAAAGGCATTTTATGGTTCCTGCGTAATTTTTGTTATTGACTCTAGGGGAAATATTTGGATGTGATTTTCCTTTGTTTGGATTAAAATATTGGTTAACAATTTATTAATAGGGGAGCCAGCAGAAGCAGAAGCCAGAGCACGAGCATCCAATGAAGATGGTGAGATTAAACGTGTTTCAACTAAGGAGTGGGCTAAATCAACTGGATACGATCCAGTTAAACTTTTTACTAAGGTATCTTCTTTACCCCCAATAAATGTCTATTTGAAGTGTATGAGGTGCTTTAAAGTTAAGTCAAAACCCAATTTGGATGCTTAATGCTATCCATCAATTATGCAATTATGACTTCCACCAATTTTGCTGTACTCTGTCTTTTACAACACTTGCTTGTTTTACGGATTCCATCTGCTTCTGCACAGATGGCTTTAGCAGCTTGTCCATATTGTACAGGAAAAACTTAATTCCAGTTACTTGTAATATGAAAAAGTAAATTTGAACTCTGCAGGAGTTTCACGGGGCATAATCAGAACCAGTCTGAGGACCTAAAAGCTATCAGTAATCTGTAAATGAAAATACAAACTGGTTTAGGAGTTTTCCCTCAAAATAGTTGCTGAGAGAGTGGAAGATGGAGGAAATTAGTATAGAATGTAATGTTGATAGGTAGCAGTAACTTTACTTTGGAAATTCATTGTCATGTAGTTAAGAATATCTCAGGGAGAGCATACAGAGGGCTGTAGTGATGGCTTCAGTAGGCACATGAACCCACTGTTTGGACTATTGTTTCTTGACTTTTACCTTACTCCCCCCAGTTCATCAGAACCATGTCTGCTTTATGCAGTAAAGTGTTAGAGAATGGAGAAGAGTAAGTTTTTAGAATCTGTTTTAGTTTCCTATGGAGTTTGATTTTTATTTATGTGGTTGAAAATATTTTCAAGGAGAAAATCAAAACCTCATAAATCTAATGCTGATTTTTCAATTTCACAGCAGATGTAAAAATAAAGTATGTCTTTTTCTTCCCCTCTCATTTTAATGTGTTTCGCTTGTTTGCTTTAAATATTTTGTAGCTTTTCAAAGATGACATTAGATATCTGCTGACAATGGACAAGCTGTGGAGAAAAAGAAAGCCTCCAGTGCCACTTGACTGGGCTGAGGTACAAAATCAAGGTAGTTGTCCCTCCTCCCACTGTATATGTTTGTTGATGCATCTTTGTGATATGTATGTTTTCTCACTGTCACAGCTGAGTATTGGTATTGAACATACTAATTCTTCACAATTCCTCAAGATATTAATTTTTTCTCTATAGAGAGAATGTTTTATCTAAAACTGTTCTGCAATTGTTATTTTAGATATTTAGTATTGGCTGGAGAAAATTCCCATTTCACAAAATCTTGTGTCAGCTTATTCTAGGAGACCTTATCGTAAGCACTGATACATTTATCAGTGAAAGCTCAGTTTTGCTGAAAATTTACATTGCTGTAATTTGTGCATGTTTAGGCAATTGATAGTAAGTATAGCTATAGTTGCAGTTTTAAATGTAGATTTGCTGTGAAATGTTTGGGCTACTGTAGTTTAAGGATATTGTGTCAATTTAGAAAATATTTAATTTTGCTGAAATAGGAAACTACTTAGTTCTTTGAGAGAACTTCTGTGGGATTTAAAAGTATTCCTGATTTATTTTTCCTTTTCCCAAAGAGAAAAACATATCTGACCAACAAAATGAATCCTCTGCAGTCTTGAAGGATCAGCAGGTTCTTGATGTCAAGAGCTATGCACGCTTATTTTCAAAGAGTGTTGAAACCCTGAGACTTCACCTGGCTGAGAAAGGTGATGGCGCAGAGCTTATATGGGATAAGGTAAGTTTGCCAAATACATAAGAACTGGTTATACTCTATATATGTAGTACAAATATTAATTGGACTAATTTAGTTTCATTCCAAAATAGTACTACTTAGAAGCACTTTCCATATGTAAACAAAAATATACTTTAAGCACTGTGTTTTGGAACTCACCGAGTGCAAGGATTAAGTCCTGTGATGTAAAATAACTTAATTCATCAACTTTAGAAAGCACAAATTCAACTGTATTAGTCATATTTTGATTTTTGAAAATATTTTAATAACACAGCTTAATTATTTAATTTTTTTTTAGCTTTCTCTAAAACATGCTTTTATATAGTGATTTGTAGCTAGAGTTCTGTGGAGTTGTACATATTAATTAGCTCTGACAATAAGTATGTGATATGTTAGAGTTTTGCTGAAGAAAAACAAGAAGAAAATTTTCTCTTTCAGCACCAGAGACAGTGTAACCTTCTTGCAGTCAGTTGTCATTTGGCATAAGAAAAAAAAAAAGTTTGTAAATATAGGGGCGACAAAATAGTAAAATAGTATCACAAGAGATAGTAAAAATACTTTTTTCTGAAACACCAGTTTTTGAAACCAGGTACAAAACATTGTAAGATTTGGGATTTAGACATTATTTTGAACATACAAGGCATTTTATTAATACTAATACAGTAATTCACTACCAAAAAATACCAAGTACCATTTCTAAACGTGTATTTAAAGTATTACTGCTCTGTCTAAACATACCATCTGAAAAAGGAAGTATATTGACTTTGAAATGGAATATTATACAGACTTTTTTTCAACTTTCTGTTTTTAAGGTCTTGGGAACCATGTGTTGCAAACTTTTTCCGATCAGTAATCTGATTTTTAAATACTTCTTGTATTAACTTCTTGTCAGGATGACCCTTCTGCAATGGATTTTGTCACTTCTGCTGCGAACCTCAGGATGCATGTTTTCAGTATGAATATGAAGAGCAGATTTGATATCAAGTGTAAGGATAACATATAGCATTGTTTTATCTAATAATGTAAACTTCTCATTTTTATTTACTGTTAAATATCTGCATACATACTCTTGCTTATTTTGCAGCAATGGCAGGAAATATTATCCCAGCTATAGCTACTACTAATGCAGTAATAGCTGGTCTGATAGTGCTGGAGGGCTTGAAGATTTTATCAGGAAAAATAGATCAGTGTAGAACGGTAAGTGGGAATAAGATACTTTTACTTTATTGTAATTTATTATTTGTTTAAAAGTCACATTTAATTTGCTTTGACTGTTGTATAGTTTTACTGTCTCTCGCTTGTTGCTTCAGTAGATTCTGAACGTGCTGGAGACTTTCAGCCACAAAGAAAAGAGAAGTAGAAGCCTCAAGGATCATTAAATTCCTCTGATTTAATGAAAATTGGCTGCTGGATAGGAGAGAGAACCAGACTGACATCACTTGAAACATGGTTGTTTCGTGTTACAGATCTGTTTGGTGATAGCTGGTCAGTCAGCACAGGTGTCATTGCAGACTGGCCATAATATGCACTTTCTCCTGTTCAGCAGGCATGTCAAAGAGGATTAGGGAACAACCTGTGAGACTAAAAGAATCAATCTGTAGGGAAACAGGTTTTATGACTCCTGTTACTTATAGAATAACTTGTTTTATTCTTGTCTATCCTCAAGATTTTTCTGAACAAGCAGCCAAATCCCAGAAAGAAGCTATTGGTTCCTTGTGCTTTGGATCCACCAAATCCTAACTGTTATGTATGTGCAAGTAAGCCAGAAGTGACTGTGAAACTTAATGTACACAAAGTTACCGTGTTAACACTCCAGGATAAGGTAAATCTTGAATATTAGCTACAGCTTTCATTTTGATTCTAATACTGTAGATTGTTAAAGTTAGGTTTTTGTTCAGTATATTTTGACTGAGTATCAGCTGTTTATATTTGCTCTCCATTTAGCATTCCTCTCAGCTACAAGAACAGCTAGATTAGGCAGTATGCTTCTTGGACATGTGCTTGTACATCTTGTGGAAGATTGTTTGTACCTTTTTGGTGGTTTTAAATCTTACTCATATCCAACAGCAAAAAACTGTGTGTTTATCAGTTGAATAGTTCAGTAGCCATGTTATAGTTGTGTAGTAACAACATTTGCAATTCTGTCATTTTTATGAAGTAAAAAATCTTTCAGCATATCTGAACCTGCAGGTCTCAGAAGGCAAAAATATAATTAAGTTGTTCATGAAAGTTTAAAAAAAAAAAGTATAGGCCTTCAGCAGATGCCTGAAAATGAGCCAGGATAAGAAAATCAACATAATTTAAGGTCATTTTTTTGGTAAGTGTTTCTAAGTCAGATATTGATTAAATAATCATATTCATATTTTCAGATAGTGAAAGAAAAATTTGCTATGGTAGCACCAGATGTACAAATAGATGATGGAAAAGGAACTATTCTTATCTCTTCAGAAGAAGGAGAAACAGAAGGTATGCATACTGAAGCTTTTACATAAGAGTAAATAAAAACTAGAAAGAAGCCGAGCTGCACAGAGTGAAAGTGTAGTAAATGTTCTAGTGTTCATCCTGTAGACTTATATTTGAAGAGAACTGGATTTGCAGGTATATAAGTAGCTCAAGAATAGCTAGTGGTATTGTCTACAAGCCTGCATGTCCAGTTCAGCTTTTCTACATAAAGTACTTTTCACCTGGAGTGTCAGGATTCCTTTCAAGGATAAGTATTCAGCTATAAAAGTGCACCAGTTATTTTCCTCTGTTTGCAAGTCCCATTCTTTTTCTTGGTCTTAGGTTGTGGGGATCTTATGATGCTTGTAGGCACTATTGTAATACAAATATTATCTCCAGAACATTCCTAAATGTAATAATAGTGAACGTGATGCTTGAGGGGTAAATAAGTCAAACATAAGCAGTTTTAACTTCTGTTAGGCTTAAATGTCAGCTTTTATTTTAAGTATAGCTAATAAATTATAATCTTATGTTTCTACTTAAAACTTTTGGAGTACTCATTTCATCATACTTATTCAGGTATAAAGGATCTTTAGATAAATAGCTTTATACATGCAGTTTTTCTCTATTTTTGTAGCAAATAACCACAGGAAATTATCAGACTTTGGAATTCGAAACGGCACTCGACTACAAGCAGATGATTTCCTCCAGGACTATACACTGTTAATCAATGTGCTTCATAGGTAAGGATTCTGAAATAATTATTTTTGTGTATATATATATATATATATATATATAGAACAATTCCACGGGGAATTTCCAACTCCAAATTTGAAGTTCATGAATAAAACTCAAAGAATAAGCCGTGGAAAGAAAAATATAGAGGTAAAAGAGGAATTGTTATTTTTTAAGGATTCATAGAGTTCAGGGGGTGTTTTGTTTGCTTTTTGTTGTGGTTTTGTTTCAGTTTTTTTACAACAGTAACGGGAAGAATTTTATTTGATTAATCTGTCACTACACAACATAAAAATACAGTGCAAAACCAAATTTACTTGTGGGGCAGGCAACAAGCAAGAAACTGCCATTTAGAAAATAACAAAATAAAAAAAAAACCCAAACACACACACAAAAAAAAACCCCCAGCCTGCTGGAGTAGTAGATCCTCTGCTTGACTACCTGTGTTCAGATACAGCAATGCAAATAGAAGTCACTGAAATAATTGGTGTGTGTATTTAACCCTGGATAAGTAATGTACATATTATATACAGTAAATTAACACACTGCACTTTCAGTGAGAATAGGAATGGGACACTGAGAAAGAAAGGTAAGCTTGGGTAATGATTTTTCTCATTTCTAAGCATCATAAGTCATGACACTGTGGAACAATGTTCACAAATAGACAAGCATAATTATAAAGGAGCACTGAACAGATTTTCCTCTTTTTGACTGTTTTTTCTCATTTTGTCGTAGTTGTCGGGTGCTCTAATATTTGAATGTGGCGTGCCTTCTTTGTGAAAAAGACATTTTTTTATTTTCACCTGGTTGTTTAAAAGCATATGTATTATTCTGCAGTGAAGACCTAGAAAAAGATGTAGAATTTGAAGTTGTTGGTGATACCCCTGAAAAAGTTGGCCCTAAGCCATCAGAACCAACATCTAAGAACATTACCAATGGTAGTGATGATGGAGCACAACCCTCAACATCAACAGGTAAGTAACAGTAATCAATATTAAATAAAACAAAATAGTCTTTCAGTAGTGCAGTTCGATTAAAATAGTTGTCTTCAATTTTATGACTGGACTTTGCCAACATGAAATAAATGGCATTTAAGTTGCCTCTGTGTATAAATATCATATTAAATTTTAAAAATGCACATTTACAATTGTTACAAAATGCATGTTTAAGAATTTTACAAAGGTTTACAGTAAATAAACCTTGAAGTTACATTATTTAACTCACAATGGCTTGGTGGGGTGTCAGCTTAAATGCATCATTTGCAGTGTGATTTAAAGTTAGACCCATTCTATCTGATGGTCATGCTATTGTTTGATAAAAAAGAATCAACCAAATTTGTCATTTTCTCCCTGCAGTTCAAAAATTAATTTGTGGATGTCTTTGAACATGTTTCATTTTGTTAACTTATGATGATGTCTTTATTATCTGCTTACAAAATTATTTTTCACCTGTCAAGCAAAGCATGTCAAGAAAATTATATTTGCTGTCCAGGAAGAATTACTATCACCTTCCTAATATAGAGTGTTTCTTTGAATATACCTAAAATAGTTTAACTTAAATGAATATGGGATGCTTAAGCACTGACGGCTAACGTACTGGAAATGCCATAGTGTTTTGCAGGGATAGTGTATGAATCTGAATACCTGTTGTGACAGATATAAGTTAGACATCTCTAGTTCTGTCTTACATTTTTGAATGATCTTCCTTTGCCTGTCAGATGGTCCTATTTAAGATACGTACACAAGTATGTAGTCACTTCCACTTCCTTCTTGCTTCAAGGGAGATTAAATTTTAAGAGTATTGCTAAAATTTAACTCAAATTATACAAAAAACACATAAAACTAGTTTTCACAGTGAATTTGTACTTCAAAGCAAACAACTTTCTCTGGATGTCTTGAAAGTTCACATTTGGCTCTATTTTCCCTTCTTTATACTACCCATTGTTATCCTTGTAGCTCTTCAAGTCAGCTCACCCTTCCACTCCTCCCTCTCTTGGCGTGTTCTCTCTCACGGAGCATGGCTTCTAGCTGTTCTGCTGAATGCACTAGTGAAAGGAGAGGCTGCACTACAGCTCTGTGTGTAAAAGCTTTTTTCCCAAAGACTGCTGCAGATAGAAGAATGGCATGCTATTTTGTACATGGAAAAGAAAATGTTGCTAACTAATGCATTTCACATATTTTTGGGTTACTGCAATAATTTCCATAGCTCTAGTGAAGAGGGAATAACCATGTGAAAAGATTGTTTTGCACTTTTTTCCAGAGAAATTCAGAATACTCTTGCAGTTGAATGACAACAATTACAGATAAAGAACATTCCAAGTTGTATTTGTTGTGGTAGAGACATTCTTATTTTTATGTATGAAGTTTAGTTTGAGAGTGGACTATCTTTACAGTATCCTTTTGAATTAAAACCACATATTTTGCAGCTCCAGATCAAGACGATCTACTGATTGTTGATTCTGAAGATGAAGGTACTTCAAGCAATGTCGATGATGTTATGGAAAACAAAAGCCGCAAGAGAAAACTAGAAGATAAAGAGTGCATCAGTACAAAGAGAGTGCGTACTGAGCAGACAGAAGAGCAAGATGAAATTATAGCATTAGACTGAACATGCAAATGCCCCTTGACAAAACGATTCGCACCATGTAATACAGTAACAGCATATTATGTTGGGATGTGAAAAATGTCCAGAACTAGACTAATTTTAAGGCCTTTGTTCCAAGTGAATCCAAACCCCCGGCTTAAATAATTTGTGTCTGTTTCTCTTGATGATAAAGCGCTCATCTCAATAGACTCTTTCAGAAGTTTTTCCATATTAATTCCATATATTAAATGTAGTAGAAACATAGTTTATAAATACTTACAGATAAGTATTTGCTTAAACAGTCATGAAAAAAGCATGTTATTTTTGTGTAAATGCCTTTTAGGTATAATTCAATAGGACAAAAAAAAACCCAACTACTCTTGTTTAGTAAAGGGTCATCATCTGATGCCCAGGTTTTAAGTAAATACTTTTTTTTTTTTTTGCTTGAAGAAAAATATTTTCAGTCTAGTCCTAAACATTTTTCACACCCTGAACAAGTAAAGAAGAAAATTCAATAAAGCAAGTCAGTGCCATGTTTTAACAGTGTTCTTAAAATTCAACTGGCACTATGTATATTACTGTAAAACTGTTAATTTACTCAAGTTTTTCAGCTCGTACTGCCTGGTATGTCAATGTAAGAAGCAAATTTTTGTGTATTGTTACAGTTTCAGGTTATTTATATTTGATGTTTTGTAAACTCAGATACTACTACTATACTGTACATCTGATGGACCAAATAAATGACATCTGAAATACTTGCTATATTTGCTTGCACAGTCCAAGTTTATGCTGACTTATGGGATTTTACAATGTATAGCCTTCAAAAATTACTGTATTATTTTCATTTTTCTAAACATAACCTAGTAGTACAGAACTTAAGCTTCACTTGTTTGAGGTGAAAGGGGAATTTTTTTAATAAAACTTTTGTGAATGTTTTTTTTCTTGGACAATCAATTATTGGCCTCTTCAGTTGGAGCATCTGCACCACCACACATGAGCTTGCACTACCTCATGCTTTCAGAAAGAAGAAAGCACTGGTCTTTTATACATGACACTGTGCATAGGACAAAAGTGCAATGTTTAGAATCAGTATCTTAAAAAATGCATTTTTTTAACTTTTGGTAGCTCTCAAAACTATCAGTGTTGTTTCATAGAACACATTCATCAGCCATTTCAGTCACTATACTGAAATTACTTTCCACCTTCATGTTTGTGAAACAAAACTGCTTCTGTTCATAAATAACTATGCAGAGTTAGCCTTACAGAGCAGAGGAATTGAGCAGACAAGATTTATTCTGTTACAGTTTGCAAATTGAATGACTTTTAAACAAGATGTTAACTGTACAGAAGGAGAATGTAAAAAACCCCAAACCAGCACCTTGTTTGGTCCCTGCATCTGGTTCTTTCTAGTACAAAGGCCAGCTCGTCATCAGTGATAAATTGCCAGTGCAGTACAAAACTACAATTCTATGATGTAATTAACGTTTTATCTTTTCTTTTAGGTAGCAACAGTCATATGCAATGGCTTATTTGGAGGTATAATACTCCACCATGAAATTAAATCCTTTTGAGTTAGCTGCTTGGCCAGCATGAGTGAAGACTGAGAGGTAAAGATGTAAATAAGAGTTGTTACAGAAAGGATTTTTCAGTACTATGGAAACTTTCATAGTTCCTGCCATAAACAGTTAAAGCACTAGCATTTACTATGTCTGTGACTACATCGTCCAAAAATTAAGGCCGATATTTCTTATTTTAAGCTTTACTAAAAATTATTGGTTTATTAAATTAGTTGTCAAAGAGCTTATCTGTGCAATAAGATGTTTCTCATTGTGACATGACAAAGCTTTGTCTAAGCTGATGGCATGTGTAATGTGTCTAAGATAGAATCACTATCTCGATCACTACCTGAGAAATTTCCTAGCTTGTACTGGCTGGTATACGGGAATGTAGAGTTCTAACTTTTTTGATGATTTTAACAGTAGAGGCTATAATTCTGGGAACTTTATTGCATTAGTTCTACTGAAGTTGAGAGTGTTTATGACTTAGAAGTTCAGTGGCATATGAGCTGAACTGAAATAACACACAACACCAACAGATTTAGGAGTGAAAGGCTGGGGTCTATTCAGTCTCACTGGCTTCTACTCCTTATTAGTGTTAACAGCATAAGAAGACAGTACTCAAGTGATTCCTTAAAGTATTTGGGATGCTGCTGTCCAAGAAGATACTCATAATAGTTTCTCAGAGCAGTAGACAACTCTTGGCAATAAGGCCAGACTGCAAAAATGTTCAGAATTAATCAGCGTTACGTCTTAGGTGGGGGAGTACCACTGCAGGACACTGGTTAGGTTAAGTTTTAGAGAAGCATTAAGTAATTTTAACAACGTGTCATCATTTAGTTTGCAGCATGAAAGGCGGTCTAGAATCAGCTACAGAGGCAATTACATCTTGATGAAATTGTGCTGCTCTTTTCTGGGTAGTAGGTTGTTAGATGGCCAAAAAATGCTCATAGATCCTTCCTGTACAATACTTTAAAGTGAATGATTTTTAATATATTTTCTTTAAACACTCTGCTTCTATAGAACATATAACAGGCTGTTCATATAGCGTCAGCTGTTCTATTTGGGTCTTGTTAAGTTTGGCAATACTGAATGGACCACTGAAAATGCAATCTGCTTCTGTGCTAAATGTAAAACTGCTTTTCAGAATTGGAATATGAATGTCCTTAATTGGCTACGAGTCACCAGTATTGTATAAATGTAGAATTTTCCAGGTTAAACTTTCTCTTGCCCTTGAGAGCAAATTATAAAAAGCATTTACTAAGCTTCCAAGTAATGAAAAAGAAAAAAAAGTAAGCCACTTTTCAACTGACCATTTGCTTATGTCCTAATAGCAGTAGTATTGATATGGAAGGAAGTGTAGTTGGAAGACACAAGATTTAAATGTTAAAATGGAGGATAAATTCTTCCCAGTGCCTTAGCTTGGCAACCATGATGTAGGCTCTGTCTTCACTAATAATTTTTGAGCCAGGCTCATTAAATCAGTCTAGAAATTGCTATTTGCAGGGATACAAATTGGCTCTTCTGTCACACAGCATTCTCTAGTTGTTTGTTTATACTGATGCAAATTTGTGTCATGCAGATAAGCTTTTCTGGCTGCTTTCATAGTAACAATTCATTCTTGATGCTTGTATTTTTTATTTACTTAGTGAATTTGAGTGCCATGTAGGAAAATGACAAGAAAAATAGTGGCATATTTTAGTGTAGTTGAATGCAGCTGAGAGTGTATCTAGTATCTTTGTATGCTATTAGTTCGGTATCCCTTTTCTGCAGCAGGGCATGGAAATGAGTATTGACCACCATTGATATACAGCAGTTAACTGGAGATTCATTAAGACTTATGGTGAAGAAATTTGTAACAACTTTTCCACAATGTTATTGTCAAAAAAAAAAAAAAAAGCAATGTATCTCATTCTCAAAGCGTCTAGAGAATCACCCGTAAGGGGCAATTGATAACCCTTCAGGAGAAAGAACTTTTGGGGCAATGATAGCAGCCTCTACTAGCCCATTTCCTAAAGACTAACTTTAACCTGTAGATGACCATTTAATGTTTGTAGTAGTTCTACATGACATTTTAATTTTACTTTATGAAACCATTTCACTGTTGAACCACAGCAAGATGCATGCTTTCTTGGCCTGTTGACTCTGACAGCTGACAAGCAGGTTGATGTGCCATTTCAAATTCTGACCTTTACAACAAAGCCCGCTTGATAACCATTTATTAGATCCCAGAAGATAAAATAGGCTTGTGTTCAGTTTGTATATACCATTGATAGCTGCTGCAAGCTTTATCTTCACTGACCCAAAATTTTAAATTTAGATTAGAAAACTCATTAAACACCCAATTAAAGAAAATAAATTTGTTTTTTCTTAGTGTTCTGGTTTTGTGCCTATAGGTAGAGATATTTTCTTTCTTCTCTTTGCAGCTATAAGGACAACAAGCCTTCAGTAGTGTGCATCTAAAATACTAAATGTGCAAGAAAGCAGAAACTATGATCAAAGTAATACAACAAATCATAAAATTACAGAATGGTTTGGGTTGGAAGGGACCTTAAAGACCATCCAGCTCCAACTCCCTGCCCTGGGCAGGGACACCTTCCACCAGCCCAGGTTGCCCAAAGCCCCGTCCAGCCTGGCCTTGAACCCTGCCAGGGAGGGGGCAGCCACAGCTGCTCTGGGAAACCTCTGCCAGGGCATCACCACCTTCACTGTGAAGAATTTCTTCCTTAGATCTAGCCTGAATCTACCCTCTTTAAGTTGAAAACCATTACCCCTCATCCTATCCCTACACCCCCTGACCAAGAGTCCCTCCCCACCTTTCCTGCAGCCCCTTTCAGTACTGGGAGGCCGCTCTAAGGTCTCTCTGGAGCTTCTCTTCTCCAGGCTGAACACCCCCAACTCTCTCAGCCTGTCCTCACAGGGGAGCTGCTCCAGCCCCTGAGCATCTTCGTGGCCTCCTCTGGACCAGCTCGAGCAGGTCCATCTCCTTCTGTTGGTGCCCCAGAGCTGGGCACAGCACTGCAGGGGGGGGTCTGATGGGAGCGGAGTAGAGGGGAAGAATCCCCTCCCTCTTGGTGCAGCCCAGGACACGGTTGGCTTTCTGGGCTGTGAGTGCACACTGATGGCTCACAGTCAGTTTTCCATCCAATACTACCCTCAAGTCCTTCTCTGCAGGGCTGCTCTCAATCCACTCACTGCTCCACCTGTATTTGTGCATCTTAAGTCAGTCATCTGGTTTTTGCTTGCCTAAGATTATTTCTAGGCTAGTGTCTGAGCAGAATCATTATAGAGAACATACACCTACAGACAAAGGAGTAGGAAGGAGAAGCATTTCAATGCTTTGATTTGGAGGCCTTGATTTTTCTTTAAGGGAGGAATAGGATGAACTAAATAAATGTACTCCTAGATACAGCTTGATACCTGTTTATATTAAGAGAAGAAAATTGCTGTTTAGATGCATGTCATTATCTTGTCCTTCTCATCAGCATACTTCTTCACTCCTGAGAAAAAATGAGAAATTTTTGGTATGATTTCCTAAAGAAAAGATACTTAGGGAATTGCTCTACCAGTGCTTTCCAGCAACATTTGGAGCTACTTGCAAACATTAAGCTATTACACCAGTGATCTCAAAGCTACTGCAGTTCTACAAGTAAGTGGCTGTAGATTAGGGGAGGCAGATGCACAGAGGTGCTTCTGTGGGAGCACTCAGCATTTTTAGCTGTGGTACTCGCACACCTACCTGCTGGTGGGTCTGTATGCTAGTCCACATGGGAGTTTGCTGCATTTTGGGCATCTACCCCGTGGTAACTGGAGAAGCATGTTGGGGAAAAAAGGGTGGCTAAGAGAACCTAACTAGAAGCTTAGGAAGCTGCTAGGAGCTGTGGATATTACAAAGGGGACAGAGAGAAGGCAGTACAGAGGTGGACCTGGGAGAGAATTAAAGATGTTGTAGAGGAGGAGTGTCAGAGACAGAAGAGCACTGACTGGTCTCTTGGGGGATGTAGGTGAATACAGCAGCAGGAACCTGGAGGTACTGTATATAGCAGCTGAGGACTGGGGTACGTCCTGTAGGAGTGGGAGAGTTCCATGGGACAAAGGGGCTGACAGGACTGCAGCATTATTGGGGATTTGGCGAGGAGGTTACAAGCTGAAGAATGCAAAGGATGCAGAATAGAGACCCGCAGCGGCTGGGCCTTCATTAGTTCAATTTCATATGGAACAGCTGTATACGTCTTGCAAATTTGTTCATTAATTTCAGTTAACAAGTGTTATCTCTAGAATACCATTTTATATGGAAAAATACCATGAAATGTAAATGTAATTGGTGTTCTCAACAAACCAATGTCCTCTTGCTTCTGAAATGATCCGTCTCATCATAGCTGAAGTGTTTTGTATTGGCAGGTCAGGAGGTCAGTGCTCGTAGCCTGCCTTGTTTCTTGAATGGGTCTAAAGAGGCGCATACAGTTAAGTCTGATACTTCTCACACGCAGAGAATCGGGGGGGCATGTGTATAGCAGTATGACACTCATGCAGTGCTTCTGGTTTTTTTATTAAATGCACTGATGCTATCTGATTTCTTCACTGGATGACAGTTTGCAGTGTCTTCAGGAGTTTCTTTTTATCACATCAGGATAAATTTTAGCTCTGTAGAGTCACAAGTTTGTTTTTGTTATTTCTGTTTCTCTGAAATAAGAAGCTATATAACCTAAGACCTCCTTAAAAGTACTATGTGGGTGTACTGCTGACTGAGCTGGCCAACTAAATTATGTATTTATGCAAGTGTAGTGGCTGCTATAAAGCTAACTGATGGTGTTTGAATATATAGCGATTATGTCCTGTGACTGCAAGGAAGTATGACTAAGGCCATGTGTAGTCTCCAAAGTATGAGCCAATAAACTGCTTTGGCCAGAAATTTTATTATCTGAAATAAGTAAGGGAAGTGGAAGATGAAACTATGAAAGAAATAAGATACGTAAATGGTGCTTGGACATATGTTGTCTGTCTAACCTAGCACGTTCACAAAGTGCCTGTCATGACTGGAATTTTACAGGGTCTGTCCCAAGTTAAATTTGTGCAGCACAGTGAATAGCTGCATTTGCAATGAATAAGAAGAATGTAAAAAATGTTAAATAGTGTTTTATTGCGGATTTAGAATGAAAAATGACCTGTAAGCCTCCAGAGTAGTGTTAGTCAAAAATACTTTAAATAGTTGTGCCTAGCAAAGGTGACCATTCAAATACAATGCGTTTTGCCTACCAGAAGATGGTGCCCTAAAACACATTCAATAATTTTAATTTTTAAAAGCTATGATCAACTGCAAATGAGTATTTTAAAAAAAACATGCCAGAACGAGGTGATTTGCAAACAAATCACCCAAGTCCAAATACATACTAATATCCAAACTTCATATTCCAGAAAACTTGCTTATACTTAAAGTTATCACAACACAAATTAACATACAGGGCCCAGACAAGCAAAACAAAGCAATATAAAGCACAACACAACTACCACTTCAAAGAAAATAAAAACTTAAGTCCCCCCTCCCAAAGTAAAATTCAGCATAATTTTTCCTATGAATTTCACAAGTTTTGCTTTGTTTTTTCAGTTGGGCATGAAACACACCAGAGAAAAAGAATAATCATTACATTCCTCACCAAGAAAACAATCAATTTTAAAACTGCAAATCAGAATAGTAAATCCTTGAGTAATAACGAGTCTTATTTACCTTGCAGACTCGAAGGTATAATTTCAGTTTTCTTAATGTTGGAGACAATGAGGGAAATTGCAAAAAAATCAGGTAGCATCCAATTCAGTAAGCAAATCTGTGGAACAGCTTCAAATTGTTAAATTGATGAAGCGAGACAAAGAAATCCCTCCTGCATTGTGTCAGTAAAACCACGTCTGATATAACATACACCGCAACACAAGTCAGTGGGATTTCTGCCATTGTCCTCAATAGGGCTCAAGTTTCACTGGTGAATTCTTACAGATTCTTTGCTTTGTTGGTAATAAACTGTTTGCAACTCGGGGAGACAAAATCCCCAGCAGACCATCAGGTCTCCTGCCCATTGGCTTGGGCAGCGTTTCCTTGAAGGCACTGGCAATTAGAAGAAACAGGAGTGCAGTGCCTGTGAGGCCCAGCCAGCTGAGATTCACAGATCAATAACTCCACCTGGCTTTTTTGCTCCCTTTAAGTCTTAGACAAAGGAGTTTATTTAACAGAAGCAGCTGGCTTTCCTTAATATCTGATTTACTGATGTAACTTTAAATCAAGCATAAGGACAACCACACCAAGCTAAGAAATGAAGTTCAGCTTTTATAATCCTCTATGACACTCTTGTGCTCTTAGTCATGGAAGTGTGAGTCTTTTTGCAATATATACATTTTACTGCTGGTTGTTAAAATTAAGCAAATATATTTAAAATAAAGTGGGGAGAAAACCATGTCAGGATTGTCAAGCTGTAATTGCCCAGTACTTTGGGTTTTCTTGTCTATAACAGCAAGGAAAATTATGAGGGTACTTATTACAGCAACAGCAGCTTTAACTCTACAGCTTTTGTTTGCACAGCCTGGCACATATGGCCCTCTATGAGAAATGCAGCAGTGCTTGAGTGTGCTACGTACCACTGCAAACATATTTATTTCACCCATGTGGGTTACATCTGTGGCTGTAGTGTGGATAAATGTTATGTTCATTATGTGTATGACAGAAGTACGATTTACTGGTGAAGAGCGAGTCTGTAGCATTGCCCCTGCAGCAGGGCTGAGGCAGGAACACAGTGCAGAGATACTCTGGCCTAGGGCTGCAGCAGGCTTGGCTGGGCCTGGCTTTGAGGATTTACTTACTGAACATAAGCTTTCAACAGTAAAAGTAAGTGATTTTTATAATTTGATCCACATTGCTTACTAAAAAGGGCTGTTTCCTTAGATTCTCCAGATTCTCTCGGTCCCCAGTATGTTTTTCCCATGAGTTCATACTCAGCAAAGCACGTGCTTCAGTGACTTACCAAGAGGCTTACCATAGAAACTTGCTACCTGCTGGCAGCAGCAGCAGTATAGAACTATGCTGCCTCAAAAGGTAGAACAAGGGCAGATTGGTAGCTCAGGACAGAGCTACAGAAGGGCAACAAGCTCCTGAGGTAGCTTATGCTTCTGACTTCACACCGCATCAGCTCTGCAGTTCCTACTGTAAAGACAACTGTTCAAAATGCTTCCTTGCATGAGCACACAGGCAGGGGATCACACTATGTCCCCATTCTGTTAGATTAATAGTAAAGTTAGCTAATGTTGTAAAGTTTAAAATAAAAACCCCAAAATTTAAAATAAATTAATTTTTCTCTACATGTGCTCTGAGGTTCCCAGGTTGTCCGTGAGCCTCTCCTACCTTCTCAGGAAGACAGCCCTACAAAAATTGGCAGTAAGTAGTTCAAAGTCCGTAACAGGATAGAACATCCTAGTACGGGCCCAGGAATGATTGAGGAAGGAGCTTGAAGGCAGCAGCCTGTGAGACACCCACTGCCCCAAATGAACGTTGTGCAGGAGTCCCAGGAGGGGTGGATGAGGGCTCAAGTTAAGGTGATTTCCATGTGCTCCGTGGAAGGAACCTCTCCTTGTCCTTGGGGGGTACGTGTCCATGCTATGTGGCTAACAGCACAGTTTGTGTCTTTGTTGACAGCTTCACCAGAAAGTCCAAGGCTTGAATGGCACGGGGACCTGAATTGCTGCTTTGATCCAGTGCTGTGCACGTTTGCTGGGAAGTTTTTGCTGCTGATGGCGAGGGCCCGCGCTGCGTTCGAGGCGCAGCGATGGTGTGCACCAGGACACACGACCGCAAGAGGCGCCTCCGGCCATCACGCACCTGCTGCCTCGAGGTGAGATGTAACTTGTCCCACAAGTAGTAATCTGCAGAAGCACATGGTAACAGCTTGTGTGGTAGATCGGCTAAAAGTGTAATGGGAGATGTGAACGTGTATTAGAAAAGAGCACTTGACTCTCAAGATTGGTTGTATTTGCACACGTATGTTTGCATTGACAGTGGACTACCTCTCCCATGTCTAATAGATTTGCTTTACAGGTCTTGTTCTGCACATTTACATGGTCTGTTAGAAATTATTTTTTTTTTTTCCACTTGCCACCGTTTCACATGCAAACAAACAGATTGCCAATCAATTGCCCTCCACAGCTGGGGACATTTTTGAGTACACAGTTGCTTTTAATGTTTAATTAGGTATGATAACAGGATAAAATGTTCTTGGCATGGCATTGTGCCTACATTTCAAACTTGCAACATACTTCTCTCCTCACAGGGTGCTCAGCACCTAGCAGTGTAAGGACACCGCTCAGGTACCTGTTGTTAGGGCTTAGTCAGCATTTCTGCCGTCAGCGCAGATGATCCTCAGGGACCTGCAGCTTAGTTGCAAAAAAAAAAAACCAAACAACCAAACCTGTAAACTACATTAGTATTGGAGGTCTCAGTTCCGTAGCCATTTCGGGGGTGTTGTTTTCCAGCAGCCTTTTCCGTGTGAATCCAGATGTAAATGGCAAGCAGTGCTGGCTCTCCCGGATCAACAGACTTAGCTCTTGCAAAGGTACAGGCAGTAGCGTGCTTTTCTAAACTCGTGTCACTTCATAGATGGCTTTAGGCCACAGTATGTTTATTACATGTCTTAGTACTACTTTTTTTATTTTTTAAGACTACATAAATAACTGCAAATAATTATCAGCTGCCGTGCTGAAGCACAGGTCCCTTCGGCGGAGTCCCTGGGCCAGTCCCGGGGTTTCGCACAGGTGTGAGCCGTTTGCAGCCGTGGGGCCGGTCCCGTAACCCCCGGCACCACCACGATCCGGGGGATTTCACCGGGCGCGGCCCG
>NW_020799113.1:7783617-7834170 GCF_003259725.1 Athene cunicularia
CCCTACGCCTACAGCCCCTCCAAAGGCTCCGCGCCGGCCCCCAAGTTCAAGCTGCCCTACCAGGTGACGCCGTGCCGGGAGAGCGGCCCCAGCCAGGCGGAGAGGCGGCTGGAGGCGCTGACGCTGGAGCTGGAGAAGGAGCTGGAGATGCACATGAAGAAGGAGTACTTCGGTGAGGGGCCGGGGGGCGCGGGGCCTGCCGCAGCCCCACACAAACAGCCCCGGGTGCTCTTTGTCTGACTGGTGTCAGAAGAGCGGGCACCACAGCTCTCTCCGGTGTTTGATCTCCCTCACGTCTCTTCCCTGCGCGGTGCTTCCCCTTCCACGGGCGGGTGGGAGACTTCTCTGAGGTGTCGGAGAAGCCGTCTGTGCTGTCGGGGCTCACAGCAACGCTCGTTTGCCTCCCTCCTGGGCTGCTGAAGCTTTACCGGTGACCTCCCGCATCCCCGACGCTGTGGCGTTTGCGGTCGTGCTCCTAGGCCGTCTGTGATTAACTTTTATAGATGACGAGCCTGACCCGTTAAGTAATTTTTAGCGCCCCGTTCAATAAAATCCGTGCGCTCGTTGGGAGAGCCTGGGGGAGCCCGGCATTGTTTCTGCCCCGCCAGGCCTGGCAGGGCCTGCTCAGCGCCCGCGGCTGTCGGGGGTCCGTGTCGTCCCTGGTGCGAGAGGGGAGTTTGAGGGAGAGGAGACTCCTCTGTCCCTGCTAAGGCTCAGGCAGCCTGTCGGTCACGTCCGGATTTTTTGTTGCTTCTTTATAGAAATCTGTATAACAATCTCTTGAAGTGAGTGAACACGTTCTGTAGTCACACTAGTTAGGATTAAGCTCCCTTGTCTTTCTTACTTTGTACTGGGTGGAAAGGCCAAAATGCCTTTGAAAGATGATCCCGGAGTGTGCAAATACAGCCTTGTTTCTCCTGTGCCGGGGGCTGCAGATGAGCCGGGTAGCCCTCGGGAGAGCCAGTCCCCTGCCTGAGCGAGGGGCGAGTGCTCTCGTGAAGGTAAGGGGCAGCGGGTGATGCAGCCCCCGTGGGTGGCTGTTGAGGGGACAGCTATCTCTGTGCCCTTGTGCACTGCCTGGGTGCGGCTTCTGACCAGCGCCAGTGTTGCTGAAGAAGGAGACGTGTTACCTTAGCTGCTGGTTTGAACGCGAGGATTCAGACTGATTTGGCACAGCATTGGGGTGCTCTGCATGGAAGGAGTTGCAGGGCTCCTGGAAGTGTCTGCGAGATGCTTGTGGTGAGACAGACCTGAGCCCATCAGTGGGGGTAGCAAAGTAGTGCTCTCCCCTACTATAAAGATCTTTCTGTGAACTGCAGTGGCATATAGCTTCTACAAGCTCTTGTGCCCAGACAAAGGAAGCTGAATGCAGTGCTTACTTCCCTCTAGCCCGTGTGGGGCTAAGAAAGCTGACGGTCACCCACTGCATCTTTTGCAAGGTCGTGGCCCCTGGCATGGTGCTCACCAGCTGAGTGACTCCAGCTGAGGACAATAACGGTTCACTTACAAGTATCTGCAGAAGCTGGATGGGAGGGCTTGTTAATACACTAAATGCAGGAGATGTTGCCTTCAAAATTTGTGGCATACAGTGGGAGATTAAGAATTAAGATGTATTCAGAGTAGGAAACCACTTACAGCTGTCCTGAGCTTCTGAGAGGGGTTTCCAGTGGCCCAGAAAGCTGGGTGTGTGATCAGAGAGTCCAGGAGCAGCCCTGGAGAATCTGTCATGAGTGGGTTTTTCTTAGAAGAATTCGCCTGTTACAAGTGTCACTACTCGAAGATTATTCTGTAGCGACATGTTGCAGCACGCCCTAAACCTCAGCAGATCTGTCTGATGTAGGATCAGCAGTAAGCTTGCGCCTTTGTGCCTAGAGTGCGTGTGTACCGGCTGCTCTGTAGGTATTGTTGTAGCAGCACAAAGAACCACTGCTGTGACTTGCACCCTGGAGGCAGATGAAACACAGAAAATTGGGGTGCTTTAAAAGAGAAAGTTGATTTCTCTGTCTTACTGAGGTTTTGGTAAATCCAGGTGGACTTGATACCACATTTCTGCTTCCAGTCACCCATGGAGGTGAATGCTGAGCCTCGGCTGAGCAAGTGACTGAGGGGTTGGCAGGGATGACTGCAGGCTGATGAGTCAGAGACAAGGAGAGTGAGAACAGGATGGGGAGAAATCTTCGATTTAGTTTGACTTACCTGAGTCTTAAGCCATATTAATAGAGGGAAGCAAGGAGAAATGCATTGATTTGCATAGCAACTCCCCTATACTACAGCTGACGTCTTTGCTTACGCATTCACTCCTTAGTGCTGGTGTCTGGCGTGCTCTGAAGGCAGTTGTGGGGGGTTTTTGATGCCTATGGAGAACAGAGGTGAACAGAAATGTGGAGCCAATAGCCTAACAAGGTAGGGGGAACAGAGAAGATGGTTTAATGCTCCTTAATTAGATAAGCTTAATTGTCCAGTGAGGAAATGTTTACATGAGGACATTGGTAATTTTACTGGGTTCTGTGCCTGTCCCCAGTCCCTGTCCTGTCTGTCCGTCCTTGTGTCATGTGTCATTCCACCCCACCCCAAAACAAGAAAAAATCGAAAAATTGAGGCTCTGGTAGAGCCAAGGAGCATTCAGCCTGGCAGGTCTAGGGAACTGACGGGCATCTCTGCCCATGGTGGTGTGAGCAGCACTGTGCTGGGAGCTTTGCTTTACTGCCTCACCTTCTCCATCCTCCCTGTTCTTTTGGCAGGCTTCAGTGCATCTGTAGAGAGAGGGAAAACGCCCTTCCGCAGTTGGTTTAATCTGACTGAAGATGACAGTGCCTCAAAAGGAGCGCTCTGCATCTGCCCTACCCACAGTTGCACAGCTGAGAGGTAGCACCCTGCTGATTCCAAGTGCTCCCACCAGCACGTTGCAGCCACATGTGCTCGTTGATTTTACAGAAGAAGCAGCATGCACAGAAGAAAGGGGAGAGGGAGGGTTGTGTCGGGCTGGATTGGTGAGCTGCTCCAATTCATCCCTGTCGATGAGGTGACTGGAGCTGACCCAGGCAGGAGGGTGCAGGCAAAGGGTTCCTAGAGGCTGAGACTGTTTCTTTGGCAGCAGCCTGCAGTTGGATTGAGTAAAGCTGTTGAGACTTTGTTCCCTTGTAGCTGCTTTCTATGCAACCCCTGCCCAAACTGCTTCATCCTCAACACTGAGACCCCCTGTCTGTCCCTGTCAAGGCAGTGACAGTTTAGTAAATGTGCTTGGTTTAGTGGCAGATGCTGAGAAGAGAGGTAATGAAAAAGGACTTGCACTCACTTTCATAACTGTTCTCAGCTGAGCATTCATACTTGATGAGGTGAATTGCTAAAAGCTGTGTTTCAGGGATGTTTTAAATTGAATGTGCATCCTGAGGTGTCAACAGGACATTTGTGGGTGTTAGAAAGTCATTAGCTCAGGTGCTGTCTTAAATTCTCCTCACTTTGCAGAATTCTTCAGTCTGATGTCTAGGTGCTGAAAAAGATAGTTTAAGGTGAAAATTGGGTTTTGATGTGTCCATCCAAGATGAAGCAGTGCTTGTGGGACTGACTGCACACCTGTGGCTTGTCATCTACTGGGCAGGGAAATGTCAGTGTTGAACAGTCGTGCTGATTTGGCTGTTGGTTTTGAACAAGATATCTCTGTACATCCTGTGGCTCCACTGGTGACTTGTCAGAAATGGAAGGAGAGTCGACAGAGGGGTGCAGGCAGCAGTCATGTGCTCCTGACAGCCCCTGCTGTGTCATAGCCATCGCCCAACAAGGGCTGTCTGCCCGTCTTGGTCAGGGTGGTGGGTTCCAGTGCAAGAAGTGACTTAATTGTCTCACTGTCTTGAACTAAAGAGGAGGTGGAAGCGGCACACTGAGACTAGGGAGGTGGGGGGAGTGTGGATTGTTTCCTCCCTGTGCAAAGTCCATAGAGACAAGCAAGTTTGCAATCTTGCTGGTGTCCTTCGACACCCCTCTGCAGTGTCCTTTGTGCAGGTGCTTTTCCTCATCTTGGCACATTGAGTGTCTTCTCCACCCCTTGCTGCCACCTCACCCCCTTATCTCTTGAATCTGAATGCAGAATGCAGCAAGTTCCTACCACATGTGGTGGTACTCAGTGAGAAACAACTAGTCCTGTCACAGTGAGCTGTCACCTGTCTCGTCTTCCACAGGCTCCTTTGACCCTTCTCCACCCTGAGGGAAGCTGCCCCTTTCTCAGTACCCTGTAGCAGGCACAAAGTCTGGATTCTGCTAATAACTAGTCATCTGTCCAGCAAAAGGCCATTCTTACCCTCAAAAGTAGGCTTGACTTTTGAGGGCTCCTGGATCTTTCCAGAATGCCACCCAGGAGTACCAGCACACGTTTTTTGCAACACCACCAAGAAAGGCTGCTGATAACATCCCGTTGAAAAGCCTTTGGCCTGGTAGGTAAGTGAAGGGAAGAAATGGAACCCTAGTGCCATCTGGGACTTTATGTACATAGTCATCCATGCAAATCCATTTCTTTGCATTGAGAAATCCTGCTGGTGTTGCAGGATTGGCTTTTGGGGCATACAACGTGCTTGTGAGTTCAGAGTTATATGTTCATGTTTCTTTTGTGTGTGCAGGTTAATGTGACAGCAGGGTGTATATACGAGTGAGATCAAAATTAAGGCAGATAAGTGGTAAGCCTGTAGAAGCTGCATTGCTTAAAGGTGAAATCTGAAAATCTGAATGAAGTTTAGGTGAGCTTCCAGTTGGTGACTGAACGCTTGACATATTTGCTAAAGTGTTTTCTGTCTTAAGATTTCCTGAAGCTTTCTTTGTGAAATGCTAAATCTTTCCTATTTCCATGAAAATAGAGGTAATGGTTGATAAATCATACTGGGTTTGTAAATAAGCAAAGATTTATTGTCTGGGAATTGCTTCGTATTTCTCTTTATTTGGGCCTAGAAATCCACTCAACTTTGATAAGCAGTTGAGATCCTTCAGCTTTTGCATTCAAGGCTGTCCTCTGGAAAAGGATTTGTTTTCCACTGGATTTGAGCCTTTAAATAGGTAAACATCTAAATAGAAATAAACTTACACGGTGTGGTCTCCTGAAGTGTTCAAACAGGTCATGTACGTGGGAGTTTGGTTTTGCTAATCTTCCGATTACAGCTAGAAAAAATATTGCTGAAACTGATTTGAGGGTGGTCAGGCTTTTTTAGCTAAAGTGCAAGAAGACCCTCAAAAATGGGGTCGGATAAGGGAGGTGTGTGTTCACTGGGGAAGGCGCAAGAAGAGCTGCAGCGGGAGATGGTGGGGTTTAGCAGCATCCTGGTGTCTCGCAGCTAGCGGGAGCCTGCCCTCCTGTCACTGATCCTGCTCTGAGGCAACAGGCAGGCAGGCTGCAGGTGCCTGGAGGGGAGAGTGAGTGGTGCTGTCGTGGGTGCCTGGGTGCATGAGAGTAGAGGAGAGGGGGAGAGACTGAATGATGGGCTGAACGAGTCAAGAAAATGATGGTAAATAGCAATAGGGGAAGCCTGGAGCTGGAGGGTCCTCCAAAGGGAGGAAGAAGTAGGGAGGTAGGGGGAGAGAATGTAGAAAGAATTCAAGACAGCCAAGAGGATGCAAAAAATAAGTGTGATAACACAAGTCAACAGAGCTGGAAAAAAAGTCTCTTTTTGTCTATGGTATGAAATGATTGTGCGAAGGTTGTGGGAGTGGTCCTACATGACTTCTTGTAGTCCCTGGTAGCCTTGCACATGCTGGTGAGTCTCCCTGAAGTTGGAAAGTGATAAACCAAGTCATATGTGATAACAGGATGGGAAGAGATGTGCAGTGTAAGTGTGTTTTATATTTTATTAAGTACTAGATACATGTTACGAACAATTAACATTAAATGGAAATCTGGGCGATTGTAACTTGCAGAGAAGCATTATGAGTGGAGACAACTGCTTGCTTACCTTCAGCTGCAGGAAACTTGATTGTGAATACAGGTACTATATGATGACAAATGTTGTTTGCTTGTTTTTGTGGCTTGTGCTTTTATTTTTGGATTCTCTTGTTATAAAAGCACTGTGTGCAGAGGGGGATGGTGACTTCCAAGGAACCACCACCTGTTTACCACAGGTGAGGTTTCTGATACAGAGGTTTGGATGTATAATACGGAGTTGGAGTAGGCATATGCACCGCCATGTGATAGTAACTACTAGTTTAATTTTTACCCTTTCCTGTCACCTTATAGTTTGGGAAGTGTACCCGTGTGCGTACCCCTGTGAATGTTGTACCTGGTTGCTTCTGAGCCACGGGGTGTTGCAGCAGTGTGCCAAGGGGGAGGGAAGGGGTGAGCCGCCCAGCTCTACGGGCCTGAAGTAAAGGGGATTGTTTACATGCAAAATGCGTGCGGAGAAGGAAGTTTCTTTTTGCCTCTTTCAAAGAGTCTGTGTCCTCGTGAAAAGGCTACTGGTTTGCAAGAGTCGAGTGGAGCCTATGTTGCAGTTTGCTTTGGTGTGGAGCATGCTGTGCCCCTGGTGATCGCAGAGCCACGGGGCCACTGCGTGAAACGCTGAGCAGTTCCTTAGATCTGCTTGGGTTTTAGGGCTCTATCACAAGCTCCAAGCCAGGTCTATATATTGCATTCCTGAAGTAAGAGGCTCTCAAATTCCCAGAAGTAACATCAGGCTTCTAAACGCACCCTTCTCCCCACAACCCCCCCCCAATCAAGTATGCCTCCTTAGGGTGTCAGGGAGACATCATAAGCAAGATTCAAAATAAAAAATTGTTCCTCTAGCACAATTTAACTCGTACTGGCAGCTGTTTACCTAGCCTCTGTGCCTGATCCTCCATAAAGATTTATGTGTGCAAATGTCCCAGTTTGATGTTAAATCACGCACTGGAAATTTGTACACGGTGGCATGTGAATTGGGAGTAAATCGTGTAAGGGATTCTGTGGCCGCTCTATTTTGTAGAGTAGAAATGTGACCCTGATGTGAAGGAACAGGTAACTGTCAAAGTAGCTGTAGTTACATGATTGAAGTTGATGTTTCTTACTGTAAGATTTCTCTGAAGTTGTATCACTTTTACATTTAAAACGTGTAAATGATGCAACTTTGTGTGCTCCTGTTGATGTCTTGGTGACAGCAGCAAAGATACAAGTCTAGGCTGAAATCCTTAGTATCCATAGCTAATAAATCAGGATGTGTTTCTGTCGCTGATATGTGGGTATTGAATATTTGGAAAGCCTTCTCTAAGCAACAGAATTTGCCAAATACTAAAATTATTATTAAAAAAAAAAAAAAAAGGCAAAGCAATTTTCAGGTGTTTAAAAGGGTTGTTCATCAATGGAAAGAAAGTAAAAGCAATAAGCCAGGCAATTTTAATAAAACAAAAAAAAACATTTGCAGGAGTTGAGTAAGCTTTGGGCTTGGCTTCCTACCTGCATCATATGTCCCAAAGGCTATTGCAGGACAGTGCTTCATAGCACATTGGCAGAGTTACAGGGTGGGATCCTCCTCAGCACTGCCTGGAGCCCCGTGGTGTTGGAGGGGCATCCCCTTTGTCCCAGACCCAGCTTGGGCACTGGCAGGGAGATGGGATCCTGCCAGCCGGGTGCTTGGGCAGCTCTCCTTGTTACGGTGAAGGTGTTGGGATCCTGTGGGGACACTGCTCCCCAGGTCCCCCCACCCCTCTGGTGGGAGAGCTGCTCCTCTGGTGTCCACAATAATTTCTTACTCTGTGGCTGGAGAAACTAGGTGTCTCTTAAAGTATTGAATTTTTAAATTTTTTTTCTTCCCTGTTATGCCCATCCGGGACAAAGTGCCTCCTTTCTTACAGGGTACAGGAATCTATGATCTAAAGCAAAACTGAAACAGCAAAAAAAGGAAGAAATGCAGGAATGTGCATGGTGTCTGTAAATTTTATTATGAGCTTAAAAATGCTCGTTTTTGAGGGCTGTGTGCAACTGCCTGAAAGGTTCAAGTCCTGACAGGATGGAGGTACCTGAGGCTGTGATGTGGCATTGCTTGGAGATGCTCCAGGGGCGTGACTGCTCCTGAGGCTGGCAGCAGGATTCCTGTTGTCTTGTTCGAGAGCGGGACCAGCCTTCAGCTCAACAAAATTAACAGATGTGCTAATGATCAACCAATAAATGTCAGTGTTTGGCTAGATTTTCATGTGATTTTTCGCTGTGCCTGTATGTCTGCTATCTCTGGAGGTGGATTTTGTCCCTTTTTTCTACATTGGAGCAGATACTTGAGTTGTGCACTGTGTGTTATCTCTATTAACCTCACTGTGTTGCTTTAACTACATATCAGCGTAGCCTTGTTTGTTACTGTGATGTGAGACAGGAGCACAAGAAAATGGCCAAGCAAGTCATATATCTCCTCCAGCTGGAGTATTTCACATTTTCTGAAACTTCATTCCTTGTTTTTTGGAGCAGTTTTACTAAATCTCTAATGTCACATTTATGTGTTCTAGCAAACTTTTAAGAAAAGGCCTATGACTCATTAAGCAAAAAACCCCAGCGCCCCAGAGCACAAACAGTCATTTAATGCTCAGCTGAGAACTACTGTACATATAAAACATGTAAGAGCTTACACAGGGGGACTCAGCTGTGGGTAAGGATTTATTGCTAGTGACACCTATTTCCAAATTTGAGATGCTGGACAAGTTCCTCTCAGCAGGTTTTGCGTGAAGACCTGTAGGCAGTTGGGTTTAAGCCTCCATGTTGCTGTGTTGTTGGGGTTGTGGTGGTGCACGTGCCCTGGCAAGCGCAGCTCAGCAATCGTCTCGCCCAGCGTGGCTGCGAGCCCTGACCCTCCCTGCTGCTGAGAGGAGGGGGTGACAGTGGCAGCTACTGTGTGACTTGGAAGAAGGGGTATATTGGGCTGATTTGGTGCTGCCCGTTGGGGTTGGGGTGGAGTGTGCCGTGGATGCTGCACGCTGCCTGTGTGCTGTAGGCACACAGTTACCCCTGCAGTGAGTTTAGGGGAGCTGAAGTACCTAACAGAGAATTGAGTTCTCCAAGTGCCAGGGATGAGAAGTTAAATGACTTCAAAGAGAGATGTGATTGGGTTGGAGTAACACAAATACTTAACGCTAGATTTGGGGGAGGTGGTTAACTCTGAAGTCTTTAGTTGTAGGCAGCAGCACTGGGATGCATCTGGCTTGCTGTGAGGGTTAATGCATGCATTTGTGAATATTGGGATAAGCGCAGGGAAGTCAGTGTGCTAACATAAAGAATATTAATACCACATATTGTCATGAAATAGCCAGGGAGTGGATCAAATGGACAGTGAAGAGGCATTTAATAGGTTACAACAGGTCATGTCTGGCTATATATCATTGCTTTAAGAATTTTGCTGAACAAGGCTTATTTTGATTCAGAACACGTTTATAGTTTTTCCGAAAAGTAGATAGCTATTGTGGAAGAACTGCTGGGAACTCTCAGATGTTTTCCTGGCCATCCAAACATCTATTTAATTGGTGAACTGTTCACTTGCGACACTGCAGAACTTCTGGAAAGTGAAAACAACATGTTTTCTCCCTTTTAATGTGACCACTTGGAAAAATTAGAAAATTTCAAAGTTAGAGAGACGAAAAGCCATTCCTAAATGCATATTTAGATGCGCCAGCCCGCTTGGATCGTATTTCCTGTAGTCTGTGGAGACCCTGTGGCCTCTCCCAGGCATGGGAAATACCCTTTTGTTCTGGCGGTCATTGCATAAAACTTTCTCTCATCCCCAAGCATATGCAGTGAACTGGGGTCCAGTGAGTAAAGCTCCTGGGCTGGAAGTTGGGGGGTTCTGCTTCACATCTCCTGCAGTGTCACCTCTGTGCTGACAGTCCCAGCCTGTGGGGTTTTGGAGAGCATTGGGTAAGGCCGGTCCTGAACACAGGTCCCTGTTGGGTCAGTGTGGTGCATTCTTGAACTTGAAACACAGGGCAGGCAACTCTTTGTGGATGTCCCAAATTTAAATGGAAGTAACTCTGAGGTTCGTTTTTGTGCATGGGCTTTGTGTGTGCAGAACTGCAGCATGCATGCAGGGCATAGTTGATTTGAAACCTTTGTTAGAAAGGGATTTCTGAGAAGGTAGGAAAAAGTATGATTGTGTTTTATTATAATGAATCAAGTGCTGACCTGACTGAACTGAGACAGCTGGGGTTTCTGCTGCTGTGGCTTGATTCTGTTTTGCTGACCTCACAGCTATGACATTGCCTTCAGTAGTGTTAGAGTAAGATCTTGGTTTTGTGTTCTGACTTTGTTCCTGCTGTGAAATTCCTACTAAATCCATTTGTTTGGGCCAGATGATGATGGAAAATAATCACTGGGGGAATGGTTCTGAGCGAGGCAATAGTGAATAGACATTGCCAATTATCCACGGTTTCCTCCGCCCAGAAAAGCGTGCTAACCCGACCTGTGCTGCTGCCTGCTGCCCTGGCTGGTCTTGCTGTCGACATGAAGTGCAGCAGGATTAAACCCATGATCTCTGTGGCCTGTCTCACCTGTTGCTCTTCTTTCCACCTCTCTGTAACTAAGTTAGTTCAAAGAGAATGTTGATTTTTGTTTGTTGTTTTTTTTTTAAAAAAACGTGGAAGAAGCAAAAGATACTGGAGCCCAGCATCAGCTGAGACAAAACAACTGTTTATATCGTGCAGTGGAGAGAACTGTAACTGGTGAAATGTTGGATCTCTCAGTGTTTCTCTCTGTATTGTGGCAGTTGCCATGCTGTTAACCTTGAGCATCCCAATTCTCAGGTGTAGATAGGGGAAGCAGGTAATTCCTCAGGGGACAAGGCAGAAGTTCCTGATGAATGGCTAATAACTGTTGCAGCTCTATTTTTGCCAAGTAGTTATGTGAAAATTCTCTGCCATTGGTGGGTTGCCCATTTTTAATCAAAGCCGTGTTTCCCAGATCTAAACATTCAATAGAAAACAGAGCTGCACAACAATCAAGTGTGTTAGAGTCCAGATTTTGAGCTGGTTTGAGAAATAAGCATGTAATTTTCTGAAGCGTAGGTCAGTAGCTGATCTTAGAAAGTGTATTGGCTTGTTGTACCTGTTCTGGCTAGGGCAGGGCTGTGCCTCTGTGGTGCAGCCCTGTGAAGTAGTAGTGGTTCACAGCAAGCGATGCACTTGCTCTGGTGGAAAATCCCTGCGATTCAGGTGCAGAACTTAGTGTCTTAACTCAGAAAAAAACCTTAAGATGTGTCCAATTAAAATCCATGCAAGGTTATTAACTAATTACATTTTTATTTAGAAAATGGACCACTTATCTGATAAATCCAGACCTCCCTCATTCATGACAGCCCTGTTTAGGTCACAGGGACAAGTTTGACTTGTTTCTGACAGCTTGGAGTCATCTCTAGTTGTTTTTATTACACCAAAGAGATCAGGGAGTAAGTAGGTTCACATCTGTGTTTTACCCTTGTTGTGTTTCTCTGCCTGGCCTGCCCAGCCACCTCTGTACCTCCCAGGATGTATCCTCTGTGGAACTGTTGGGTATATGGCTGCTTTGTCTGTAAAAGCAATGTGCTGTTTGCCTGCTAACTTGGTATCTTGACAGATAGACACCAATTTCCTGCGAATTATGATGCAAATAACAAAGAGCAGGTGGAGTTAATGGTGTGAAAGAGGGCTGTAAGCTCTGTGTAGTCCGATTGACCTCTTTCAGCTTTTACGAAGCCAGCTATCAGCATGGAGTTCCCACATGGCTCTGCTCCCTCAGGAGATGGGTTTATGGAAGAGACATGTGAATCCTAGGAAAGCTCCTCATTGCAGAAGCTGGGATCCCACCATCTTGGGGCACTGAAGAGTCAGTGTGAAGAGACTAGAAACAGAAAACCTGGCTTTTCCATACGTGTGACTTTAGGCAGGATGGGGTAGAGCTTATGTCCAGAAGTGGAGTTCTGCATCCTCTGCTTTTCTTCTCCTTGTCATCATCTGCCCAGAACAGAAGTCACTTAAAGGTATCAAGATCTAAACCTGGAGAGGATGTAGAGAGCAGAGGAACAGGAATGAAAATGCGTGATGCACGTGACACCCATTGCCTCTGGTCTGAAGGTGGTTATACAGAACACCCTGATGTTCCATGTGCTGGGGGCTCTGGGTACTGTTGCCACTTTCAGTGTTTTTTCCTAAAATTTTGGTGGCCATCATGTGTTGTCTCAGATGCTGTTTTACAAACAATTAGAAAAAAGCTTGTTTTGCTTGGCCAGGAAGGAGAGTCTCTGTTAGTTTTGAGGGAGATGTTCCTGTGCAAGGTTGGTGAGTGTGGCTGTACCAGGAGGTGTTGCCTGTCTTGGAGAGTGGTGCAGGGCTTCCTGGCAGCTGCACAAGCAACATCTGCAAGGCAGGTCACAGCCCAATTCAGAGAGAGGGGTAAAAATCAAATCCGTGGCAGGTTTGGGCTTGGAGCTTTGAACGCAGCACAAGGCAGGCGCAAGGCAAGGTTTGCCCTTTGCTGTAGTTTCTGGCAGAGCAGAGACATGGCAATTCAGTCACCAAATCCCACCTTGCCTTAGAGCTTCAGAGAGCCCTTGTGCCGTAGGGTGGAAGGACTCGGGGGTGGCCAGGCTACGCTCTTTTAAAACACAAAACAAAACGCATTCCTGATCAATTAGGAAAAGGAGAAAAGAGATGGGATAGTTTGGGTTAGGCTGAAGCAGCCTTGCATGCTTACTCTTTTGGGAAAAGGCTTTCTCAGCCCCTGCTCCACACCTGGGAGGAATTCAGGCCCGTGAAGAACCAGCCCAGAAAGAGGTGATCCCCAGAGGCTGATTTGCATTTATTCACAAAGAGAATGCTTTGAAGGTGCTCCAAGTGCAGACATGCAAATCGACTTCCTGGTGTGCCAAGTGTGTGAAGCTCTGCCTTTCCCTGCTGCCACCTCTGCTCCCCATCTTGCAGGGGCTTTGCCTGGCTTCCCGGGGGGGGAACAGGAGTGACAGTGGGCAGAAGCGGGGAGCAGCTTGGACCCATCTGGACACAGCAGTGGCCTGGCTCTGGCTGGACACCTTGTCTTGCTTTTGTCTAATTTATTTCTGTAGCTCCTGAAATGAGAGAAAAAAAAAAAACAAGCAAAAAACAACAAAAAACCCAAACCACAAAACATGCTAGCTCCCGAGTTTAAGGCCAAATCTTGGAGTCCTTTGTGGGCAGAACTTCCTTTGAAATTACTGGGTGTTTTGCTTGGTTAAAGACTGGCAGATTAGGAAACCTGGTGTTAAGATTATTGCAAGGTCAGAAAAAGGGTGCACTGTAAGGTCCAGAGGAAGTACTTTCTTTCCTTTTTCTGACGAAGTATTCCATGAATAATGAGTATTGGCTTAGAGTTTTTTCATTTTCAAATAGGTTGTTCCACAGAGTGGTGCCTGTATGGGGAGTTTCCAACCCTGCTCTGCACATGGGGCAGCAAGCTGAGGGGCAGCTGAGGGGCAGCTGAGGGGCAGCTGGGGGGCTGCTGAGGGGCAGCTGAGGGGCGCTGTGCCTGTGTCAGACAGAGCTGGGCGCTCTGACCCGGCTGCCCTGCCCTCCAGAGGTGCACTGTTGTGCCTGGGGACTGCCAGCAGGGAGCTGAATCCCACCTGTGGGAACCGGGGGTCAGCAGCAGTGCTGGTGGGCTGAGGGTAGGCTCCAGGCTGCTGCTGACCATGACACAACCATGCACAAACACCAGCTGGGCCTGCAGCCACAGGTGTCAGGTTAGCAAGTGATGTAAAATCTTTTTCACTTTTCCCCTTTCAGATCCAAGTGGGTCTTCCTCCAGCTGTCCCAGGCCCTGTGGTTGGGTGAGGGTGACGTGCGTCCGCTGATCCCAACAGAGTTCCTCTCATTTCTGATCTTTTGCAGGGGGGATGTCCCTGCTTTGACTCCTCTCAACCTGCAAATACAAGGCCTGTGCAGGCTTGTACAAAGACCATGGCATGTGCAAGGAGGCAGCTGCTCTGGTCCCTCGGTTGCTACAGATTTTGCTGTGATACTTAAAAGCAGAGAGGAAGAGGTGTGCAGCGGTGGGGGAAATGGCTCTTCAGAGTCACGGGGAGTGCCCACTGCCACCGGGCAGTCACCAGCACACGCATTTGGGGAGCTTTTGCATTAGTGTTCCTATCCGCTGCGTGCAGTGCAAGAGAGCTTGGATTCAAAAAAAGAGAAAGGGGACTGCTGAGAGAGCTCTGGCAAATATGTGGCGATATTTGCTTAAATTTTTGAGAAATATGTTCTTTCCCCTTTATGATGAAGCCTATGTCTGTACATTTCCCACCTCCACTGTTGTCTAGGCTTTTGCCGTAGCAGGACATTGTTCGTTGGTCCAGAACAGCCAGCACCAGAGCTGAGCTGAAAGTGGCTGTAAAACCACTTGTTTTTATTTTGAGCTGTTTTCATTTTGAACGCAGAACCAAATTATAGAGGCACTGTGGGGGAATGTCAGGTTGTAAGTTTTATTTTGCTTCTATATGTTTTCAATTGGATTAGGACTGCAACCAAACCTCAGTGAGATCGTGGGTAGTGTTCCCTTCTCAAAGGACAAGAACTACACACCCAGGTGGCGGTCATTTGTAAAAACATCTCCCTCAAGAGCAGACATTCCTGTTTTGAAGAAGGATCAGCAGCAGGGACTTGTGCTGGTGCAGGCTCAGTTCTGCACATGCTATTTCCTCTGGTCACACTACTGTTCTGAAAAAAACTAGTTACCAGCCAGGAAAGTATTCAATAAGCCTGCGAACAAATAGTTGTTTGAATTTTTTGAACTATGCAGCTTGCAGTTTCTCACCAAACAGTTGATTTAAGAGAACAGAGTAAGTGTTGTCTTGGGGTCTAAATTAGAGTAAGACTGACTCCAAGGTCAAGTGTGACCGTTTCATAACGGTGTGTTTGTTTTTATCCTGCAGCTCCGAGCCAGGGCACTAACTTTTAAGCCAGGGGGTGGGGGGAAAGGTGAGATAAGGTTGTTCTGTCGTGCACAGGCTGGAGTATAGATCTGAACAGAGAACAGTCCACATGCTTGATGCTAAATAGGAATAAAATCTCAAGTTGTTTTCTCTTAAAGAGCTCCAGGATCAGTTCATTAAGAAATAGTAGGAAGTAATGCTGGGCAATGTTGTTCAGGGAAGGAAGAGTTTGGAAACTGGGGAACACCCAGGATTTCAGGTCTGAACTGAAGGTCTTTCTGCTGTCAACGGATGCTTAGATATTACCTACTTCAGCAGGTAAAGGACGGAGATACCTTCCAGGATTTAAACATAGTACTATAGAGGAACACAGGGTGTTGGTTTTTTCTACGTAAGATGTCAGTTGCTTGGCTAACTCTTAGTGTGGTATTACATGTCGTTACAGCATGTCTGTTCATTCAGGGAAAGATAGGGAAAAAGATACATGTTCATCCTGTGTTCTCTCTGCTAGAGACTTGCATGAGCTATTGCTGTCAGCCTGAGTCACTGATGCCACTGGAAGATAAAAGCTATGGCTCCCATCAGATGAAAACCAATGGGGAACAACCACTTGCAGTGATCACTCAGTTGTTCTTGCTTTGCTTGAAGAGACATCTCTTATTTCTGGCTACGGTGGAAGACAACCAGAGAAGACGTTTTGTGACTGGTACTAGATTGAAACAGAATCTGTTTTAATTGAGAATAAACAATGATTCCTTCTCTAAAATGGACAAATAGCTCTTCTCAAAAAATTATAAAATCCTTCCTCTTAGAGGCATCAGTGGGAGAAGCAAGGGATGTGTAGGCACCAGCTCAGTACCATTCACACTTAACCTTACAGAGACAGCACAGTAGAGAGATTCTTCATTGATTTAGTAAAAGCTACCCTTATTTCAATGGATATAATTGCAGAAGAGGCTAGATTCATCTGGAAACAAAGGCTCTAGTAACTGAAAAAAAAAGGCAAAAATAAACTGTGAAAAACCCCCCAACAAATACACTAATTCTTTTAGCTAGTTTTCAGAAGAGAAGTTGTGTGTGTTGTGGGTTGTTTGTTGTTTTTTTTTTTTTAAAGGGAACAAACATTTCTTAGTGGATACATTGAAAAGAGATTCCAAAAGGGCTTTGCTGCAATTAAGGAAATGATTGCATTAGGTTGTGCTGCGGTGATTTAGCGTGTGAGAAGGAAAATCCCAGCTGAGTGATTTACACACTGATCCTGAACGTTTTGATTAAAGGTCAGACTCAGAAATGCAATTAGACTTATTTGGAAGTCTAAAGAGAATCCACTGGGGAGTTAAATCTCTAAGTAGGAGTTGAATGTGTAAACGTTCACAGGTAGCTCTTTACTTACCCATGTCATTTTGTTGTGAATTTAGTTAGGGAGAGATTTTCTTGAAAACTGAAGTCCAGCCTCTACAATAGGGAAGAATATTCCTGTAGACTGTCCTGACTTTTGGATATCGCATATATAAGTTCTGTACCTTGCTGACTTAAAGGAGTTGTAAAAGTAGCTATGAAGAAGAGAAAAGGAGTCCAGGAAAGCTGGTTGATTTTTCAAGGACTGCTGTTTCCAAGCTCAGGAACAGTTCATCCTGATATCCAGGAAGTCAAGCAAGAGTAGCAGGAGGCTTGCATGGATGAACAAGGAGCTCCTAAGAAAGAAATGAAAAGGAAGTGTATAATGTATAAGAGGTGGAAACAGGGACAGGTGACCTGGGAGGAATATAAGAACACATGCACGGTTGGAGTTAGGAGAGCAAGGCTTGCCTAGAGATGAATCTGGTGAAAGATGTGAAGGTCAGCTGCAGATTTATGAACAAAAAGAAAACTAGGGAAAATGTAGAGCAGGGGAACTGGGTTGGCATTCTATGATGAAAAGCTTGGTGAATAAGGGGAGAGCAGTGGATGTTGTTGATCTCAGGTTTAGCAAAGCTATTGATACTGTCACCCATAACATCCTTCTAGATAAACTGACGGAAGTACAGACTAAATAAGTGGACTGTGAGATGGACCAAAAACTGGTTGAGCTGCTGAACTCAGAGTTGTGGCCAGCAGAATGAGGTTGAGTTGGAGGCCAGTCACTAGTGACATGCCTCGGAAGTCAGTACTGGGGTTAGTACTGTTTAACAACTTCATGAATGACCTGGATGGTGGGACAGTACGCCTATTAAGTTTGCAGATTGTACTGCACTGCGAGGAGTGGTTGCTAGACTGGGTGGATGTGCTGTTGTTCAGTGAGACCTTGACAGGCTGGAGAAATAGGCTAAGAGGAACCTCATCAAGTTCAGTGAAGGAAAGTACACTTGGGGAACAACAGCCTCATACAGTGCTATCAGCTGGGGGCCCACTGGCAGAAAAGCAGCTCTGCAGAAAGGCCCTCTGGGGTCCTACGGGACATGAGCCAGCCGTGTGGCCTTGTGGCAGAGAAAACCAGCAGGGGTTTGGACCTGACTGTCTTGGATCGTGGGAATACTGAAGCTGAACGTGCGCTCTGTCTGCCTGGGAGCTGGGTGCCCACATGCTCTGTCCATGCACTGCATATCCTCAGTGTGCGGACGGGTTACCCACAAGAGCTGTGTCTAAACAGGGGACCACAGAGCCTGGAGGGTTGGCAGTGGGTTTGTCAGCTTCTGTGTGGGTAGGTCTGGGGTGGGAGAGGCACCAACTCCCACCCAGTGCCCAGACAGAAGGTCCCACTGCCATCATGTGAGCCTGTGGGGCAGCTCAGGTCTCATCTGGTCTTCCCAACAGCAGCCCCTCTGGTGCCCACTTCTCGGGTGGACCCTCTGAAACTAAAAAGGCCACAGAACACCTACCACATAGATCACAATCCGATGTGAATTATCTTTTATTGCTTTTGTCATGATCCTAATCTGAAGCACTGCTTTAGTAATAGGGAAAATACTTACCACTGACATTGCTGTGGGGTTTCCACCTGGCTCTGTAACGAAGGATGAAGAGACAGAACAGTTGAAGTGGAAAGGGTTACCTCTCTTTATCACTCCTCTGTGCTTTGCCTGGTATTTTAATTAAAACCAGATAGGAGAAGAATTTTCACACTGTTTCCAATTTTTAGTGATTTCACCTGCTGTTGAAAATTGCATCAGGACATAACACTGAAGGGATGATGTAAAGAGGAATGAATGCCCCTTTTAGCTGCTATGAATAGAGGCTTCTCATATCACTCTTAAGTGTTGACTTTTATAATTATGAGAAGATTACATGTTTCTGTTATTTTTTTAGCTGGTCCTCTAGGAGGTACATTAACCAACATTTCACCACTTCATGTAACCTTTCAAAATGGAGAAGGGAGGTTTGACTGATAAATTGCATAAGATCGTGTTTATTTGGAGATGTTTGCTGTAACTAACAAAGTGGAAAATTACCTTCCTAACCCTTTGGTCTTTTCTATCTGCTTGCTCTTTCCCTGGTTTTGCAGTTCTTTTCTTTTTGCTGCCTCTAGAAAGATTTGTAATAAAAAATTGTCCTGGAGGCATTTTCTACACAACTATGCTTTAGTTGTATTTTTGTAAGTGTTGCTAAAAATTTAGCCACAGCTCCTTTGCTGTCTGTCTGTAGGTGGTGGAGTTGATGAATTATTCACTAAGTGAGTGATGTCTGGGTGGTGGGATGCTTAAGGGGGTGGTTGGGTGTTAGGAGTGGGAGAGAAGATCATCTTGCCTCTTGTTCATCATGTTGACTGGCATCCAGCTCCAAAGAAATGGACTCCATCTTCCAGAATTCAGCTTAAAAAGAGGATGTCTTGCCATCTTGGCGTGGAGATGGTGAGAAGGGTAGGTATGGGGAGGGCACCCAGTGCTAGTCCTGGGAGCAGGCCTGTGATGTGCAATTGGGTCTCACAGAACTGAGGGCTGTCTGACAGCTCCTCTTGTCTGTTCTGTGAAGACCAGACTTGTTAGGCACCAGTACCAGTGCTACGCAGTGATCATTTTGAAAGAGAAATCTTTTGTCCCCTCAAGCAAATAGCCTTTGACATTACCCATTGGGGCCAAAGTGTATTTCACTATTTGCATCTCAGTGCCAAGTGCTATTGCAGGACACGTGTTCTTTAATAGGAGCAGCTTAGCACTTTGACTAAGTGGTTGCAGGTTTCTCTTTAGAGGTTATGGGCCAAGGGTTTGGCTGCAGGTGCAGTGGCAGGTTGCGAAAAAAGCAGATTATGCCAAAGCCCTGTTATAGTTGGGGTTTGTTCACTGATCAGTGTCTTGTACATTGGTTTTTTTCGCCTCGTGCCCAGGTCTTGCAGAGGAGCCAGGCACTGCTACTGTTGGTCTGTCTGTGAGAATATAAAAGGTGGGTAGCGAAAAACCCAAGTGTGTTTTGAAGCGTGCAGTCTGCTAACTCTGAATGATGGTTTGTCACTAGCTGGGAAACAGCGTGTAACTGAGTGCATAAGAAGAGTCAACACGTACTTCTTAGTTGAGTGCTATGACTGTGTCCATTTCCCACTTCTTTTCATCTGAGAAAACCAGCTCTACTTTTTTTCTAATTTTCTGGCCTTTTGCACCCACTTTGTTCCCATTTTGGGTCAAGATGAGTGAGACAGGGACAGAGCAGGGGAGAGTGATGGTCCTGTGTGTGATGTCTGTGCATTTCTGGATCATTCATTGATACTAATTGGATGTGGATCAAGCACGTGTTCACGTTTCTGTTGAATTAGCCAGACAGAGCACATACCCCGGGGTTCACAGTGGCTGCTGGAGAGCAGACTGTTACCTGATGAGGACTGACAATACCCAGTCCAGCAAAAAGTCAAAGCAGGCTGAACAGAGAATACCCAACCTAGCAGAAATTCTGACAATATGTAATTAACCATCAGTACTTTACACTGTGTGGCATCTTTTTATACAGTACTAAGTTGTAAAGCTGGATTTATTCAGTTGTTGGAACGTGGCCTCATGTACTGCAGTGCTGCTGCCCGTCTCAGTGGAAGGGTCACTCTGAGCGGAATGAGATCTGCCTGCTCCTACGGGTCTGAGTGGTGCTGGCTGGCCACAGCTGCCTTGGAGAGCAAGTCACTGGAAGGTGAAAATGGAGCTCAGGTCCTTTCGTGGTTATGCGAAACTCAGTTATCCTCTTGTAAGAATCACTGCAGAGAGGAATCTGACTAAAGCCTGGAATAACCACCGCTTGTCTGCCTTAGGTCTGCAGTGGAGAGCAGCTGAACCCATGGGACTGCCCAGGTCTGTAGAAGCCTTGCTTTGCTGTGGAAGTTGTTTTTCTAATTTTTACCTTTTTTTTTTCCCAGTTGGATCTATAGGAAGGAAAAGAGCCTATATATATATATATATATATATATATATATATAATTTAGTGTTGCTGTTTCTTGAGGTGGAGGAGGCAAAATTAGAATATCCTGTTTACATGTCCTTAGTGCAGTATTTGACCAGCTGTCCCAGGGGTTTTCAGCTCATTAGATCAGGACAGGCTTTTCTTATGGTCTGAGAGTCTTCCTGTCCTACTGGAGTAGAGGAGCGTGGCTGTTTGCACTAGCACTGAGATCCACCCTGGGCTGAGCCTCACAGCTGCAGAGGAGACTGGGCTTTTCACTGTAGCCAAGGCAGGGAAAGTGAGGTTTGTCAGGTTGGGTACTTCAGAACTACAATCTTCCATGAGCTGAAGGTGGGAGAGACCTATGGCAAATGACTTTCTGAAATTGTTATTCCTGCAGGACATCCTTACAGGAAGGTATATCCTTCCTCCTCATGTTCTCAAAGAATCCTTCTGTCACTTGACTTACAGTGACTTAAACTATGGTTCAGAGGGTTGAGGTGACAGAGGTTTTTAAGTAATTTCCAGCTTTAAGTGAATAGTTTAGTCTTTCTAAATAGCTTCACACAATACCTACCTATATGCATGGTTTTGTTTAAGCAAACCTATTTATACTTCTGGAAATGATAAAGAACCTCCAGGTGGCAGGTGAGAATTAGCGAGCCCGTGTTGGTGGCACCTTGGCACCTTTGCAGGGTGGGTGGTAGAAATGCGGGGCTGCTGTGGACGTGTAGCGCTTGGGTACTGCTTGTGGAAGGACCTGCTGACTTTATAACCAAATGTGGTTACGTAATGCCGTGCCTTTTCCAGATTGTCATGCTCGTTCTGAAAATAGACCGTTATCTAAGAAAATAGAAAAGTGCACCTGGAAACTTTTAGACTAGTCTCCTTGTTTA
Source organism: Athene cunicularia (assembly GCF_003259725.1). NCBI lineage: Eukaryota > Metazoa > Chordata > Aves > Strigiformes > Strigidae > Athene > Athene cunicularia. The sequence goes on from NW_020799113.1 coordinate 7,804,703, forward strand.
ATCGTGAACCCATTTTAAATATGTCAAGGAGGGCAGCTGTAATATATGACCTTTTTCTGCCATATATTAGCGTGATGACTCATGTGCAATGTCGGGAGAATGTAATGAAAACTCTTTCCAACTTGACGTCTGTGCTGTTGATGTTTTTTGGGTCTGACATTCTCTGGAGTTCAGGGTGTTTGGGCTGCATTGTTGGTGCTTTCAGTATCACTGTTGTTACCTTATTGTACAGATTTTTTTTTTTAAGCTGAACCATTGAGATTGATTCTGTCTTTTCCATGTCATCTCAGAAGGCTTTTTCTCTGAAGACTACACAGGTGCCAGTGGCACCCATTTAATACAGAGAAGGGCCAAGACACAGAGAAACTAAATGGTTTGCTAAAGACAACTAAGAAAGTCAAAACTGAAAAAAAGGGGCTGGTACAGTAGAGTTGCTGGCTGGTCCTGTACTGTGATCACTGTCATTTATATAGGAAAATCTGCAGTGTGTGTAGAGAGGCATTAATGTGTGGTATCAGTAAACACAGAGGAAAGGTGATGAAAATAGAAGCTTTAAGTATTTTATTTATTCTAATGAAACTATCTCAATGTCTGTAAACCTGCTACTGGCAACAGCTTCAATAAAACTTAGCAGGTCCACATTCTGACCTGTGTTATCCCAGAGAAAATCTAAAATAATGGTGTGAACAAGCATCTCATCCTAGAGCTCAGGTGCTCTCCAGCTGGTGCAACCAGCTAAATAAACTTGTAGAAATTTCAGTATCCGTGTTAATTAGAAAACAAATGTTTATGTGTGAATGCATTTGCAACCTGAATATTTTTTTTTGAGACTTATCACCATCTGTGAACTGCCACTTCTTCTGTTGCCCCTTCCATTGGTGTATGCTTTGATGAAGGTCTGCCCTCTTCCTAAATCAGTGTGAATATACAGCTCGACTGAACGTCCCTGGTGCTCCACACCACCCTCCCAGCAAATTTGCTGAGAAGCACTGGGGAGCTTTGGATGTTGGTATTGGATATTTCTGCACTGAAACTAGCACCTCACTACTCTTGTCTGTATGACCTCTGTGTGTGTCCTTGTGGGGCTTGCCTGGCACCTCTGGATGGGGTGGTGTGTCCTCCTCTGCCAGAAATTGTTCAAGCTGAAGATTTTGCTGGCCTCAACCTGTCTTCACCTGTTTGCTGCTACCACTGTGCTAGCAATTTTACACTCCTCAAGTAGACTGAATTATATGTGTGATCATGCTTACAATGTTCCAGGCAAAATAAGCGTGGCTTGAGCTGAAAGGCCTTGTTGACCTGGTCCCTTTGGGCTATAAGAGGATGCATGTCCACAGCGAGACAGTGTTCAGCAGTGGAGGGGCAGTAGGACAGGGAAGGGGCTTTACAGACATACTTTTCCCTCCAAGTCATACACTCCCAGCAGTGCTCTCTCTTACCCCCACCCCCCCGCAGCTGTATGTGTCTCCTTGCTTTGCTAATCCCAGTAATCACAAGCTACTTTTAGAAGCCAGGTTTTCTTCTGTCTTTTTTCTGGTCAGTAATTCAGTTGCTAAAGTTATTTGCAAGTCCCCTTGTGCTGTGGTTGTCAACTTGAGCATGAACCTTGGGCAGTCAGCTGAGCTCTGAATCACGGACAAAGCAACCTAAAGTGGCACAGACGATAGAGCAGCCACAAGAACTACTCGGTCTTCCAGTTCATTGCCTCAGTAGTAAAAGATCTTTCTATTAATGCCAAGTGAGAAGTATAAATCATCCTGGAACTGCCATGCACTAAATCAAGAAGCAGAGAAACGAATGAATATTTGTAAACCAAGTGTCAGTGTAACTAAAACACTGCGCAGAACAATAGGCCTGTGATATGCCTTGTGCCGTCGGGAGGCTCTGCGGCGGAGTTGGAGATCCACACAAAGGGAAGTTATGCAGAGGCACGCCGGCTGCGGCTGAGGCAGGATGAACTCTGTGCAGATAGTGTCAGTAATTTCATGGTTCAGAGCAGTAATTTCACATACTGTATGAAGCAATAAGCATTTGCTGTGCTAGCTTCAGGCTTTCACTGTGCGACTGGTTGGATCTACTTTAACAGTAACAAAAGCCTTCCAGTCTCCAGCAGCTGCTAATCAGAGCTGATACCGGCTCCCATGACATCTCCCACTCTGCAGTGCTACCCGGGGCTGACGAGGTTCAGTTTACCAGCACAGACATGCCCTGGGCTCGTAGCTGCTAAAGTAGAGTCGGAGAGGGTGGTGCTTGAGTTGTTTCTACAGCCTTCTATGTTCCCAAACTCTTGCCCATCATCTCACCCTACATTTGAAAGTCTGGAAAGTTTTCAGTGAAATAGAATGGCCTGTGTATTTATCAAAGCAAGTAGGAATAGGCTGAGGCTGAGCCTTGCTGACCTGCTGGCAGTACTGATCCCTCAGGCAGGTAAAGCTCAGCTCCTATGTCCAGATCAGCACTGTCATTCCTGGAGCTGGTCCCAGTGCCTCCCTTCATGGCCATGACCTCTCCCAGCAGCTTTGTCCTACGTGAGCCACAGCCTTGTTAAGCAATAGGCAGGTAGAGGTAATGGGAAGTTATTCCAGGAGCTGGAGTTGGAACCTAGACCTTGCTTTCTACAAAACTTCTAGTGAGTGTGAACTTCACTGCATTTGTAACAAAATATGAATCAATCTCAAACTTTGATTTTTTTAAGCAAGTTCTACATGTGCGTTCCTCCTGCCCCATGATACTGTATTAGGTGAGTAAAGCCTCTTGTAGGAGGCAGGCACTGAAGTGATGGAGATCTTTTTAAGTCAGCAGATACATATCTCAAGGGCCCAAGTAGTTTATTGGTGGGGTTTTTACCTTCTTTCCTTAAGGAGCAAGGTCAGGGGCAATCTCAATAAGGCTTAACAGTGACAGCAGAAAGTTTCCTGGTCCACAGCCTTCTTGTCCTAAGCTATGATTTGCGTTAGCTGTCGTGGGCTATCTTTCTCCAGTTAGCATACTCAGACCTCTAGGATGGTTGCTGTGGGGAGCACAGGGTACCTGAAAGCCAGAGTTGTGTTACTGGATGGGATCAGGTCCCTCCTGGCTTTGAGATGTTGCAGTGCCAGGTGTGGGTGGGCTGTGGCTTGGGAGGGGAGCTTAAAATGTTTACCTCAATTCAGGTTGTGGTGTCTTCTCATCTTTCCCTGGGGGAGAGGGCAGTGCTGGTAGCTCAGACAGTCCCTTCATTGTTGCCATCACAAGGATGTTGCTGCTGAGCATGTCCAAGATACATTTATCTATTTATAACTTGTACATACCAGATTTTATTTTATGTTGGGTACTCAAGCCTTAGTACATTTGCCAGGCATCTGCCAGGTGACATATTAAAGCCCTCCAGCAAGAGCTGTTTTCCTGGGCTGCCTTCCTTGCTCCTGCCTGGCTGCTGGGAAGAGGCTCTGCCACTGTGCCCTGTGTAGGTGCCTTGTTTCTTCTATCTGCTTCTGACTGGGAGATGACGTGTGTGTTGGAAGATCCCTCCTCCTGTGGTTGTTGGAAGGAAGGGTGCATTTTTCTTGCCTGAAGTCACCTCTCAGCATCCGAGCTGCCACAGTCCAGGACGTCTGCACAGTAGCTGCTGTCAGCTCAGGCAGGTACTGCTGCAGCAGCAGTGGCACGGCTGCCTGGGCTTGGGGCAGCTCTGATGCTTCACTATTTACCCAGCTTCTTTAGCAGAGTATTTTTTTTTTAAAGGTAGTAGCAACGCCCTGTGTAAAACCTACCCCAGCGTGAGATCACTGGCTGCAGGCACCGCAGCCCGTGTGGGAGCACCTCCCATGGCCAGTGACACCCGCAGGGGTCTGAGGCAGCCCCACCACAGCCCTTCCGCTCTTGTAGCTGCCCCTTGTCGTTACAAGTTGGTTTCCTGAGCTGAGTTAAGGCTTCCCTCCTCCTTTGTTCTTCCCGCTTCATGGCTGTAGGTTTTCATTTCCCTGCCCCTGCACCTTGGCTAGGCCACAGGTATGGAAAAACTTGTCGAAGACTTAACGTAGAAATGGTCTTTTTCCTGTCCGAGAGAAGAACAGGGGATTTTGCAGTAGCCCAGTGTGACGTTCACCCACCCTTTTCCCAGTACTGCAGCACGAACAGAAATGCAGAGGCAAGGAGGGAGTCATCTGTGCCATGTGTTAGTTGTTAATTTTAGCTTTACCATAACTCTTGATGACAGGGCTTGGTTGTTTCCTACTGTAGGCAGCATGTAGCAGTTATCCTGGAGATACGGTGTGGCTGTAAGACGGTAAAGCTGCAGCTCATCCCTGAGCCATGGCGTGCTGTCAAGAAGTGCGATAGCCAGATTCCCCCTCTGACTCACACAGCTGCTGCGTAGCGAAGTTGAGAGGCCACGTGGTATTGTTTTTCTTGCATTTGTGTTCAACCCTTGACTTCAGGTTAAGTGAGGATGGCATTAGGCACAGCCTGAGTTCCACACGTGTCTGAGGACAAAGCTTGGCCAAAAAGTGGTTATGTGTTTCATTTAACCTTTGCCTGTTGCTTTTTTCCCCGTTCTGGGTACCTGGTGAAGTCTGTATGAAGTACCAGCCTGTGCTGTCTTGGTCAGAAGAGCACCCCAGGATTTGATGTACAGGTCCCAAACTGAACTTCTCCTAATGTGTAGGCTACTACATGTTACTTACAACTACATTATAGCAGGCTGAGCAAAGATCATCTATCTTTAACATTTTCTCTAGGTTGTTGCTGATACCTTTGCTTGTTATAATGAATTGCATTCAGTTTCTTGAGTCTGGAGCAAAATCACAGACTGCATCAGAAAATACCCGTCTTGCTTTCTCCTGGTGTCAATATTAGTATTTTGCTAATGCATGAGAGCATTGTGCTTCTGATGGCTGTGTTGCCATACAGTGCTGGAGGCTTGCCTGGCTTGCATCCAGAGATGATGTTTGACTGACAATGGTCAAGCTCAGTGGAGTGGACTGGTTAAAGGTATGGGGAGCACTGGCAATGTGCTGCAGCTAACTCCAGCAGGGTGTCTGTGGGAGCTCCTTCTCTTTCTAAGGTTGTTTTTGTTGATGGTCTTTTGATTGTTCAGTCAGAGTATTCAGTCTCTACTCTCATGTTTGGTTAAACATCATGTGAGGATGCAAACATCTCTTGCAAACTTTGGGTATATGCAACATCTTGTAACATCTCTTTCTAGCTAAAGAGAGACACCATCTCTGTAGGAGAACTGATGACTTGGGTGGAAGTGCACCAGTTGATGTGTTAAAAGAACTGAAGGTACAGTTGGCTGCTTACAATAGAGGTGTCAGGAGGAGCAAGGAATTATTATATTATATAAAGACTGAAGCGGTTGATCTGAAGTCATGTCGAGTGAAGTGTCAGAAATGAGACATGCATGCTCTGTAACAGAACATTCTTCATAGGCAGTTTAACAAGTTTTGGATTTAAATCGAGGGGGTGGGGGGGAGTAGTGTAGCTGTTATGTCAGGGCTTTCACAAGTTTGCAGTGTGCAGTCTGGGCTGTGACTGGTGGAAAAGCAGACCTGAGCAGTCATGTAATCGGTGCTTTTCCTAGGCAGTTATGAGCTCACGCTATACTCACACCACAGCTGCATGTATATTTTCCAAAATACACTTTTGGAATTATATATGCGCTTTTTTAGTATGCTAATCATCTCTGTGGTCATTCATTCCTGGAGTTAACGACTAGTCTCTTAGAGAAAACAAGTTAACAAACTGACAGCTGCTCATAATGAATCACTTGCTGGAGAGGCCAGTGTAAGTTTAATATCCACAATAAATCTTCTTCTGCTTCTGATGGTTCAGTGGAGCAATGGCAAAGAAATGAGGCAATAACTTCATTTATCAAAGCAGTTCATGGATGTAGTAGATTTGTGCATGCGAGCTCACAGACAGAAATGCCAGAGAATTACAGACTGTGGATTTCTGTTCTTGGAGTAATATTAAGTGTAAATGGGAAAAGGTAGATCTCACAGTCAGACTATCAATAGCTGCCAGTCCTGGGTAAATGGTTGGCATGAAAAGATGGGCAAGAAGGGTGCAGACAGCTGGGGAGCTCTGAAAGGGCTTTCTTCTGGCTCCTCTGCCAGAAGTGAAGTGAAATGTCATACCAAGACCTGATGCTGAAGTGACAGATTGCTTGTTTCAGATGTGAACCCCATGTTCTCTGCTGTGTGTGCAACCCCTCCTGCCTCAGAGCCACGAGGGACCAGGGTTATTGCAGAGCTCATGGTGTGTGATGAGACAGAGAGCAGGTTTGTGGATGCTCTGCTGCTGCTGGGTAATTCCTGCAGCGGCTGGCTGACGGGATGTCTTTTCTGATCAGTGTCCACAGTAATCAATAACTATCTTTCATCAGCAGTTAATCATTAACTCATGGCAAATAGCAGATCTTTTTCATAACCTTTGGTTGCAAATAAATAGACATAACAGCCTTGGGTAAGGCAACAAATTTTCTGAAGTTCCCATTTCCTATACTGAAGCTGAGCTAGCCTAAGGACCAGCATTTCCTTAATGCTTTGTTTGCAATGACCTGATGGATCTAGCTGGCAGCTAGTTTGTGTTACAGGTTTAGCTTGGAACGTTGATATCTGATAATATTAAACTTACAGTTCCTGCTTCAGTGAAAAATGAAAATCAGGTTTAGTTTAAATTATTATTATTACTATTATTATTAATATATTTATTGTTTTTTACAATAACTGTTTCATTTCACAGATGTGGTTATGGTCCAAAATGGCAACGTTGTGCCAGGACATTGAGGTAGTTGCATGATCTCCATGATTTGAAATGAGGGAGTTAAAGGTATAAGCATCAAGGAACCCATGATTTAGTGAAAGATCTTTCCATTTCTGTAGTTGAATGAGTAGCATAGGAAGATTCCTTTTGTCAAATACAACTTTTTTTTAATTGACAGTATCCCACTTAAACTGGTGACACAACTCAGCCCATACAGATGGCTGTGTTAATGCTGCACTGAACTGAAACAGTTCAGTTTCAGAAATGGTGTTTAAAATGTGTCTTGAATAGCTTGGGGAGGGGAGCAGAGATATATGGGCATCCTGTTGTGTATGAGACCTCACTGAGAGCCCAGGTGAAGTCTCAGCTGTGTTCCTGGGTACTGCTGTTCTGCTGGAGTTACTCATCTCCATGCAGCTATCTGCCTGGGACAGATGGCATCTCTGTCTCTGTGGTGTGGCAGCTTAGGCCAATTCATATACTGGGACTGAATAAAAGCAAAACCCATGTAAACTGAACAGACAGCAAATGCTTTGTTAGCTTAACTTTGTTTTTTCTGCTATTAAAAGTTTCTACCAGTTCATAATATGCTGATTTCCCCCCAGACAGCTTGCATTTGTATTTTCTGTGTGTTTTTCTGTATAAAATGTTAACAGCACAGCAGGGGAGAATTCTGGATGATTAAAGACCAATTTTGTAGTTCTCAAGTTCTTAGACTCTTAAGTATATTAGCAATTTTGTTGATGCTAATGATTAATGCTAAGCTTGTGCCTGCATTTGTGGAAGTAGGGCCTCAAACAGCACATGGAGCACAGCAGTTTCATTATGGAGTCGTGGGAGGCGAAAATCTCAATTTTTCTTTTCCACTAGTATTATCTAAAAAAAATCACACAGCCTTGTCTTCAGATGTACTGTCCTGCTACAGTTGGAATAGAGACCAATGGACATCTCAGAAAAACTTAAAATCAGTCGTCCTGAGTATGCGACAAAAGGACACGGATTCTCCAGCATTTAGTTTCCTCTTTATGGGGATACAGAAGCAAAGTGATTCTTGAATTATCCCCCTCCTCTGGTTTGAATTTAGAGAGGTTATGCATCGGTAGAAGAAAATGCATAGGCAGAAAACTTAGAGCTGTATCTATGAGGAAGAAGACTTTTAAAAACAAACAAAAAACCACCCCCAAAAACCTTCTTTGTATTGCTTATTGTAATAATGAACTTTCCTGTGAGTGTTTTGTGTGGAGCTAACGGCAGACTTTGCCAGTACTACGTTGGCTCTTCATACTTGGGTCTCACATGGACTTCACGGGGGTCCTTCCTGCCACCACCAAGAGCAGGCTTGGGCAGCGAAGGTGAATTTCTGACCCCACTGTGGCAGATCTGTCAGCCAGAAGTTTTGCCCTTAGACTATAAGGAAGGTAGAGTCCTTGCTCTTCTGTTTTGTAAGATGCTAGGTTGTTTATGAGGTTACATACTATGATTCATGGAGAGTTAAACAATTAATAAATGTGACTGACAGACCCTTTTTCCCACTCCTGCGTGGCTTTCACCGTGGACCAACACTCTTGATGTTGCATTGCTGGAGCGAAGCAAAGAGAAGTCTTCTGGTTTTGGAATGAGTTGTTTTAGTAGTGATTATTGAATGTAATGTGATGGAGCACTTGGTTGTAAAGGTCTCACTAAACTACTTCTTGGGCAAACAGGGTTATTTTCAAAGAGCGTGTGAATTTTCTGTCCTCTCTTGTTGCACCTGCCTTTTGGATTTCTGTCTTTAGCCAGCCTCAGTCTCTGTGCATTGAAACACCAGCAGAGGCGTCTCCCCGTCCTTTTATTTTGGGTTAATTTCCATGCATTTGTTTCACTCAAACCACCTGCTGCTGTCTTGGATACTTGAATCTATTCAGGGTGAGGAGCTCATTGATTTAGGGCTTGATGGGGATATCATGAGTGTTTAGGAATCAATGGCCTGGAGCTGTATTTAGGAGCTGCAGAGGATACTAACTTTCATTCTCTTTCTGCTTTGTAGGTATTTGTATAAAATGTGGAAAAGGTGTGTATGGAGCGAGCCAGGCTTGCCAAGCAATGGGTAACCTCTATCATACCAACTGCTTCACATGCTGCTCTTGTGGTAAGTCAGATCTACCGTAGTCTTATTAAGTGGCTTCCTTTTGTAATACATATTCCTTCAGCAACCAGTGTACAAAGTGAGATCCCATCTTGCCTTCTTCCTCAGGCAAAATTCCCACGCCAGACTCCAGTTTCAAAAGTTGCTTTTTATTTGCCATCTGTAAGTGTTCAATGGTGTTTTCCTAAGCAACAGCCTAGAAAAGTAGTATTTGGTTGTTTTAAGGGCTGCATTTACAAAATGACTTCAACCTGGCCGTTAAAAGCACTGCATACTTTAAATCACTTGTGTTTATGGAACTGTAAATGTGCATTTATCATTTTTACAGAAAAACAATAAAATTTGTGCAGCCCAACCCATATTTTCCCTCCCTTTCTATTTGCAAATGCAACTCTAGTCAAGCATGTATATTTGTCATTTCTGTGTATGTGTAATGCTCAAAAACTGTTCTCTTATGTTTGAATGTGATGAGAACAAACAGAAACTGCATGTTGAAATACCTCAAGCTATTACAGTATTTTATTTTTGTAGAGGAAACCTTACAGGTAAATCATTGTTTCCTCCTTGCTGTTCTCAGGACTTCTTTAGATTCCTCTTTTAATCTGAATGCGTCTGAAAGTGATATATTCTATATGTGATTTGGGGAAGTCATGGCTTTTCCAGGGGAAGCAGTACTTGGAAAATTCAGGGCAGCACTTTCAGAAGTGTTTGCCTTCAGTCAAGCATTGTGTACTTAAGTTGAAAACTTCCTCAGTGTCTTGTCTGTAACTGCTGAGAGCTCACAAATTCCCACCAAGTTCAAGGGAAGTATGAGAGCTCAATTTTCAGGAGTCTCAATTTTCAGGAGTCAGATAATTTTTCTTGATATACCCACACATTTATCTAGGTCCGTAAATATATAAAAATATTTGCTTGGATGTTGAAGATCTTGTTGCGATACATATACTCAGCAAAAGATACACTCCAAGCAGAATATGCCAACCGTAAATTGTTTATACAGAGGATTAATTAAGGATTAGAAAAAGAGTAAAAGCTTATTGGCATGGAACCGTAGAAGTTGATAATGAAAAGACCATTGTAAAGTTCACTTTTGAAAGGAGAAGTGTTGTCTTTTCTCTTGAGATTTGTACAGATAAATATTGGTTTAAAGAAACCTACAACCTGAACGTAGAATTTGGTGACCTTTTTAAGTGACTGGACCATTACCAGGTTCTAGAATAAAACCTTCAGGAATTGCTCTTGACTTTGCTTAAGTCTTGACAGTGAGTGAGTAGCTATTTTGTTGGCTCCCAAAGTGAACAGCATCCTGATTAGCAGAGGATTACAAAATATGATATGGGATAATAATCTATCCACTCATCGCCAACATTGACCTAACCTAATTGCATGGTTGAATTCCAGCTTCTCTGGGTCAGACGTGTTGTTTTTAAGTAGTCAGGATGCATGTTTGCTACCACAGGGGTCTGTACACAGGTCACACTGTTCCTCAGCAGAATGCATAAGGGCCAAGGAATGTATTTTAACAGCAAAATACAAACCCAACTTAATTATTCAAAAGCACAACAAGCTTTTCTGACTGTTCTGGTGAGGTGTGTGTGGCCAGTGTACACCTACCATAGGGCGACTTGAGACATGTCCGCTTGGAGCGTAGTTTTGCCCCACCCCACCAGTGCTGGTGGAATTTTGTGATTCACACAGCTTTCCGTGAGTCATGCACACACACAAGGAAACAGTGCTCCAGGTTGTCTTCTGAGCCCCTTGCCATACTGCTTGTGGCAGATACCGTCCGCCAGGATGCTTCCCAAGTGAGAAGGCGCTTGGATTTCCCCTCTGCAAGCTTTGATACAGCCCCATCAAAAGGGGAATGCATGGGGACTTTCTTCTGTTAGGCACTGAAAAGGTGAATGTGCTGCTAATGTGGCAGTAGTGCCTGAGTGCAGCTGAAAAAAACGTGATCAAACCCTACATTCAGGTACATGCAACTGAGTCAAAAGCAGAGCCTTCCCTCTCAGCTCAACCCTGAAATAGGATCAAAATGAGCATAGCTGGAACAGGGGCTGTTGCATTAACTCCTTGGTTTCCCACTTTATTTAGGGCTGTGTAGTCCTTGGGAAAACCAGTGATTCAGGATAGTTCCTGTATATCCAGACCTTGGGAATGAGGCGTGCATGTCCCATCTATGGGAATTACATCCTGGAATGTGCTGCTGAAAAGTCTGTACGGGACCTCTTGTACAAGCAGCTAGACAGAAACTTATCACAGTACTGCAGTTTATGAACGAGGAGTTTATTTTGCCTTCAGTGTGACATTGGTGGCACCCAGGTGAGAATATTCTGCACTCTAATTTTGATGCCCATCTTTAACAAGATGAGGAAAAACTGGAGAGCGTCTGAAAGGACTACATAGATGATTAAAGGCTGGAGAAATGCTAATTGTGAGAGCCCAGTGTATTTTGGGTATCAGAAATTACAGGAGGGACACGTGGCTGGAGCTTGTAAATACTTTTACCATAAAACTGCTTTAGAAAGTGGTCTCACACATACTACTGACAAACACAAGAGAGGTATTTCCTGAAGGCTTAAATTACACAATTCAAATTGGAAATCAAAGACAGTTTTTTTAGAATGAAAACGATTAACTGCTGGAATGAAATAGCAAGAGAAGTGGCAAATTCTGTATTCTTATTTGCTTTCAAATTTAGAGCAAATGTCCTTTTGGAAAGCATTTTAAGTTGAGCCAAGCTTTTAGATTCAATACATAGGTAACTGGGTGATCATTATTGACTTTTGTTAGGCAAATGGTCACAGCACACAGACTAATGCTCCTTCTGAGCCTTTGACAGGATAGTAGAGAAGTACATTAGTACTTTCTGCCTAAAACAGTTCCTATGTATACTTAGAAATCTGAGATAGAGTAACAGTGCAGGCTTGCCTACCCTTTTTCCTTCTTTTTTCCCAAATAACAATAATGATCCAGACTTTCCTCCAGCAGTTATCAGTCTTACTTTCAATATAGTGGATCTAGAAATTAAAAGGCAGTAACTGCAGAAGAAAAATTCTGTACCTGAAGACACTTGATGTAGATAAGGGCCCAGTATTTAACCAGCTACAATTTAATAAATTTTAAAAATATTTTAAACCCTTGGGAAAAGTTGTGGTTTGGAGACCACTCAGGCCAAAATGTGCTAATGAGTGATGGAGCCTCCAAGGGCCTTGTTTCAGCACTCGGCAATGTGTGTTTTCAGCTCAGCAAAGACCAGTACAGTTACTTAGAGAAGTGGGAAGAGAGACCCTCAGTAGGAAGTTCTGCCTGAGTCAGAGTCCTTTCTTAGACACTTCTTGGGGTTTAGCTTTGGTTTCAGTGCCGTGGTTGAAAAGGGCAGTGCATGGCCACATGGGCCATCCTGTGCCTTCGAGGAGCATACAGTGCTTGCCTCGGTGCTCTCCTTTTCGACTCCCACCCTTGTGTATCACACCATTGCCGGAGGGGTTTTGATGCTTGTAATTAAAGAGGAAAACCTGAAATACACTCACAGATGCAGGCACCTCCATCAGGATTCCAGCCTTGCTAGTGTAGAAGTGTGATGATGCAAGGATGGATTCTCAGGGGTATTCTGCAGTGATGGTGGTTAGCTTTTGAGAACGTGAACGCAGAAAGATGAAGAAATATTTCAGAGATACAGTAAATAGACAGGAGACTTCTGTCCCCTTTAGATGTTTGGTAAAATGCTCATATGGTAAATTTCCTTATTGTCTTCCTAGGTTCTCGCAAATCTGCAATAAAACTCAGTTATATGTGGATTCAGAGTTGTACAGGATCTCCTCAAAAAAAGAAAATCTCACCAGTGAGCTGAGGTCAGAAGAGCGGAAAGGAAAAGCCTGACCTAGCAGGCACATTCTATGCATTTCTCTTTAATGTTAGTTGAGCCTTCCTCCTATAACTGAGCAAGTTCAGCATCTCGGAACTTTGCTGTCAGTTAATTTTTGTTACATCTCTGTGTAAACCCCGGTTGCCTTCTGCAAAAAGCTATGTTCCTCAGGTAGCTGCTTTTTTTTTTTTTTAGAGGTCAGATAATTCTCCTCAGGTAATGTAAAAGCCAAAAGTAATCTGGTTTTCCTGGGATCAAGTAGTTCAATGTTGATCTTTATCCACAATCTCTAAGAGAAAACAACTGAAGCTTGTTAGGATAGTTTTAATTGTAGACTCAGATCCTCTCTCAGCCTGAACACCAGTGGAACCTCCTTTGGACCTTGATTATTCAGCAAAATGCTTAGACATGTTATTACTCATATGTAAACATGCTTTGCTGAATCTTAAATAACAGAGATTAATTCAGGCAACAACATACACTGTCCCTTCTGTTAAGTGAAAAATTTTAGTTCTGGCAAGAGTTCAACTGCAGATTTTGCTTATGGAAGGGAAGAGCTGGAAAAATCTGCCTGAAAAGCTCGTCATCTAACTGCTCTTGGTAGTATTTCAGAGCACGACAAGTTTTCTTGAAGAATAATTACAAAATGCTACATCGCTTGTGTGCTCTAAGTGCAGGTGATCAGTTGCAGGAATGAACGGGCTCGATTTGGTACTCATTACAGGAGATAACTTAGCAGGTGTCTCCAGTTTGCAATCAGAATGCTAATCCACAGCATTTTTTTCAAGCTGAAAATGTTGATCCAGTGGCAATGATTGTAGAAACTACAGTAAGATAAATCTTTGCAATGAGGAATATCAGTTATTTGTTACTCTGAGGGTGTAGGAGATGGGCAGGGAATGAGCTTTGCAGGGAAGGGTTTGAAGTCTCTGTAATCTCAAAGCTGGGATGTATATCACCATAAAAACCAGGAACACGTTCTGTTCTCTTATGTGAAGGCAAATGTTTGAGCATGCCGTTCATCTTTAATTTGCACTTTTGCCACTGGTTTTAAGGCACAGGAAATCACCACAAGATCAATCAGAAGCCTAAAGCAAACTGTATAATCCCAAAGGTATGCAGCGCATTTCTTACCTGGTAGCTATTGATCAGACTGGAGCTCTCACGGGGGCTCTGTACAGCAGTTTAATTTTAAGGGACAGCTCATAAAGGTATGGCAACTCGGCTGATTGCCGGCGCTGCTGCTGCCTCAGCACCAGCCTTTGTGCAGACTTCACGGGCGCATTGCTGCGAGCCTCCAAGAGAAGTTTCACGGCGAGGGCTGACAGCACTGCCATTTTAAAAGGCCCGAGTGGGACAGCTGCAGCACTGTAGGTATTGTTACCCTGAAGGTATAAAGAGAGTTCTGATTAGCCTGTGCCCTCCAACTGATGTGAAAGGGGAATCGGTTCACGGCTGTGAACACAACCTGCCTTTTTGCTTGTATTAAGTCTTGAAGACAACGGCTCCCATCTGGCTGAGGCTACTCAGAGCTACTGTATGGAGATACCTATTAATAGGAGGTTGCTCATGTCCCAGCCTGTAGAGAGAAGTTCCTTGTGACACGGGAAATTCTTTTGTTTATTTGCTGCCCCGAGTTGAACCTTTGTTTGCTTTTGGTGGTAGTGAGGCACAGAACATCTTAAGGCAGCTGTGTCCATTCGGTGTATATTTATCAGCAGTTGGTGAGTTTTTAAAATACCCAATTTCCCAGTGGAAGGTTAATTTTCAATTCATATTTGTTCTGTCCCCACAGCATATTTATAAGTTTGGCATGAGTCACTGCATCCAAATTGCACACTGCCAGTATTTTCTTTGTGGCCTTAAATTAAATTCTCTGCGAGTGTGATTTTCATATAGAGTGAAACAAAATTCGCTGTCAAATCTGAGCTCTTCACTGCGTGTCCACCAGCGTTAGAGTTGGTAATTACAGTGGTACAAACGTGTGTATTGGTGGCTTTTAAATCTTCGGGGCCTCGTGGCTGACTTTTAGGTGACTCGATTGCAGGTTCAGTATCTGTTCTTCTGACTGGCACTGCTTTATGCGACTATCCTGAGCACCAGCGAAACACAGCGAGAACGCTTACGGCAGAGGAGCTAAGGAGGATTGCTGCGAGGGTGCGTTGCTGTGCAGTGAAAGTCTGCTGGGTAGCTAAAGTCCTTGCACACTGCCGTTCTCTAACCACATACTGTCAGACCGGAGCAGACTGGAATTTTGGGATTTTTGGTCTGTAATCCTGCCAGAGCCATTGGCTAATACCTGGTGCTCAGGGGAAGACAAGCTGGCCGGTGATTCAGTGCTGTGCATGTGGGAACATTCCTCCCCGACCCCCATGGCCTGGAGCATGAGAGCTGGATGCCCTCAACTTGCATAACTGCGATCGTTACTCATCTCCGACTCAGCCCCCTTGTTCAGACTGAATTCACGGCCACCTGAATGTTTGGTGGTTTCCAAGTCATAACTGGAGCTGGCAGTAGGTCCTGATGCACTGCCTGTGGAGCGGTGGCTTTGAGGTGTGATTCACAGGAAAAGCCACGCACTTTGGAGAGGTGTGAGTTTGGTTAGGAAAAAGGACTGAAGGTTTTGCTGTATGTGCGGTTTGTGAGATAACTTGCAGCGTTGCTGCAGGAGTGCAGAATTTTGCCTGAGTCATTCTGCGTCTCTGGGATAAGTTACAGCCTGTGCTTAGCCCCACGCTTTCCGTTTTAACACCTATCAAGACAGATAGTTTAAAAGCTATTTCAGGTATGTCTGCAACTGCAGTCCCAGACAAACCCATTAATGCAAAACTCACGGAAAGGGAGGTGCTCACTTTAAAAAGAGGCAGTTGGATGGTGGAGATGACAGCTGGCTTCAGACGGTTCAGGTTCACCTTGCGCAAGACTGAGCCGTGAATGAGTCTCAGCAAAGGAATGTAATCTTGTCTTCTGGTAATTAAAAGTCAAAGTTGGATACCAGCCCATGTAAGAGCCCAAGTACCTTCAGGTACCAATTGGTTGAAAAATGTTTCCTTTATCTTGATCCGTGGTTAGTCTGATAATATTCCAGGCTTTAGAAAAACAAAAAGGGATGGGATGGGAAAAGGGTAATCAGAAATGTTTGAGATGTGGCTGACACAAGAAACTCTCCTTTATTTAGAATGTATTTAGTTTGGTTTTATATTTTAGGAGGTATTTAGTAGTTTCTCTGCATTCCTGTCTGTTGTCCTAGCTAGCTCTGGTCCAGCAGGGCACTGCTCTGTGTGCTTGACTTCAGATAAATAGACCAGTCCATTGACTGTGTCCCTTCTGCAGATGATACTGTTAGATGTTATGTTGTGCAAGTTTTTCAATTCTGTGACTACTTGTAAGTTAGTTCAACTCTGAAAGAACCTGGTTTTTTAAGGTTGGCTCATCTGATTGGCACAGTCCTTACTTCCATGGGAACATGCCAGATGCTTGAAGATGCATGTGCTTAAAGTGTTTTTTGGTTGGGGGTGTGTGTGTGTGTGTGTCTCAAAACCTGAATATTGTTCTTCACTGAGGGCTGCTTTAGCAGCTAGCATTGGTAGATCCAGAGGCTGACCCCCAGGGAAGGGTGGTGTTGATAGGTAACTAGCCAGCAGAGAAATGAAAAACATTTCCATTCCTTATTCCTGATTATCAGAGTGCATGCAATCAATAGTTGACTGCTAGTTTGTCTCCTTGTTTCCATGAAAGGTAGTAATTGCATTCTGCTATTAATTATTCCCGTATGAAATGCGTGGCTTTTGATGGTCATTTTAATTGGTGGGGGTTGCTTGGCAACTAATGATGGAAACTACTTTCTGTGTTGATTGACTGACCATAGATGTATTCCTCCCACAATATTTTGTATTCATAATGTGGAACCAATCACTGACAGCAGCTGTGATCCTTTCAGGGGTTGGAAAACACATAAAGTAAAAAAAAAACCCCTCTAATTAACAAGATTTCTCCCTCTGTTTTTTATTTCTCTGTAAAAACCACAGAGAGCCTAATCACTTCCTCACATGGTTTTGTGTGTTTGGAATGCCACCTATTGTTTAGTGTAACAAGATTTGCTAAAATTTCCGTTTCCTTATCAGCATCTATTACCTGCAGGTCTCAACTGTCAGTCCGAAACCCACATCTCTTGGGCATGTTTTTTATCTTTCCCTTCTCCTCTTTTCTTCTCCTTTTTCTTGCCTTCCCTTCCATCCATTTAAAATGTTTTTTTGGAACACGCTCAGTTTCTCCAAAAGAAGATTCCCTTGGGCTGCTCTTGAGTTCATCTCTCAAAGGGGAAGAAATCCAGATAATCCAGAACAGAACACAGGCAAGTCACTGACATTATCAACAGATGTTTCTGTTTCCTATTTCCAGGTTCTGTAATTTTTAAGTATTACCTAAAAACAAAGGGCAAAAGCAGGTGGAAGGAAAAAAAGTAAAGAACGAAATGAATGAAAGGAAATACACACAGTTGGTTTCCTGTAATTTCAATGATCGAAGTTTCTGCTGTATGTTGTCCCTATATATTTTTCAAAGTGTCTAGTCAGTGCTTTAGTGATGTCCTTGATCTTTTACTCATCTGAAAACTAGACCCCAGAATGCCATAGCCCTCTGAAATAATTTCTAATTTAATTTAGATCAGCATCACTTCTTCAACAATAAATCAATTCTATCTCCATATGTGCCAGTGAATCAGTTTTGTCCTTCATCACTTCAGACTCAATCAGTTCTTCCTCTCACAACCAACCGATCGTTTCTTTTCCAGTGCCTGTCATGGTAAATTTGGTCCTCGCACACAAACCTGTCCATGTACACAAGCATGTCCATGCGCTCGTGTTTAGCCTCCCCTCTAAACATGTGTCACCTGGATACTCTTCTATCATTTGACTGAATCTCCATCTTTCCTTTGTCCTACCCTTTGGATGTTTGAATCTCATCACTACTGCTCTGGACCAACCCAAAGTGTGGTCTCTGGGCCACCATTACCTGATTTTTTTTTTTCTTGGTGTGCTGGGAGGATTGAACTTAAGTTTTTGTCTCTGTATCCTCTGTGAAGAAGAAAAGGTCTGCTTTACATCTATCTTGATTTTTTTTTTTTTTCTTCCTTCTTTCTGCCTACATTTGCTCTGGTATGTGCCTGATCTACTACTGAAGAATTCAGACTTTATTGCTATTTCTGTGGGGGCATCTTTTGTTCTTCATTTCAAATGAGCACAATGGATTTCTTTAATAAAGATCTTAACTGCATGTCAGCACCTTTTTCCCCAGAAAATAGCAAGTTTGCCCCTTTGCCCTTGGCACTGTTTGAAATCTTACTGTACCCTGGTCATTTCCCATTTTGACTTGTTATGCATATCTTGGGCTTTTTCTGGATCCCTGAGTTCCCAGGGTCTAAAGACTCTAGACTGTTGGCAGCTTATCATCCCCTTACCAAGGAGCAAAGACTATACCACTTTGCAGCCATGGAAACTTCAGTCTGTTCCCCCCTCACTAGCAATGTTCCTCTTCCAAACTTCCCAGTACTTTTGCAACTGAATAGTTTTCTGTTCTTATTCCTGTTACCTGTTTTTCTGCTGTCTCTAATCTTTGACTTCTTGCTGTCCCTCCCCCTGGTGATGCTCTGCAGCACAGTGGTAGGACCTCTCCTCTCCCCTTTTGCCAAGCCACACATCCACCTCTCACTCCTGTCAGCAGGTCCTGCCTCACAAGGACAAGAGCTCTTGTAAGAGAACACGGTGTGAAGTGGAAATCTGTTCTTGTTGCTTGTGTTATCTTCATCCTCATGTGCTGTCTTACAGAAGGAATTTCTTGCTTTGCACCTCATCCATGCCTACTATCCAAGCCAGGTTACTAACTCATACTTAAGCAGTAAACAAGAATTATTATTATTTCAAGGAAAAGATGTCTGTGTGGCCTGAAAACTCATTGGTGTTCCACACCGGAAAGCAGCCTCGGCTTTATCTGACAAATTAATTTTACAGATCAAAGGTTTCCACTGCTACTCTTCACCTTAAGAATGCTTTTGCCTGGGGGTCTCGAAAAGCTGTTTTCTTTAAGAATCTTGCCATGTACAAAACAAAATGATTGGGTTTTGGTAAAGTTTGTCTTCACATTCATAAAACAAACAGTAGCAGCAAACTTTAGCATTTGGTCTTTCAGGTTTTCTTCTCACAGAGGGTATTGGCAAACAATGGAGAAAAAATTCTTAGCTGAGAGGATTGATGGGGTGGTGGTCACGAAGAGGTAAATCAGCACTGTGAATCAGAGGATGGGTTTTACTCCACTTGCTCCAGGCTTCTGTGTCATCTTGGGCAGATCACTTAGCCTGTCTGGCTTTACCCATGTGGAGTTAATTCTTCTCGCTAATCTCACATGGGTGATACTGTGATGATTTCACTAATAATTTGAAATTATTTGGAGATCCTGAGGTTGAAGTACTGGAGAAGTGAGAATTTTTATTAAATAATTATAGTTACATCACAAATAGATGCATTTGCTGGAGGAAACACTTGTAGTGTCTGGCAGCCAAGCCATGCAGCTGCTGCAGCATGCTACTGAAAATAATTACTTGCTCGAATAATGCATATTTACAGTTTATGGAGGACCATTTTGAGGATTATATATCATTATATACATGAACTAATTTTTAAAAAGAATACTTTCCCAGCAACACTCCCCAGAGCCCTTAGTGCCTGGGCCACGTGAATAATGTTCCCATTCCTCTGTCCAAGCCCAACGTTGTGTTTTTAATTTATTTTAAGTATCTAAGGAATGCTGTCTCCAGTATTCAGAGGACTCAAAATCGGATGTGAGACACAAATGCACCAGAGAAACTTATCAGAGAAACAGACTTGGCCTAAAGCCTACATAAACAACTATATTTTTTTTCTGATTTAAATGACAGGACTCCGGAGGATTAGCCAATTATAGCTGCAGTGGGCTGTTCTTGGGCACCAAGGAAAGTGCTTTGGTGACCCCTGGTATTTGACATGAGCTTGAATGTTTTGCTTGATTATAAACTTACTGTTATAGATAGAATGACCAGCTTGGTTCTGACAAATTTGACTTTTACGGGTCACTTTCTAGAGTCAGTTACCAGCAGTGGATGCTTTCTCCTATCCTTGGGCTTCTCAAGCAATTTTAGCTTGATTTTAACTGAGGTAGGGAAGAGCTTTTCTTCCTAACCACTCTTCTCTGCCTTTCTCCCTCAAAACACAGCACAGGAAGAAATTCACTAAATTTGATCTTAGCCAGAAAGTGTTTTTTCCCTTTCCAATAAATATCTAATTTCCTGAAAATCCTTTGACCAGAACTTCTACTGGGGCTTTTTAGATTTATCATCACTCATGGCAAATCCAGTTTCAGTTAGTGTCAACATATTCTTGACTTCACAGAGAGTGGCATGAGCTCTTAGCTGGGCAGCAGGAGCCTGCTGCCGTCACACCAACATTTAGTGTTTGCCCTGGGGGAGCCTGTTCCCTGTACTTGTATAAAAACCAGGTAATTTTGCCATATAGCTTTGATTACTAACACCATGCCAGAAACAGCAAGGAATTATTTTATGGGTTTACTGAGAAACTACTAGTATTTTACCAGCGTGAAACCTCCACACAACTGACACAAATAAAATTAGGAAAGCCTCGTGCTTGCAAACTCGATCCCACACTCCTGAATTAGGTACAGTAAATACTTTCTAAAAACAAACCTGAAGCAAAACCCCACCATGGCCTCCCTGATGGCCAAGGTCCAGTCCGTATTCAGTACTCCTCCATTTATCGGATTATTGACTCCACTTGGCGGTTCACAGGACCAGTATCTGATTGAGTGCAGGCAGTGTGCTTTGGCAGCCAGCAGAGATAACGTGATACGCTGTAGTGTCACTGCCTGTCTGGAAATAGGTGCTGGGCTGGTACCCGATACGTAGGCACTCTGTGCTGTCCCCTAAACAGTCGCCTTCTCTTGATGATCCACCCTCTCATGAGAGCTCTCCTGGCTCAACATTCATATAAATTAAAGAGAATTATTTTCTTCAAGTGGTGAACAAAGCAGGAATGTGGTAACTTTGGGTGTAGTCCTGTGTTCTTTGCCTGCCCCAAGTGTCCCAGCAGGCTCAGGGTATGCAAGAAGTGGGGAGGGACTCCTCAGGGAATGGCATTGAGTGTTTGCTGGGCGCTTGGTGTTCTCTCTCTCGTCTTCTCATGAATGTTTAGTACTTGAGGAACACGTCTGTGTCCTGTGGTCCTGGGACAGAGTGACCTACCACCATTTTGGGGTCATGGGGGCTCAGCGTTTCACCCACAGTGCTGCTCTTCCTGGGTGATGAAAGGAGCACCCTGCAAACTGAAATGGCAAAGAGTGTTCTGGTCTTGGTGCCGTGTCCCACAAAGCTGAGTGGCAGGTAAAGATGTGGCTCAGTTAAACTGCATTTAAGTTCTAGTTCTTGCTGTGACTAAAGAGATGTGTAAGCCTTCTGGAGGCAGTAAGCCTTGCTTACGCTCACAAAGTTCTGCCGAGTGGTCCTGCAGGCGCTCCTGCCACTTCGTGCCATGTGGGAGCAGTGCTTGGGACGGGGCAGTGCGGGAGGAGGCTGCTGACATCTGTGGCCTCTGAGATGGGTTCAATCCCTATGGTAAACTCAGTTGGTTTTGAGGTTACTGGGGCATTGCAAAGTCATTCCCAAAGCCCCCTGTGAGTGCTTGCTGCCTTGTGCTGTTAGGGGCAGGCTTGCAAAACCAGGTTTCAAATGCCACAGATACCCTCCCTTTGCCTGTTCATCCCGTGGGGTGCAGGTGGCACCGAGGTGTCGGGCGCTTGGCGAGGGCTTCCCTTGCTGCTTTATGCACTGTCCTGTTCCTTTCTGTCTTCACCAGCTCCCTTTACCGATGTGAAAAAAAACTGTTTTCCTTTTCTTTCCTGTTCAGGGCCCCACGTAACCTCGTCCTCACCTCCGTATCTGCTGTTACTGCTTCTCCCCCGTGACTCGGCTGGTCGGTCCCGAGCACTGCCATGCCCTGCCTGTGGCAGGGAAGGGGCTCCTGCCTCCCGTCTGCCCAGCTGCCCTGCCTTCCACTGGCAGAGACTGCTTCCAGCAGCGGTCCCAGCTCTGGATGCCTCCTAGGCTTGCTTCTTTCCCCCAGCCCCCAAGCTGATTTTTCTTGCCTAAAAGCATCAAGCCTTGACTATTTGTTTGCTACGCTCCTGTGGAATAGTAGTAAAAGTGAGTGATGAGCTAGGCAACAAATAGGCAAAGAAGTGGAGGAAAGAAACTTTTAAAGTATCTCCTGTAAGAAGAAATAAAACCAGCAGTGGCTGCTGGCTTCTGGCAGTATGACGGACTTGACTGGTGTAGGTGCCAGTGTAAATGCAGAATACAGCCATTAATACATGCCAGTTCTTTTTAATTGTACCTGTGCGGAGTGGAAGGCGTCTGATTATTTAAAATATTAAATGCATATTTGAAAGCAGGAATGGATTTGGCAATCATTTTGGATTACTGACATGTGCGTCTTAATGGTTGTCTATCAATGTGTTTTAAAACACGAGTGTAGTATGTCCTAACATTAAATTGGATATAGTCATTAGAACCTCAGTCACTTAAATCAGCTGGCTGCTTGGGTACTCTATGCTGTCACACTTCCAACTGCATTCCCTGCAAAAATTTTCCTGGAAATAATGCAAATAATTTACTTGAGTGCGTCAGTGGATTACTGACCTTGGGAACCACAGCGCTGTAAAATTCAGACCTATGGAAACAATTTGCTGAATCATTATTAACAGTCCAGTGGTCTCTAGAGCGGTCTCCAAACTGGGGTGCATGCACCCCAGAGAGTGTTCAAGACCATCCGTCGGGGTGCAGGAAGAAAATACTTCACTAGTTGATGTATATAACTTATAAATAAGTAAATATACATGTATTGGGGGTGCATGCTCAAACGTGTTTTACTGATAGGGCAGCATGATCAAAAAAAGTTTGGAGACCACTGTTGGAGAGGAAGAAAGCCTAAAGAATACATAGCCATCAGGATTTGTTTTGCTGTTTCCACAAGTTACTTAACAAAGGAGAATGCATATGCTTAGGGAAATGAAAGTGGAAATCACATAAACTCTTAAGGCACGTAGATGAGAGCTAGAGATCATGTTTTCTAAGCCTTGTTTTTGAACAGATGTTGTTTTTTATTACCCTGGTGAAATTCTAGTAGCAAATCATCCCTGTTGTTATAACTGTTCTTTTTCAGGCCATGCTGCATGAGGTTGGTTCAAGTAAAGTGGCTAGAGGCTGACATCTCACAAGTAGTTTAGATGGTGGTGCTGAAGATAATTTGATGTTCACACAGAGTTGGCCCAGCACGGATGCTGGCAGATGCAGACATACAGTACCTGCACATTGAAATCTCAGGGAAGTTCCAGTTCAGCAAAGGGGAAAGTCGTCCTTTATCAGTGGAGTTCTGCAGCTGATGCTGTGCAGTTTTGAATTATTAACATCGGGGTTTACAGCAGCCAATGCATTTGCAGTTTGTGGTTTGCTGTATAGCTGCTTTTTATACTTGCTCTATAGCTGCTTTTCCACCTAGCCCAAATGTTGGGCTAGTGAACAGGATATGCAAAACCAAGAAAAATGGGGAAAATCAAAAGGAGGAGTAACCAAGTTTGATAGGAGCATGGCTGAAGGCAGAAATTTTCATTGTCTTAGTCACCACTGGCTGTAGTGGTGAGCTGATGTCTCATGCTGGGTAGGGAAGGGAGGAAGGAAGTGGATTTAGTGGAAAATTGATTGCATCTACTTGGGCTCTTTCCAGCTGAATCCTGAGTTAAGTACATTCATCCTGAACTAATCGTTGGGGAGAATTGGCTGAAATCTCACATACTTCTTAAAAGGAAAGTTAAGCATTAAAGGAACAATATCCTTATTGTACCTGAGTGCCAAAAGAAGCGAGTGTACTATCAGGAGTCTTACCTATTCAGTGCTGTCTTGGAAGCTGCTTGTGGTTTTAGTTCTGATGTGACCTGGTGTAGGAAGCTGTGGTCAGTCCACCACAGAACGTCAAGGACAGGCCATTCTGGAGGGCTCATTTCTGATTGTATTTCAAATTGGCTGAGAAAGCCCCAGTTCACTGCAGTAATTCAGTACAACTATAATCTTCAGTTTTATTTACAGGAAAGTACACTGGAATACTCTCTAAAACATGTATCTAAGGTCCTAGCAAGGTTTTGTTCAAAGTTAATCAGAATAAATCTGAAGTAACGTTATTAACATCAGTATAACTGTTTGACAGTGTGAGCAAGAAGAGAAATGTGTGTCTCTTGCAGTTCTTTCAAACTTACTGCTAAATAAACTAAAACCAAAGATTGTGCTTCAAAACTGGCAGAATGTTTAAATACTTGTCCATCCTGAGAATATTTGGATTTTTTTTCACTGTATACTAACCTTTCTAAGCTTTCTTAGCACTTCTGGTCCTGAGGACCACTCCCTGACACGTTCTTCCATTATCACATGAAGAAAAAAGTTGTATCTGTTGCTCCAGATGCCATCTCTAGGCACTGTGAATCTCAACAAACTCACTTTATTGTGCAGCTTTATCTCAAGGGAGTGAGAACAGCACCCTGAGTTTGAGTTCACAAGCACATGGGTGCCATTGGTGTTGGCTGCTGAACACCTGGATGCGACTCAAATCAAGCATTGCCGGTGTGTTGAGGTTCAGCAGCAGCACACTCTGATGCTGCTCACACTGAGATGCTGACACATATGATGCTACTGGGAGGAAAAAAGTAAGCTGTTCCTGTGCAAATCCATTCTTGTTTTTCTGAGACAAGGCAGAAGATAGTTTAGGGAAATTGCTCATCTCCCTTGAGGCTCTCTTGCAGGTTGCCACAGGATTGGGCGGTGCCCGCTCCTTGTGTTCAACATACTTTAATGTGTAAAGTGTTAGGAGGGAAGGTGATGTTGCAGCTCAC
The DNA here is from genome assembly GCF_003259725.1 of Athene cunicularia. Classification (NCBI taxonomy): domain Eukaryota; kingdom Metazoa; phylum Chordata; class Aves; order Strigiformes; family Strigidae; genus Athene; species Athene cunicularia. The sequence continues at coordinate 7,829,422 of NW_020799113.1, forward strand.
CGTGCAGAGATTCAGCAATCTGACTTGCTATTCCAGCTCTTGATCAGATTTCTGATCATCTGCTTCAGAGCCAGGCTAAGCTGTGATTTTTAGTTGAGGCTGAACTTGAAGAAGAGAATAACAACTTGCAAGAGAGAACCTTGTAACAATGGTGAGGGCTCTGCAGTGCCCTCAGTTCAACAAGTTTACCTAACTTTTACAAAAGTTAAATTTGGTGGGTTCTTGCCGTGCTCGGAATATCCAGATGGCGGTAGGGACCAAACCTTTTTTTCCCCACTTTTTTTTTTTCCTTTAGTCTTACTGGAATACAGTGGCTGCTTCTTTTGGATGTATTCCCATAGAAATTATCTCTTGTTGTGTATTACAGCATTTCACTTCTTATGAATGCTGGTCATTAAACTTCAGGCAGTGCAGAACTCGGTGGCTTGGTTGTATCTCCTGCAGGGACCTCACACACACAGTATGAACTTTTTTGAGTCAGGGACTATCAGTTCCACTTACATGTGTCCGCTTTCGTGTCATACAAAAAGGATCTAAGCAGAGTCTCAGAAAGCTGCTAGATAAAAATATGAGTTGTGCCTGTGATCTGCATCCTGTTCATTTCCAGGTGCAGTTGAAGACTGGGGTTTCAGGCTTTGACTTACAAAGCTTTTCTCTAGTCTGGTGGTGATGACTGTAGAGGCTGCTTTGTTCTTTAGGATGCAACAGAAGCTTGAGATCAGCAGAGATTTAAAACAAACAAAAGGGAACACTTCATACAATGCATAATGAAATTGTGGAACTCACCGCCATAGGGACAGCATGGAGGCCAAAAGTATAAATGATCTCATAGAGGAATTAGACAAATTAAACAAGGATTGGTCCAGTGAGGCTATTAAACATAATAGTTATGATGCAACCTGCGGTGCAGAAAGGCCTTAAGTGCTGGCTGCTGGAAGCTGAGAGGTTATTCTTGGGAACACATCAGCCTGTGTGAGCCCTGTTTCTAATACTCTTTCCTGTTGAGCTTCCACTCTTGGCCAGAGCTGGAGACAGGGTACTGAGCTAGATGGATCCTTGTTGCTGCCATTGTGGTGGTTCTTACTAGAGTTTGAATGAAAAACACCCACCACGTTGCATGGGTAGCAACCAGCAAGGCTGCTCTGGAAGGCTGGTCCTGCAGTCAGGAAGGCTTGGCCTGGAATAGGCTGCAGTTTGGAATAGGCTGCAGTTTGGAATAGGCTGCAGTTTGGAATAGGCTGCAGTTTGGAATAGGCTGCAGTTTGGAATAGGCTGCAGTTTGGAATAGGCTGCAGTTTGGAATAGGCTGCAGTTTGGAATAGGCTGCAGTTTGGAATAGGCTGCAGTTTGGAATAGGCTGCAGTTTGGAATAGGCTGCAGTTTGGAATAGGCTGCAGTTTGGAATAGGCTGCAGTTTGGAATAGGCTGCAGTTTGGAATAGGCTGCAGTTTGGAATAGGCTGCAGTTTGGAATAGGCTGCAGTTTGGAATAGGCTGCAGTTTGGAATAGGCTGCAGTTTGGAATAGGCTGCAGTTTGGAATAGGCTGCAGTTTGGAATAGGCTGCAGTTTGGAATAGGCTGCAGTTTGGAATAGGCTGCAGTTTGGAATAGGCTGCAGTTTGGAATAGGCTGCAGTTTGGAATAGGCTGCAGTTTGGAATAGGCTGCAGTTTGGAATAGGCTGCAGTTTGGAATAGGCTGCAGTTTGGAATAGGCTGCAGTTTGGAATAGGCTGCAGTTTGGCGACTGATTTTGCCATAGAATGGGCTGGCACTCAGACCCTGGGATAGTGTGATAAGACAAGTGCTTTTTAAGTTCTGGCTTACAAGCAGCAGCTGGAAAAGTGGAATTCTTTGCTGATAACAAGCAGGGTCTGTGATGGAACAATGAAAACTTCCCACAGTGGAAAGCTTTAGCCCCTTCCCTCCCAGCTTGCTGAGGGGTGAGGAGGCCTCTCATGGTTTTTACCTAGTGGTCTGTGTTGCTTTGTCCTTGTTCTTCACTTTTTTCTTTTTTTCCCCCCATTTGTAAACACGGGGTGGAGGGGTCTTAATTTAAGTAAATTTGGAGCTCTGTTTTGCATTTCCCTATCTGCTTGCTAGCTTATTAAGAAATATTTTTAAGATACATGTTAATATATAGGCCCAAAATAGCTATTAGATCAATGTAGGCTGCTGTATTTCTGTTTTAAAATATGTGTTTGGCTTATGTTTTTACAAACTACTTTTCAACATAAGTTCTTCTGTTGGAGCTCCATGGAAATAATTTATGCCTTAACCCTGAAATTGATGGGTGGTATGGGATAGAATAAATACATAAGTGGGAGAGAAAGGAAACATCTGCTAATTTTAACTTCTGAAAATTATATGGAAGCTTGAAAGTATCTGCTAAATTTATAATATGATTTGTACAGAAACACTTTGCCCAAGTACCAGAGGTCAGAGATTTTCTTGTCCCTGCAGCATTAAGAAACCTTTTGGTTAAATAACCTGACTGAAGAGTAGGAGAGAGAAAGGAAGAGAGAATTCTACACTAGAGTAAACATGGCACAGAGATTATAGACACTCTGCCAAGAAAGGTGGGGGTTTCCAGCAAGGTAACAAAAGATATTAGCTATCTACCTACATAATCCTGCTGGAGATTGACAGTTTAAGTCATGCAGCTAGGTTGGGGCAGAAACCCTCCGCATCCTCTCCGCAAGTCCTGGGCATGCTGGCTTTGGTGGTAGCAAGTGCTGCAGAGTGGGCAGAGCAAGACACGTTCCTTGTCTCGGTCCAGAAATGCAAGGGGTTTTGGCACCAAAGGTGTGCTTTCTGGATAGAAAGATGTTTCCTTCAGTGCGATAGCTGACACAAGACAAAATCCTAGGGACGATAATGAAGTTTTTCATTTTGACATCATGGCAGGTTAAGGTAAACTGCAGAGGAGAGTCTAGAGTTTACCCTGGGCTACAAACATGTCAGAATGATAAACTGCCTTGTTTTCATCTGGATTTTACCACACGTTAGTGAGCACATAGCAAAGACAGACTTTCTTCTGGCAAAGATAGTACCTTGGGGCAGGTCTACAGCTTGTATAAATTGTGATGAACTCAGTGATGCTGTCACGATTTACACCAGGTCCAAATTCAGTTTGGCGTAGTTGTGGTGGGAGGTGTGTGGTATTAGCACGTCCATGTGGCAGGAGCTGGCACGCTGCTCTGTGCTGGAGAGGTGGCGCAGAGAGGGCCTGGATAACAGCCCAGAAATGGCAATGATAATTGTATTATACAAGAGTGTACTTTTGTGTGAGTCCAAGTAAGAGCTGGGCAACGGTAGTGTGGAGGAAAAACAGTTAACTGCCATCTGCCTCTCCAGGACAGATCAACTTGAGATAGAGAATGAATACTGACTCTGTAGCCACAGTTAATTTGCACTGAAAAGCTCATTTTTAGTGTACAAATATGAATTAGCATTGGAACTTAGGCTATGGAAGAATTTTCCATTAAGATTTAAAAGATAATTTATTTTAAATGATAATTTAAATTATAATTTTTAACCATTTAATGCTTTCTCTGCATCGATATTTTTTAAAAATAGATCTAATCTCTTTAAAGTGTTCGTTCATATCTTGCTATGTCTGCCTACCTGATGATAATATTTGATTAGAATTTGTTCACAGACTCTGAATACTCTTTCCTGAAAGAATCTATGTAAAGGGAGAAAACAATACACATCCTGTACTCCACCTTCATAGGCCTCTAGCATACGATGCCACCTTTTGTTTGCAAGAGTTTAAATTTCAAATAAAATCCCAGCATTCTTTTGAAAAAAAGGAAAGGGCCTCTCCCCTGCTTAGATTGTCAAATCCCAGACTAGCCCGGAATTGAATAGGCCAAGTCAGTGACCTCAGGCAGAAAGAATGTTGGTTATTTACGTAGGGCTTCTGCTATTTTAGCAGCAAACCTTTTCTTCTGAAAGGACAATGTATACTGTTTTGTGTTTATGGCCAAGTAAAAAGCTTGTACATTTGAGATTTGCATCGTAATAGCCTCGTAACTCAATATACAGCATCCTCAAAAATAGCAGTGCAAGGCTCTGTTTTGTCTTCGCTGTGCAGGCCTTTTAGAGGCTTTTACAAAAGTTGCCTGAAAAACTGTCCTAAAGATTCAGCTGCTTATATGTTTGCTTTGGTGGCTTTTTTTTTTTTTTTTTTTTTCCCCGGAGTCTTGCCTTTTTTCCAAAACTAAAATTACACGTGGTCTCTTCATGAGCTATCAGGCCAGTGCTCAAAATATTTTGATGCATCTCAAGCTAAGCTGTGCCTGCAGCTTGAAACCAGGGAAATGTGAGTGTGTGTGTGTGTGTAATTCACACACCGAGCATTTTTCCTGAAATAATGGCAGATCTTTACAGGCATTCTGGCCTGGTGGATGAGCCTGCAATTCCAAATGGTTTTTAAAGTGTGCCTTTCTCAATAGATCGTAACCATGAGGAGCTATTGTGTGAGCAAAGCACACATTTAGGATCCAATCCTGCATTTCTTAAAGTCAATGGGAGTCTGAGCGTGAAAGGAATGCAGGATTGGGTCCTGAAACAGGGGAGCAAAATTGTGTGCCAGATTGCTTTGAAAAGAAGAATACAGCACATCCACAGTAGCCACTTTTTAGTGTTTCAGATTTCAAACGGCTGGAGTCTGTGAAAAGTGGCTTCTGCCAACATGCAGTATCTTCTATTCAAAGGAATTTGGCATTGATTCCCCCCCCCCCCAA
>NW_020799113.1:7834220-7902419 GCF_003259725.1 Athene cunicularia
ATTCCCCCCCCCCCAATCTTAAAAACCCTGAAAGCCCTAGAAATTCACCCCTCCTTTCACAAAGCCTGAGCAATTGAGCATTGTGAGGGGACGGGGCAGTGGCGGTGGGGGATGGAAGCTTCTCCAGGCCCAGGGGCTGGGGCCGGGGCGCAGCCCTCCTCCTCCTCCTCCTCCTCCTCCTCCTCCCAGCCCCTTCCGCTGCGAAGACCCTGCACTGCCCTGGCACCCGTGCCAAAGGCTGCGGCTGGAACGCAGGACCCCATCATGAAGAGTGTGCTCATGTTGCTTGGTGGCCTTGTGTGAGTCCCCGGTAGGAGATGGAGGAGAAAAATTTAATTAATGCTTATTCAGGGGCTAAAGCAGCCTCAGTGCTCCCCGTTTTCAAGTGGGTGGAGTGATAGAAACCCCATGTAAAGAAAATCTCTGTGCAGATAGGCAGTCATAAGCCAGGGGGAGGGATGGAGGACCGTGGGCTCCAACTCACATGTGAGTAAAGGAGAAATGGCAACAAATAAAGAAATCGCATTGGAAGCTTTTGTTTTCTTTTGTTGTATCTTTAATTTCTGGATAGTTGAACCTCCTATACCAAGTGAAAGAAAACAGATCTCCTGGGTGAAATTCTGCATCAGTTTTTATCTTGAGATGACTGGGTAGAGGAGGTAGCAGAGGTAGATTGCTATTACTTAGTATTTTAAATTATTTATTCCATGTTTGTAAAACTTGGTATTTCTCTTGAAGTTTCAGTTCCTGGAATCATCTGGCAACTTAAAGTTTTGCTTCCACTTTTCAGAAACAGTAGCTGGCCAGCCTGGGGGTTTGCAGAGAACAGATTGGATTCTGGATGTTTCACTCACCCTTCAGCTTTTGTATTATTTTGGTCCTGGTTTCAGTCATTAAAACGTGTATTTAGCACACAGGTGCTCTTCAGAGAGCAAGTCTCACCTTGCACAAGAAAAGCTGCAGCGTCTGTGACAGCATTCAGTTGAAGGCTGTGGACAGTGGTCCCCATCGTGATACCCTGTGCTGTCGTGACGGTGTCCGCAGGCCATACAGGAGATCACTTGGGCACTGGCTGCCCCTACACCAGCTTGGCAGCGGGTCCCGTCACAGCCCATGGGTGGCACCTGGAGTATAAAAGTGTGTTGGGGTGCTGTCTGCATTTGGGAGTGTGAGCAGTCCATGGATGGCCACTGCAGACCGGCTCTGAATCAGAGCAGCCCCAGACCTATGCCAGGGACTTTTGTAAAACAAAATTCCCAGTTTTGGCCTGGTAAAGTTTACATTTCCACTGAGCAGTGATGGTGACTGTGGCGGCAGGTGGGCAGCAGGCATGCAGATACATTTGCTCAGCCCAGGCTGCCTAGTGTCTGGTTTTGCTTGTACAGGGCTTTGGAGCAACGCATGGGAATTTTCCTTCCCTATTATGGTAGCTCGGAAATATTTGAGCAAATGCTGCATATTAGTCCAGGGTGTACGTTTACATGTCGCTTTAGCCTGAATGCTTTGTGAGACTGTCACTTAAGGTGCTAGCATGAGACTGGAAGCCATGCGGTGTCCCATCATCACTGCGGAGATGGTGGCTGAAGTAGTTATCCCGTAATTAGGTCTATGTTTAACATTGCTAACTGAAACACACGCAGAGTTCTGCGGTCAGTCAGGCATGAAGAAACGGGCAGCCATGCTCAGAAAAGCTCTGCGAGTTGTGGACCAAAAGTTTCCAGCCTGCAGAGATTCTCACCGAGTGTCCTGTTCAGCCTTAGAACTGACAATCCATAAAATAAGAAGGGGAAGAAATCCCAGTGAGAGAAGTGATGTGATGCACTTTTTTCCCCCATAAAGAGCTATTTGTGTGGCTGCTGTGAGACAAGTCAGGAGCCTGTGGGTGCCACTTGAGGAGCAGGAGCAGGGTGGCAGTGCTGGGGGCTCAAGCAAGCCTGGGCCTGCCGCAGCCTGCACCTTCTCCTGCCGGCGGGGGGACCGGGCGGCCGTGCCCCCATGGGAGAAGCAGCAGCGGAGCTGAGGTCTGTGCTTATGTGTGGTCAGACCTACCCAGGCACGTCCCAGCCAACAGGAATGGCAGGTGCTTGAATAATATTCCGTGGCAATAGCTCAGGCTGTTCAGGCTTTTAATGAGCTCTGCTCTAACAAATCCCTTATCTTTAGCAGTGATACCTACAGCTGAACTCTGCAATCGGACTCCATATTGAAAGGCTTTAAGTACATTTCCTGACTAAAATACAATCTTGTTCCATACAGTTGTAATGTTAGAAATAACAAGGATATTATTAGTCATCTTGCATGTTGTTCCCTCTTAACGCTAAAAAATTCCTCTGTGACGTTACTAGTAGAGGCACTTACATCACAGGAGAGATCGTGATGGTGAGGAGGTACGCTGGTATATTTTTTGCAGCACGCTGGTAGTCTCAGGGATGCACCAGGCATTATCTGGGAGGCAGGGCTGGGGCTGCAGCATTCCCATTATGTCAGAGGGGAGCTGTTTGTTTTTAAGTAGCGTCAGGCACTGAGACAGTGCAGGCTTCTCACATGAACTTGCTTACACTACAATACTAGTAAATCATGATTATTACCCAACAGTTGCATGTTTTTAATCATCAAAGTGCTTAAAAATATTATAATAATGCTTGGCACTTTTCAACTTCAAAGTATGCTGCAAACAGTAATTAGGTCTAATAACCATGCTGTGACAGTGAGACATTGTTATCTCTTGTTTTACAAAGGCGAGGGGGGGTGTTAGCCCCCGACATGGTTGCATCATCCCATGTGAGGCTGGAGATCTACCGCTGAAGGCTGCGTCTTGATAAACTCACCTCCCTATAGGCAAATACCCCACTGCCAGCAGCTGCAGGGCAGGCTTTGAAGATGCTTCCCGGGCTGGTGGGGAGGGGGCAGGACATTTTCAGTGCTCTTTCCGAGCACCTCCTCAAGACCGTAAAACCCCGTCTGATTCACATTTTGTTCCATGAGGGCCCGGAGCAGCCTTTGAAACAGATCTGGAAAAATTTTTACCCCACCTTAGCTTCCTGGCTGGTGTGTTTTCACCACCCGGCAAAGTGTTGTGGAGGCTGGAGAGAACAGTTGTGGACAGCCTGTGACAACTGTGGGTCATTTTTCCTTTTGCAAGCCGAATCTTTGAGTCCTTTGCTAAAGCACCAGCTCTCCTGTTCCTTCCTTTTAGTTTGCAGCACGTAAGATATAAAAGTTGTGCAGGAGGTAATTGCTAGACACATTTCAATACTAGAGACTCATAAACCAGTTAAATGTGAAAACTGATGTTAAAAACCTAGAGCTGATTCTGATTTTTTTAAGTTCCAAAAGCCTGCATTCTTTTGGATGTTTGTCATGTTGGTTGCAAACACCAGTTGTGATCGTTCCTTGGGACAGTCATTTCTAGCTTGCAGTTTACTAACTCCCAGATCATTTACATGAGTCTTTGCGCTCTTTGCTGGAGCACTCGTGAGGTCTCTGCCTCCCACCTGAGGTGGTGGAACCCCCTTATCCTGGTGTTCGCTTACCCCTCGATGTGAATGTCAGTCAAGAAATCTAAAAGTTACCTGGAACAAGCATTTGTTGTCACCGTGAGTGCATAAGCTTCATTTTCTACAGTAAAACAAGGCTAAAGAGCACTCAGGGCAGAAAGGGCTTCCCTGTAAAAGCTAGTGTTACATGCCTGCACGGCTTCTGCCCTGTCCCATGGACCCCCGCACATTCCTGGCTGACCTGCAGCTCTTCGGTCGGGTGCGAAAGGGAGCCTCTTCCTCACTACTGTTGAAAACTGGTCTGACGGGGCAGGCATGCCAAGGTGGGCATCCAGCAGGAGGAGGAAAGCAGCACAGTGTTTATGAAACCCCGTACCTGTGAACTCTGCACTAGGCTGCTAATTATACCAGCTCATTATTACTATAATGAGCCATCAGCAAGTTGCATCAAGTTTTGTCAGAAACTCTTGACTTTTTTGTTTCAATATTATGAAAGCAAATCGTAACCCAGGCTTGGCTATGCTCGGTCACCCAAAGGAAAGCCAAGCAGCAGGTCCTGTGTACCGGGGACAGGGTGGTATTACCTTGTCTAGCTGGCCAGGCCCTTGGCTGCCTAAAGCAACATGATGTTTTTTAAACTTGTTGTCTGTGCCTGATTGACAGTAGTGGGTTACGGCTACACAGAACAGGCTGGTGCTGTGCAAGCCCCCGCGTTACTCCAGGACCTCGAGAGGCGAAACCACGTTGTCCAGTACACGGAGCTGGGGGCAGGTGCCCTGACCTGGAGGCGTCACAGCCAGCCTGCGGCTCGGCTCTCCGCGGCTGGGAGGGACCAGTGCTGCATCGCCCTGGCTTTGGGTCCCGTGGGCTGCACCTGCCAGCACTCTTGATTGCGGTTTTCACATGGTGCTCAGGCACTCACATTGTTTGGTGTTTGACCATTTTCAATGCTGTTATTTAGCAAGCTCTTCTGGAGGGCAAATGGAACTTACGTTCTTGCCTTTATTTCTAAAATGCAGTATGTAGAACCCAATATAGTGCAGCCACGGCTATTTGTGTGATAACTTGCTGTTTCTTGCTTATGAGATAATTATTATATGAGCCGTGAATGAAATTCTTCTAAGGTAAAAGGCCTGTCAATCATTAATTATTGCTAATAATAGTAATTACGTGAGCAAGTTGCTTGCCTGCTTTATGAGTTTAGGCAAGTCGACCTGTTTTTTTCATTTGTAAAATGGGGAAAATGGTTTTTTTCCTCAGTTTTGAAAGGTGTTGCTCTGTGAGTGCTGTGCAAAAGAGATGTTTTTACCCTGTCAGCTGTACAGAAGGGGAGGTCAGCTCTCTGTGTTTGGCAGGCAGGGGGGCTTGAGGAGCAGCAGGGTGTGAGCAGGGGCTCACAAGTTATGCAGTAGCTGAGATAGAGGCTCACAGCTTTGCTGCGCTGGGGTGAGATGAGGTTGTTTCATGTCGCAGGGCAATCAGCTGCCAAACACATCTGATAACATAAATGTCTTTGAGAGCCAGTCCAAAACATCGGGTTTTGCCTTGTTTGCCTTGGGTCGCAGGCTTCCCACTCCTCCTCAGCCTGGGAAAGCTCTGACCCCACTGGCTTCTCCCAGTGATGCTGTGCAAAGGGAACAACAGGAGCAGAATTTGGGGAGTTTCTATCAACCTGAGCACTGCCAGGCTTTGCACACTGGGATACAAAGCAGGGTGTATGGGTCCTTGTGCACCTTGCGCAGTGTCTCGGGAGAGGCTGACACCTCCCCAAATTAGGGAGATCCTTCCAGCAACAGAGTTTGGGATTTGTCCCTAATTACCTCGGCTGCTCCTAACCATAATGGGTGTGTGGTGAGGGTGATGGCCAGCACTTCTCCAGCTGAAACAAACGCCCTGGCTCTGCACCAGCAGTGTGTGTGAGCAAGGTGGAAGTGATGCATCAGCATATCCAAGGCAAGTCCCTGTTCTGGGTGCAGCCACTTCATTTCCAACATCTAAAGACAAGTTTGTTTATCAAGGCTGGATCTGGCAGAGCCAACATGTCCTTTAAAAAGCCTTTCTGGCCTCTTTCCTTTTCTTCTCTCTTCCATTTACCTTTCCTTTACCTTCCACTGAAGAGGTTTAAAAACAGCTTTGATAAGCAGGAGGAAAGATCTATAGTTGCTCCTCATCAGTCGAGAGAGGCCCCATGACCCCCTGATCACTGTCCCATCCCCGTACCTTGTTTGTGTGACATGTAGGATGGACCAGTTTTACCTAAGAGTCTCAGAGGAGATGGGAGTCTCAGTGCATTGCCCATGCCACCAGGCTCCTGGTCCCCACCAGAGCTACCAGGCAGCTGGAAAGACAAACAAGAGCTGACTCCACCTACCAGCAGTATGGAGACAGCAGCCCATGAGATCGACAGCCCAAGAATGTGCACACAAAAGAAGCATTTCCCTCGGCCACGACAGTAAAACCGCCAGACAACCACATGCAACATGTGATTTCCCAAAAGCATCAGCCCAGATCCCGACTTCTTTGTGCCACACACTGTTTCCCAGGATCAGATCACAGTGGCAATGTGTAAAAGGCACTTTCAGGCACTGAAAATTAATCATATTTTCCTCAACATTGTTTATGGAAACCGTGGAGAGCGCTCCTGCCCCTCAGTGCTTGGCCAGCTGGCTCAGCTCACCAGCAAAGCTCGGTGGTGTTTATGGTGGAGCTACTCTGCCTCGGTAGGAGACGTCCAGGCTTACTCTGTGGAGTATAAGCTTCAGCAGTGACCTGGGAGGGGTCATCTGCTGACCTGTAAATACAGAGACTTTTGCCCTCTTCCTTGCTCAGTGTCACTGCTAACGGCAGCTGGTATGCAGCCTGTAGGAGGCTCCGTGCCCTCTGCTTGCCAAGGCTGCAAATGGCTTGTGAGGGCACCCAAATGTTTGGGAGCTTTGGCCAGTGGGACCCTGGCACAGAGTGGAAAGCAGGTGAGTCAGGATAAGTGCGTTTTTTCTTCTCCCTCTCTGGCTCTACACTGGTAAAGTGGCGTTTCTCTCAGTGGAGTAGCTCTAGTGTAAGACAAGTCTGATCTGCTGTATCTAAAAACTGGCTGGGCTCAGTGTTTTTTTAATTCCCAGTTTTATTCCTTTTTTGTTGGGACTCTCTGGAGTCTGTTGTGCATTTCTCTGTGAAGAGAGCCATCAGTTAAGGACGATCACAAGCTTTGTCAATAGAGTTCCACCGGAATTAATGAATTGGCAAATGTTCAAACTTGAAAATTAAGTACCTTGGGTTTGGTGTGATTTTTCTGCTCTTCCCTCCACCACACGTGCCTTGTATTGCTTTAGTGTTGCAGAGAGCTGCGGGTGTACCTGCTGTGACATAGATTAATGTATTAATATTTTTAAAGGTGACAGGAACATCCGTATGCAGTATCCCTTGTTTCGTCCTTTGGAGACAAACACAGTGCTGACGTTGATTGCAGTGGATGTGTGCCTGCTGTGGTTTTACCTGTGAAGAAAACTGTCTCAATTTGCAAATGAGCCTTTCCCTCCAGAATAATCATTTTGGGGGTTAGATTTCAAATTTTCTAGGAACTGGTATTGAGTAAATTCCATAACCTGTGTTTAGCAGTAATGTTTAACTGATAATGAATTTCTTAAGGCAGGATGGAGCCAAGAGCCTAACCCTCACCCGTGTCTCTGGATGGACCCTCTGGGGAGGAGAGGGGCCAGGAACTGGCGGTGCAGACAGGGGCAGCAGCGTGTGCTTCTCACTTTGCATCCTGAATGACTGGGTTTGGGAACAGAGCACAAAATTCTGACAATGCTCTATTTTAACAGGGAGAAGACTACGAGGAAAAGCATTCTACAATGTCAATGGCAAGGTGTACTGTGAAGAAGACTTCCTAGTAAGTAAGATTTCAGCATTTTTAAATTGTTTTTAAACTGAATTGTTCTTTTACATTGGCTTGTTTGCTTTGGGAGATGGTTTAGTCACCTGGGGCCTCCAGCTTATGCTGGAATTGGGAGGCATTTACCACTAACTCCATAAAGACAGGATCAGGCCCTTGGTTTGAAGTGGTGGCTACGAAACCAAGTACATAACTGTCCATAAGCCATCACAAAGTGTAAATTATGAGAATAAACACTGGAGCTGCTCAAGCTTGGGACTTGAATTACAGCCACAAAGCCTTGCCTGCCAAGCTAGAGCTCGAAGTCAAACATCTGGGGAATACCAATCATAACAAGAGGGGAGACGTTTTTGACTGGAGCACGTCATCGCTGTGTACAATGTTGCTTTGTTGCAGGCACAGTTTTAATCACCGCTCTGCTTGGAGTGATGTGGAGCTGCATTGTGATTAGCTAAAAACTGCTAGCCACGGAGGAGCAACTAATTTTCTCTCCATGTGCCCAGAGCTTTTATAAATGCTTTACTTTAATAGAGACTGAGTCATGAAAAGAAAAATGAAGCTTGTTGCTGAGCTGTGTTGTTCCAAAAATAAAATATTTGTGCAATTAAGGGTGAGGATTGTGCAGTACACAGAGGATGATTTGATAAGTGGCAGACCATTTATAATTAAGATTAAGAGGACAGCATGGCTGGGAATTGAAATTGGAGAGGAATGATATATTTTAGTTTAGGGGATGATAAATTGGAGAATCAGTATGTTGAATTTATACCACCTTTATTTATTGAAATACCATTCATTTAGCAGCTTGGGCCTTCCAGGACGAGTTTCCATTTCTTATGAATATATGGCCATGCTTTTTGCAAAGGAATTATTCAAAGTGTATCCCACAACAAAAATGTTACTGGCAGTTCAGAGTGTGCAAATGCATTTCTCATCAATGCAATCCATAAAAATAATGGAAATTCCTAAAATATAAGCCATATTTGCCTTCATGTGTTACACCTTTACTCTTAGCCTACCACAGCTGGAGCCTGTTGGAAAGACCAAATTTTATTTTGTGCAAAAAATAAGTTTCTTGTTGTAATTGAAATGTGTTACTGTTTTGCTTGCATTTTGGAGGGAAAACTATTTTTTCTCTTGCTTTTTTCAGCTTGCTCTTTCATGTGTTTCTGCAGAAGCACAGGGAGTGGGAGAATAGGTGGAATTTGAGATGGAGGGACTCAAACCTTTGAGATTTTTATTTTGAACTGTGTTGGAATGTACTTTTGCCATCATCAAAACCTTTCATCCAGACTTAATGACATGATTGTTGTTATTAGCTTGTGATGTCAGCCTAAACATGAGAATTTTATATCTAAAAATCTCAATCTTTTGGATAACACTCAGTTTTCAAGGAGGGGGGGAGGAACACCTCTTCAGTTCTTAAGACATGTTCTGTAGTAGGCTTCTGAAGGGAGATACTTGCAGTGATTTTTCACAAGAAAACTGAGGTTAAGAACCTGATAGGAATAAACCTTCTTCAAGTTAGGGAACTGTTGGGACATTAAAGGCACAGATTTAAAAGCCCAAACCTCCCACAGGTGTGTTTTAGCAGATTCCCAGTAGGACAGAGGGATGGGCAAGAAGCAGATCAGAGAACTCACTGCTGTGTAAGTCAGCAAAAGAAATCAAATTCTGACATCCCTGCCTGTGTTAAGCCAGCTGCTTCTCAGAAAGTGATTTCAACTTCTCTCAGCTTCCCCTGAGCAAATGTCATAGTAAGAATACTAGAAATTGTCTTGTTTCCCTAATAAAATAAATGAACTTGGCCTGTTTTAGAGTTCTGTGAGCAGAAAAAGCTCAAAGCTTTTCTCAAAGTCTGAGAAAAAGGCTGCAAAGTAGCAATTAAGAAGGAAATCATTTTAACTACTTCATAGTCTCAGGTCTTGCTCCTAACCAACTGGAAACCCCAGTCCTCTCTGAAAAGAGATGTTTTCAATCCATAGATTCAATCTTACAGATTCCCTGTGACAGTATGGTAGTGGGATATTAGGGAAGTTAAAGATGGGGTTGGGGAATTGGGTCATTAAAACTTTGCTTGAGTGTGAATTAGGCTGATCTTGCACTCTTGTCAGCTGACCACTGCCATGCAGCATTGCGGGCCAAGGAGGGAGCAGCAGCAGCGCGGCAGGAGCTGCTGTGCATTACAGCAGTCTGTCGAGTTGTTCGCAGGTCTCCACAGACGTACGTGCCTCCTCCCTCTCTGCAAGCCTCTGCCCTGTCCTATAGCAGTAGTGGGAGTACAGCTCCTACCTTGGACCATTCTTGCACTGGGAGACTTGTCTTCTAGCTTGTTGCAGCCTCTTTCAGGCAGTCAGAAGCAAAGTGGATCGCATTCTGGTCTCATTCTTAAGTAGGAGTGCAAGAGAAAGATTATTTTAATTTGGGGAGGTAAATGGAGGCAGTCCACCGATGTAACAGTTACTAAGAAAACACTGTCTTCTGTTGGTGTCCTTGCTCTTCCTTGGCTTTTGTTTGCCTGGGAACTGATGAGGAGAAAGATACTCCTGTAAGTATGGGAGCCTGATCACAGCTCAGTGGAGTTTCAACCCCACAGCTTGTGACCAGCTTAGTTCAAGTATGACACAATCATAACAGGAATTAGAAAGTAGAGCAGCTTCAGAAAATTTGAGTAGGAGATACTGTCATGTTGGGGTTGTTGGTGAAATCCATGTAATAACTGAATTGGAGGGGCCTGTGTGTACATGCTTGCAGCAGCAGGATGAGCTTTCCATGGATTGCCAGGGACAGATGTGAGGAGTGGATATTTCATCGCTCACAGTCCAGCTAAAGCAACAGTGGTCTGAATGAGCCCCTCGTTTGCCTTCCCAGCAAGAGGCATGCTGATGGGAAGCAGCTGACTTGCAAATGTACTGCAAATGGGGAGCAGGAGTGGTAGTGGGCTGAAGCCTCCCTGCTACCCATCCCCTTCCCACCCTCAGCAGGCAGCGTGGGGCAGAGCTGAGGGCTGCAATTCCTGCAGATCTCTGTCTATCCCCACTGCTACTTCTGTGTATTCCATTAATTTGCTGCAGGTGCTTCTTCCCCATCATCCCTGGCATCATACTGGGGATGTCCTGCAAGCCAGTCCAGCCAAGACACAAGGGCTGCAGTAAGTTCCACTTCAGGACTGCAGTAAATAGCACATGAACACCGATGGGAGGAAAGCTGAACTGGTTCTTGCTGTGAACCAGTTAATGTAGGAACTTTTAGGGAAGAATGGATATTATTTATGAGTTTCTTCTCATCACAACTGTTAGAAATGTTTAACATCCTATAGATGTCAGTATTTTAATTCTCCTGCAGTACTGCTGTTTTCTGTCAGAACGGCTCCAGCCGGAGCAGTCTCCAGAGCTGTAGCTGATGGCTCATACATGATACCTGGTTCTTTAGCTTGCACTCACTCAAGTCAGATCAGCTGTTTCTATCAAAGGTGATACATGGAATTCACTGCAATATTATGTATGGTCCTTGAAGCCCAACCGTTGTCTGATCCTTATAAACGTTGGCCCCTGTTGAAGAGCAGGGCTCACTGTCCCTGGCTAAACTGTCGCATTCAAGGTTCAGCACAGCACTAGTGCCAGGTGCTCCGGGGGGTGTCTCTTCCACCCCAGAGGCAGTTGCACTTTAAGCAGTGAAATGCTGTGTGCATCACATTTTTTAAGAGAGGTCAGTTGTCACTTAAAGCATAGCCAGTGCCAGAGAGCTTTGGCTACCAAGTTGATTCAAAAAGATCAGTCCATAAAAGTGTGACATGAGGGGCTGCTAGCATCAAGCATTCAAAATCTGGCCCTCTCTTTGAAAAGTGCTTTTGATTTCTGGATGAAAGGTGTTAGAGAAATGTAGATGTTATTCATTATGAGCAATTTCCACTGCACAGCCATAAAGCCATCCAGAGCGCAGATACACCCATCAAAACCTTTGGCAATAGCCGTAAGGTACATTCTTCTAGCAAATAGTTTTCCCACATGTGTGCTCTTACTGAGGGCACAGATTATCTTTCTCTAAATCAGACGGCTTATTTTGCTCATTCTTTCCAGGGAAGAAGTGCTAGAAGTTTTTAGATGCACTTGTGGAGTTGTAGATGGGGAAGGGATGCCACAAGCCGTGGTCATCCTCCCGAGAACAGTGCTGGCCTTCTGCGTGGGGTTGTGAATGGATGGGTGAGGGCTGGTCAACCCTTAGCACCTGGAGGACATGGCATGCCTTTTCCACTGTTTATTTTTGTCAGCCTCCTGATTCCAGCCCTGATGAGCTGCAAATTGTCTCAGTGCTTAAACCCAAGCCATATTGGCTAAATGTAGTGAATGAATCAGATATTTAAAAAAATAAAAATCCACAGATCGTTCCACCTCTGCCAAAGCATGGTGTAAAGATTGCCTAATTATACAGTTTCCAGTAGGGGCACTTCAGTGGTGACACTGGATGTTACTGAGTGTAAGGAGTAAAAAGAACAAAACCAAAACCCCAAACTCTTCATGGCTTGGCTTTAGCTCCAGGGAAGATCCAGTTATTCTTTTTCATGCCACCTTAAGGTAGCAAGTCCAGCAATATCCAAGTCTTGGCTCAGCCCTGTTAGGATAGTTATTTCATTAAAGGAAATAAAACAAATGACAGTTTAATCCTTCCCTGAAAGCTCTTAGGACACAGATGGCTAACTAGCCATAACAGGGACACTGTTCCCGGTGAAGTGAGCAAAAAATAAATGCCTTGCTGTATAATAAATAATCCCAGTCAGATGTTCTTGTTCCATTTTGTTGATAAATTGCTGCACAATCATGGATGAAGGAAAAATAGCTCAATAGTTTTCATTTGTCTTTCCTTGTCAATGCTTAAATATCTTGTAAGGAAATTTAAAAGAAATTACTGTTTTTCTTGGCAAAAAAGACTTCTAAAATGTCACCAAAGCAGCCTGAATCTTAGATCTATTATCTCTCTTTTCTTTTTTTTCTTTTTTTTTTTTTTTTTTTTTTTTTTTTTTGTTTTTTTCTTTTTCTTTTTGATGGGCTTTTCCTTTTTCTCTTGAGGTAATGAACATTATTGAGTGGGGGTCCAGTAGAGGTTAAGAAACGAGAGAATTTCCCTCCAGGGAGGAGATGAGAGAGAAAATGAACCTCGTGACAGATGTTAGTTACATTGCTTAATGCACTACTGGAAGACACTCAGATGCTCTGGAAATAACCTATTACAGACACCACAAGCTGCAGTGCAGAGCATCAAGGTCATCCCAAACTTCCCCTTTTAAGACAGTCTCTTTCACTGTCTTATAACTTTGCCAAATTTCATCATTTAGGCTGAACTTCTTCACACCAGGTTTCGGCCTCGGGCTAATTTTGCTGTCATTAGTTCTAGACAGTTTCATCTAAAGCTGTTCATCCATTTCCGTGAGTAAGACTGGAGGAAGATCTGTCACTTTGCCCATAAATCCCCAGAGAGAAAGGCTCTACAAATTTCATTTTGCCCATGCCAACCATAAAGAGAGACTTAGTGCATTGCATGCCTCCAAGAGTCCTTTGGGTGTCCCTTTCTGCCCTCCCCGGCCCGGAGGGTGGCCAGCCCCTGTGAGGGTTGGTGCCTCTGCGGCTCCCTGCCCTGGCCTCCTTCCCTCCTGCCAGGGAGAGCCAAGGGCTGAGGCTGTGGCAGGAGGGCAAGCAGCCCACAGCGTGGACAGAGCTGTGCCTTGCAGCCCTGCACGCTGCCTCGCAGGTCTGCCGCCTTCTCTCCACCCAGTCTGCTGGGGTTTATGATTCTTATCTTCCTATCTTATCTTCCTTCCTTTGCTCTGCAGCTGGCCACCACAATGCAAAAGTTGGCTACCGAGATCATACAGAGCCTCGTCTTGTATCCACAACTGTAAAACTCTCAATGATTTAAAAAATGCAAAAGGATCAGGGTGTGAAAGACTGGTAGGGAGGTGACAAATGGAAATGGTCATTCTGTCATGGGGGAAAAGGGATAGGGTATTGGTGGAGGACTAGCTGGGTGATTGGCAGTTCATGAGAGCAGGGCTTGCACCTCCAACTCCTGACGCACCAAACACAAGACCTTACCCTAATTTGGGCCCCTGGATATGACTGCAGTGTAAATATTAATACTAACGAGGCTGTTCTTGCTTTCTGTGCATGCTGTTTTCCAAGGCAGGCAGTGTGGGAAATGGTCTGTCCCATTTGCTGGGGCCCTAAGAAGATAGTTTTTATTTAGTGTAATGGAAGCTGGTGTCAGCTGGAGTCAGAGGTTTGATTTTCCATCTCGCTGAGTATAAATGTTTGGAGATCCCCCTTGGGAGGTGAGCACTGGGACTAGAGCATTAGTCAGAAAGCCCATTGCTGCTAAATGAGACTCAGAAAAAATAGATTTGATTGAAAAGGTGAATGATTAAAGTTGCAGCTCATGCCATTTCATATCTAATGGGAATGACAAAGCAAATGCAGTTCTAGAGAACTGTGAGGATGTTCTGTTTAGGAGTCTTGCTTTTAAAATACATACTTCAGTCAGAGAACAGACAGACATGGGTGTTTATTGATAAGTTTAACAGAATGATGGCATCAAAGCTTGGAAAGGGATTTGCTGCAATGTTCCTGATGTGCAGAAGTGTAAAGAAATCTGTGAGCATTTTCAAGGTGCTGGTGGCTCTAGGCTAGAACAGGAGGTGCTTTCGAGTTCCAGAGGCATCATGAATGCCCAGCATTGCTGTACTCCCAAATACTGTCACTGAAAACAAAGGCAAACAGATTATAGCGTGTTACTGTAATTGGCTCATGAGGGAGTGAAGTTCATGTTGTTACTTGTGTGTGTGCCTCGCTCCAGCCCCTCCCTGCCAAAAAATTTTGAATACTTTCCTCCCTTAGTTTTTCCTAAGTTTGTAGTATGCCAGTGGTCCTGGTTTTATTTTATAAACAAATTTGACAGTAGCAATGATTAATTGGGGTATTTGGAATTGAAGTGTTGCATCAAACCTACAGATGAGCTTCAAATTAAAATTTCAAAATATCTAGGGATAGTCAAATATTGATTGGCCTCTGCACTTTGACTTGAATGTAGATCAGCATGAAGAGCGTGTAGAGCTGGCAGTTTGGGTTCACCTGTCATTGCAACACACTTCTGTAGTGCTGTATCCCCTATCAAGAAGTTACAAGTCCATTGAAGCTGATGGCAGACGTCACATTGACTTCAGGGGGGGGGTCTGGATTTTCTCCCAGGAACCCATCCCAGAGGACAGGTTTTTAAAGCTAGGGCCCATATAAAAATGTTGGCACCAGGGCTGAGAAACTGAGGGTTAGTGCTGCGAACACTGCATGGCATGCCAAACTGCAGGTATGCAAACTGAAGAAAACTGGTGTTTTGAAACAGGACACAAACTGGAGTCCACAAAAATCCTTCAAGTACCCAGGTGATGATGTAGATAAACATAATGTGATGAAATGCCAGTGTGTAAGGTTCTATTCACTAAAAGGATGCTCAACATTTCCTGAACTGGGTTACAGATTGTTAAATGGGTCACAGAAATCACTCTCTGGGCCATGAAAAAATAGACAAGGCAAGACAAAGATGGGGTTTTTTCTGAGGTGTATCACTATGGACTAGCTTTTGCAACTATCCCGTACTTTACATTTGCTGGTGGAATGTTTTGAAGAGCTTGTTGCAAATTCCAGTTGGTTTCATGCCAGATAGTCACTCCCCTATTTCCTCTTGAGATGGTGATCCAAAAAGATTATCCAATTTTTCTTAATATTACATTGAAAACTAAATTACAATAACTGAAGCACACTTAAAAGAACTAGAGCTCTTTCTAATTATGTGTGACTCCTGCCAAACACTTGTAAGCAGACAGCATTAATTTTTTTCTATGAGAGAGTTAGGAAAAAAACATGTGAGAAAGTGGTGTGTTTCCTCTTCTGTAGTAAACGTTGGTATTAAATGCTGTTATGTTTTGAATTGAAATCTTTCAACAACTGTTTTGAATAACATTCAGATATTTTTTCCAGGAAGATACATTCTAATGTAGACAGTTTCTTTCGCAGTGTACATAATAGAGGGTAGCAGTGACAGTAAAATAACCCCCAGCAAGAGTATAGCGCTGTGCGATATGAAGTGCTGTATAACGTGAATCAAGTTAATAGATTCTGGGCTATAAGATAGAATGCAGACTTAAAGTTGTTGCTTCAGGCTTTTTACTTGATCCTTGTCACTGTGCAAAGCTACCACAGGAGTTTGTTTAAGGAAGATTTAGGTAAGAAAATCATTACTGGTTCTTAATTAATGAGACAGAAAGTAGCTTTGGTGAGTTCTCGCATATGGGTCTCTGTAGGCTCTCTAGGAAGTAAATGGCTATTCCCTTCTCAGCAGCTATAAAATGCCTGACTGCTAATGCAGAGTTAGCTACCCGCTGAAGTCCTGATTTTTTGGCAGAGTTTTGTGTGTAGCCAGACCAACTGTTAAGTCTGTGCAGAACACGAAGTCCCTTCTTGCCCTACCCATGTCCTTGAAACATGACAAAGTAGAAACTCAGAAGCAAGAAGATAAGCTGCTGCAGTAGCGTTTCCTCACTGGCAGCAAGACAGGGAGAAGCCACAGGATATAGGAAAGGTTTCAGTGAGATGAAGAGTAAATTTCTGGACTATTTTCCTGCAGTTTAATCTCTGCCACCTGCCATGGGCCTCTGTATCTTTGTTCTTGAGAAGGCCCTGGTTTGTTCAGTTCAGTTTAATCACTGCATTTAAATATGTGTGTAAAAAAAAAACCAAACAAAAAACACAAAAAAACACCAAAACCTAACAACAACAAAACCCTATCTGCATGAAACCAAATTTGATATTTTCTCCCTCTCTTAACGTGATCCCGTGAATTTCTTGCATTGTTGTGTCCCGTGTACTGAGGGTCCCATGCAGAGAGCAAACAATAAAGCAGCGAGAAGACAGATGCTCTGCTAATGGGAAACCAAGGAGAAGAGAGTCTGTGAGGGATTACAGGCAGCCTGGGGTTGGAATACATTATTAGCATAGCACCCAATTCAGAAATTAGTTTTCAGAATTAAATGCCTGAAGCATTTTGGCAAAAACTCCCGATCATCCCTCTCAAAAGCCCTTAAAGCATAAAAGAGTAGGAATCTCAAGCACGTTCAGTGACTTCGCAGTGCTGTAACAGGGAATTGTAGTTTTTACGGCTTCATACCATTACCGGGGCAGCAACTGCCACACCTACTGAAATGTAACCCACTTGATCTGCTTGCACAAACCTTTAGCAGGTTTTGAACATCCTCATCAAAGAAGAAAATGGGCCTGAATGAGATTCCAGGGTCTGTTTCCAGGAGGAAGGTTTTGTTTTGTTGAGTGCATAACAGCAGGGAAGTGCATCAGCCTCTCCTTGGGCACGGTTAGGCATGCGGAGGAGAAGCGACATGTCTTTTCAAAGATCTGACATTGCCTAAGGTAGAAACTTTGGGTCCTGAAGCCTTTTTCAGGCATGCTATTTTCTGAATGTTTTTCTTTTTAAAATCATGATGAGAACATCAAACTTTAAAAGACCCGGTGTAGACAACCAGGATTGGTTACAGCACTGAGGGCAGACAGGAGAAATTGTTTCTCATAGTACTTGGTGGGATTATCCTCCATGCATAATTGTTCATTATATGCTCAAAATTCATTGTTAATTTCTTTTGGATATATTGCACATTAGACAGAAGAGTTATAAACCCCAAGATTATCACAGGAGGACACTAACAGGCCTAAATATTCAGGACAGAAGGGGACTTGTTTTCCTCTTACATTGAAACAAAGACTCTTGGACAGAATCATTAGAGATTTTTTTTTGCCTGTTTGATAATCAAAGTATATGGGACAGCAAACAAAAGAAAAGTTCAGCCAGGCAAATCTTCTACTTTATTTTTACTCTTTGTTTCTAACATAATTAACATATTTCTCAAGGTTTATTTAGTTTCCCAGAGTCTTATTTTATATAAGTATCGTTGGGGAGCTTGATTACAAACTCTTGATTCATGCACATAAAGTGAGATTTTATTATCCTGGGAGAGAAGTCAAGGACAAGGTAAATACAGGAGAAGAGTTGGGACCAAACTAAGAAATCTGGAAAAATAATATGCCCGCTCTTCAACATGCACTTGTTTTCTTTGCTCCTGGTAACTAGTATCTTATTTCTAAGTCACAGAAGTGAGAGTAAAGGGTAACACTTCATTTTCAGCTTTGAATTTCAGAGCTGTTCTTTTTATAACAACTTCTTTCAATGTTTTTATATATGTTTAATAAGCATCTATAATGAATGTTGGGGAAAGTTCAAAATCATGCTTATTTGTCCGGGGTACAGACTGTCTGTAGACTTACGAACATTTCTGTCTAGTTGAGATTGGCCTGTATTTACATCATCTTACTGGTCTGCCAACAAATTATTATTTTTTTAAAAAACCTGGCACATGCAAACCCCTTACAGAGTAAGACTAGAAATGAGCCCAGTACTTACATCCTGAATGAAATTGTGTATATAAAATACCATGTGTACAGAAGCATAGCTGTGATTTGGCTTCTCCATTGGGGTCTTGCATATCAGCCTCTTATTATTTCACTGTTTCAGCTCAATCTGTTTTTCACGTCCCCAGATTGTGAGGGAGGGCTGGTGTGCACACAAAAGCTCTTTTCCCTCCTCTGTGTCAGTCTTAAAAGAGGCTACAAGTCTGTAGAACATAATCTCCTCTTCTTTTGCAGTTACCTAGTTCACAAGCTCTGGGGGACCAGTGGTTCTTTCACCCAGCCATGCTGGAAACTCACCACTGGGGAGGCTCCTGGGTGTGGTGAGAGATAATAAAGACGCCATTCTGCCTTACATGCAGTCTGGAGCAAGTCAAAACTTCTCTCTCATTGCACACACAAGATTTGTGAAGGTTAATAATAATCAAGTGCTTCAAAGACAGAGGTTGCCAATTTTAATTAGTATTTTAAGGCTTCGTTTGTAAACTCTTGCTTCTAAAATTGAAAACTTAGCACAACAGTCCTGTTTGAACTCTCCAAATTAAGAACAAGCACTGCAAAGCAGAAGTTGACAGGTGAGCTACAAAAATGTAGAGAAAGTAATTTATTGTTTACCTTTAAACAGCAGTGTCCACAGTACTACCATCATGTAGAAAATGGTGCTGCTGGGATCCAAGGCTGTTATTCCTTTCCAGTCCAAATAGATTTAAAGCACAAGTAGAGCTGTATCCAAAATCCTAATCTCTCTGAATCAGGTCTCCAGTTTGCCTGGGATCGATACTGTGATCAGAAAAGAGAATAGTGTAGTGGTAAAGGACAGCTCCTCAAGCCCATGAAATATTTCATCACTGCTATTAGACTTACTGTCATTTTGCAAAACCTTCTTAATTGGGTAATCCAGTTCTGGATGTGTTTGACAAATAACAATTCTCTTGTTAAAAACAAATCATGATTTTAATTTAACAGGGTTAGTCATATAAAGAGTGATTTTTGTGTCAGCAAAACCTTTCTTTCTGGCAAGCAGTGTAATTTATGACAATCTAGTTAGCAATAAATGACATTAATCTGACCACTAGGCCATTCTGTTATTGGGCAATAATGTTCCCTTGTAATCAATAGCTGGGTAAATGCTCCTTTGCATTCCTTATCAAATGACAGCCATATGGTACTGGTAAATTCATTCCAGCAGGATTTTAGAATTAGCTGGGCTTGCACTATTGTTAATCCTCTGCTGTCTGTGCCACTAGGACCTACCCACCTGTTTCCAGTAACCCTCAAGTTCACAACCTCAGGAAATAGTCTAGCTGGATGGTTACTCAGATGCAATACAGCCAAGAAGCATCTCAAGCAGTAAGGCCTTTTTTTCTGCATCAATAAAAAGAAGAAAAAACCCAGTATTTTGCAGAAATAGCCAGTTAAGACTGCCCACCTCTGTATTTGTTTCTCAACACCTTGGTCTCTTTTGATGAAATTTCAGAGTTTCTCAGGATTTCATGAGCTGCTAGTGTGTAGTGAATTTGGAGCTGTGACAAGCTGCCATACCATCAGTTACTGACTTCCTGGGCCCATCAATGTGTCTCAAGACCTTTTCCTTCATAATCACTTCGTTGCATAGCAACAATATTTTTGTCTCCAACCTATTGATCTGAAATAACATGTAATCCACTCACACCGATAAAAAGGAAAACATATGGCAGCTCTAGGCTGGGACCCACTGGCTTTTGAAGTGAGGAGACAGTTAATCCCCACTAAATCAAGGCGAGGAGTGGAGCAAGCTGTAAGCTCTGTTGGGCTGAGCCTCTGAGGATGCATTAGATGCCTTAACCGATTAACCTGTGCTCTGGGAGAAGAGTCCAGTTTACACTCATCCTCCCCGTTCCTTGTTTTTTATCTTGTGCAGCTAAAGTACAGTTCAGGTGAGCTCTGCTACAACCTTAATTGCAGAAACCAGCACTGCTGTGCAATACCATACAAATAACTGGGCTCCCCTTCCCTCTGGCAGGAAAGAGTGCACACGCAGCACTTTGCTTATATGGGACTGCAGTGGGTGAGGGTAAAGTTCAGTCACTGCAAATACTAGTTTCAGAATTACATGGCTGGAGTTCTCCGGGCAAATGCCTCTTGCCTGTAAGGGTAGTTGTTTGGTAGGTCAGTCATCTTGGCCTGATAACCTTGATATTTTTTATGTACCTCTAAACATAAGGCTAAAGACAGGTTTTGGCATCTGAAACAGTATCCACTTTGGGGATGCAAGTACAAAGTAAGGTCAAAAACACTTGGGCAGGGAACACAGAGCTTTGGTCCCCAGCGGGCAAAGTATCTCTCCGCTGTCATGCCCCAGGCACTGAACCCGAGAGGATTGTGCTGCCAGGCCTGCCCAGCCTTCCTGTTTTTCTCCTCAGGCTGGAGCCCGGGCTGACAGCTGGTGTGTGTATCATCTTTCTGAGGAAGCCTACTGTTGCCCACATTGTGCAGAGAGCCCAAGCTGCTTCGACTGGACTTTTAGATTCTTCCATGGATAAAAAGCTTGGTATCCATGAAGCACCGAAATCCTCCTTGGGCCTGTCCTCATTTTTCTAGCCTGCATATAGCACTGAGTGAAATGTAGGTCTAAAATCTGAGGTCAGTAAGCATGTGGTCACTAATCTGAGCAGGAAGTAAATCTTACGGTGTTTACTTCCCCAACAACAACCCCCAAAAGAGTGAATTCAAGCTAATTGTAGCTCACCAAGCGCAAACTCACCAAATAGGCTTCAAGAATAAAAATCAAACTTAAAATAGTATTGTTACATTGGAGATCTCAATGGAAATCTTGCAGTAGATTGTGAGGCCAAGCTGGTATCTGAGCATGCTGCAAGAGCAGAGCGAAGGCTTCCACGTCACTGTCTCCCAAACCTCTTCTGTAGTTTGCGATCATATACAGCACAGGCTGGAAAATAGCACAGCATTCACTTAAAAGGTATTTCTGCAGCTAGAGGAATGGCTACTAATAATCCTTTCTTTTCTGTCATTTGAACAGTATTCAGGTTTTCAGCAAACAGCGGACAAGTGCTTTGTTTGTGGACACCTCATAATGGAAATGGTAAGAGACCTAAATTCCTAACTGCGGGGTAGCTTGCTTTTCACATGCTTTAGGTAGCATGTTGTGAGACATTGTGCTTTTCCCCTAGTCAGACTATCATTGTCTTCACTGCTGTTAAGGTAATTTTCAAAACAGAGGCAGTAAATAAACAAAAATATTAAAATTAAGTACAGTAAGTAGGGCTTCTTTTCTACCTGAGATCATGGGAGGCTGTTACTCTGCCACATGCCAGGTTTTTTTTTAAAAAAAAAAAAAAGATAAATAGGATTTTAATGCTAAAGGAGGAAACCGCAGCACAGCTTTGTCTGAGAACATGGTAAAGGAAAATAGGCTGTGCTCTGTAAGACAGTAGAATCACAAGAGCTCTGTGAAGTGGATGGAATCTGGGCTAGAGAGGGACATTATCAGTAGTCTTGAGGCTTGTTGCCTGCTCTGCGACTTGCTTTATTTACCTTCTGCCACTTGCTTCACATCAGTTAAAATGCATTATCGCTGTTGGGATTTGTAGGGAGCCAGCAGAGTTACTTTTATAATAAAAATATCAAAGGGCTATGGGTTGGGCCAGATACTGCTGGCGCTGTTTCACTGAGTGAAAGTAGGAAGAATTTAATCTGTTTTTCCTAAGCAGGAATTCCCAAACAAAATGAAGTGGCTTGCACGTTGAAGAAGTGCAGATTGTGTAGTAGATCTATTTTCCTTGTTTTAAAATGTGTATTAACCTCAATATGCCTAATAGAAGTAGCTATTGCGTTGCAAACTGAGGTTCAGTAGAAGCTGGAATGGAGACTTCATTAATGAGGATTCTGGCTTATATCCTGGCACCACTGGTTGGACAAGGATATTGTTCGTTTTAGCCCAAGAGCAAATTTCTAGAGTTGTGTCATGCTGGGAGGGGGTGGGGGTATCCTGACTTGCATGCTTTGAGCTGGCCCTTAATTGCAGAATCCCAGGCACCAGTCCATAATATCTCCTTGGTGGAGCTCAGTAGCTGGAAGCTTGGCAGGTGCTTGTCTGCCTTTCTCTCATCAGCAAGTGTGTTCTGACAAAAGGAAACAGCTCCAGGAATTAAGCAGTCTTCTTTGGCTAATTCCTCCGTGTTCCTCCCTGGGAGCGCACATACAAGGGTTGTGCCTCGCCACCAGTGGTGCCCGCGCACAGCTGAGGAGCAGAGCGCTGAAGCTGTTCAGGGCTGGAAGTGCAGCTGAGTGAGGGGTTGCCCTGTGCAAGGGGGTGTCTGCACAGCCACACCAGGCCGACTGCGTGTGTCACCCTGCACAGCCACACCAGGCCGACTGCGTGTGTCGCCCTGCACAGCCACACCAGGCCGACTGCGTGTGTCACCCTGCACAGCCACACCACGCTGACAGTGTGTGTCACCCTGCACAGCCACACCAGGCCGACTGCGTGTGTCGCCCTGCACAGCCACACCAGGCCGACTGCGTGTGTCGCCCTGCACAGCCACACCAGGCCGACTGCGTGTGTCACCCTGCACAGCCACACCAGGCTGACTGCGTGGGTCACCCTGCACAGCCACACCACGCTGACAGTGTGTGTCACCCTGCACAGCCACACCAGGCTGACTGCGTGTGTTGTGTAGCTGCCTAGACAGCCACACATGCACGGAGATGAGTAGTTTCTGGCCAGGAACAGGACTGCAAACCAGATGGGGTCTGATGCCACTTACTGAACGGAGAGCTATAGGGCTTCATTAGCAGGGGAAAAAAAGGTTAATTAAATTGACTTTGTTCATTCTTCCCAGGTGCCACTTCTTATTTCCTGTTGATTTGATCTTTATTCATAGAATCATCTACAGGACCATGAGCACTTGGCCTGCGGAGATTTGTCATCTCCAGCTTATTAACAGCTCCAAGCTGAGCCCTGCTGATAGCAGATACTTTTTGAAATCACCTTCCAAAGGTGTTTCTCATACCTGAAATGTACGCAATTGGTGCTATGTAACCTGTTGAGAGCTGCCTGAAGGTGGTACTATGGCTCACTCTTCCCAAAGGCTTGTTGGTGGGTTTGGCTGCCCGCTCCTTGATGTCCCAGTGCAACGCTGAGTGTTACATACAAGGATGCCGGGAGGGCGGGGATCAGCTCTGTAGCAATATAGCTGAGTCTGTGTCAGGTTGTGAAACGTTTAAAACGCAGTAGCGGAAGGTCAGCATGGGAAAAGCCTGGGCAGATGGATGGATCTGTATCCAAACACATGGATACAGGTGGAATTTTAACAGAAACCAGTGGGCCCCTATGACTGAGTGATAACTTGTCGGTAACTGTGGTGGATGAGAATCTTTAATTAACAAAGGGACACCTATTTATTTGCTTGTTTTGTTATTTTACTTTTTGAGTAATGACTGCTTTGGATTCTGTTTGTTAGAGCCTGTTAAGTTTTGTGAATTAACGCTGTATCCCAGTAACTTGTATTTGGCTGCAACAGATTTTCCAAGAAATGGCCTCTGAAGCTGTTTTTAATTTCTGTTGGCAGTATTGGCCCTGCAGAGCTAAGGCTTATGGGCGTTAGCCTGATTTTCACAGTTCTTCCTCTTTATTTGGAGCCTACTGAAACCCACTGAAACAAGCAAGTTGATTGTTTTAAAAGGCCCCTTGCTGACAGATCTGCAGAGTGGTAATTTCATCCTGAAGCACTTTTCTCACTGTCATTATTAAGAATCAGATACAGCAGTATGGGGGGGACGGGACACGGGCCTCATGTAATCATGCATCCACTTATTTTGCTGTTTGCCTCTTAAGATCTTACAGGCCCTTGGAAAGTCCTACCATCCTGGCTGCTTCCGCTGCGTGGTGTGTAATGAGTGCTTGGATGGAGTCCCTTTCACTGTCGATGTGGAAAACAATATTTACTGTGTCAAAGACTACCATACGTAAGTGTGCAAATTGATTGTGTGCTTGGAAAAATTATAGTAGTTAAATTATTGATACAGTTATAAGCCTTGTAGCAGATAAAAAGGGTCATTCCTATTTGCTTAGATGTCCCTGAAGTGCTGCTCTCGCTTGTTGCATTTGTAAAGTATTTTAAAGTTGCATTAAAAGGTCACTTCATGGGCCCACTGTGGTATACAGTGGCCAGGTGAGGTTGAAAATCAAGTTGTGTCAGAGGATGTACTTTTCTGGTGGCCATATCTCTACATCTTTCAGGGCTTTCAATATTAATTAGATCAGGATAATTCTGCAAGTAACAGTAGGTTCTGCTGGCTGTTTCTAAGAGTCAAAGTTCCGGTAATGCGTGACACTGGTGCACGTAAGTTAGGTTAACCTAGGCTGGATAGTAGACATGTCATTTGGCAGCTAGTGGATTTTAGCCTCGCCTGACAAAAAGCTTTGTGGTTTAAGTGATTGCTTTTGGATTCCTTTCTGCTCCTGCTCAAAGGCAACATGAACACTCTTAGCTTCAGTCAACCAATAACTCAGCTTATCCATCACAGTAAAACACTCTGAACTCAAACCTGTTAGTACCAAGCTGACCATGTTACAAGGATAGAGTGGATGTTGGCCCAGTGATTGTTGTAAAATGCAGCTGTGGATAATAAGAGCAGTTGATGTATTTGGTTTAAGTAGATCCTAGCCAAGATCAGCTCCTCTCCTACTTAGTAGGTTATATCTTCCTGACATCAGATAGTGATAGTCCCCAAGGTGGGAGCTGCTTTGCAGTCAAAGCGGTGAGTCTCTGGAAGAATTTGAATGACTTTATGAGTAAAGGAAGGTAAGAGAAAGAGCATATGTGGGAAAAGGGCTGGATTCACTGTGCCTAGAGGTCAGAAAGATGTAAGTAATAAAGCTGGGATAAATCTGCCTTTTCCAAATCTCCTTTTCCCTGAATATCAGCAAACAGTTAGAGGTGTTTCAAATCCTGTGGATCTACATTTTGCTAAAAACAAGGCATGGTTAGAATACCTCTCTTGGTTCTACTTTTTTTAAAAGCTTTAAATGTGATGTGAACACTTTCTTCTTGCACCCTAGGGTTTTTGCACCAAAATGCGCTTCCTGTAACCAGCCGATCCTACCAGCACAGGTACATGTTAACATGCACTGACTCTTTAGAGAAAGCAGTTGTTGGCATATGAACACTTTTTAAAAACACATTAGCTGTGTTTTCTCCCTCTTCCAGAATCTATACGATGTCAGATACTAAATTAAACACAGTTCAGCAATAATGTCACTCCCAAACATTCCCAGAGGTTGTAATAATCATACTACTTATGCAGCATAGTACTTTGTATCTTTAGGGTGCTTTCCAGGTCTTAATTATGCTGTTATAAATCTCATTTAATTGAAAGCCCTGACTGGGGCTCCAAGAACAACCCAATAAGTAAAGCCCTGTTTATTTTTAGAATCTCCCATTAGCTCAAGTAGTAATTTTCCTTGTCTGCTATGTTTGCATTTCTGATGTGGATCTGTTAAGATGCCCAAACTTGTAAAGACATCTGAGGGTTACCCTGACCCTGTGAAGAGGCCACACAGTCTGTCCTCCTGGGGTGGCAATGAAGTGAAAGTGCGTAAAGGGGTGGAAAAGCCAGCAGTCGGCTAAAAGGGAAGCCAGGTGAATGACCTGCTTGCAACCTCAGCCTGTCCTGACAGTATAGTTAGCATGACAAGACTTCTACATTAAGACATGCCTTTTCTGCCTGCCTGCAGTGGTGCTCCCTCATACTCTGGTGGGTGCAGGACCCTCTAAGTAAGTTCCCATTGCTGAGGTCACTGACCAGCTTATTTGTAAAGCAAGGGCCTCAGTGCCTCCCTCCTTTTCCTCTTGTCATGGTTATAGAGCCAGAGTTTGCATCCTGTATCCTGCTGTGCCCCAGTAAAGCCTGTGGCTAGAGCCTCTAAGCATGCCCACCTCCATCACTCTGCACCTTACCCTCATTTGTCATCGTTATTTCTGTTAAATGACCAGCTCTCGCATAATTAAAAACCTTATAAAGGCTGGGCCTGAACAGCTTGTCCTGGTGATGGGATGTGAGAAAACCCCTATGTAAATTTTGCTGCATTGTCCTACAAAATTACTTTTTTAAAAAAGAAAGAAAGAAAAAAGAAAAGCAGTCCTACTGCTGACTCATCTCATGGCTAGCAGGAGGGACTACACGTTCTTTCCCATGGAGGTATCTTAGGTTAGTTCAAGTCTAGCAGTGTAGCAGTGCAGGTACTAACATGCCCACAGCTTCTCAGACATAGTGTACGTCATATCTGATGCTCTAACCACACCTGGAACTGGAAACAATGCAAGGCAACAAATTTAATGAGCTCTGTCTTCAGAGGCTTCAGCATGGATCAGAGAAAGAGTGTGTGAGGTTACAAGAAGGGTATGGGCTGCTCTGGAGGGCCTGAGGCTCAGCCAGGAATTACACAACACCCTCATGCTGAGGTTTTGGCCTGGGCACATAATTACCTGCCGGACTGGTATGTAATTCCTTATGGGGTACATACAGTGACATGTGCATGTGCAAAATAGCTGTGCAGCAGATGGTTTGAGGGGACTACAAGTTCTGGAAAACTCAGGCCAGGATGTCTACAAGAAAAAGTAACCCAAGCAAGTAAGTCATTTAGATCCTGGGTGCCCTTGGAAAATTATTTTATTTGAAGACTAATTTGTCCCTTGAGGATGAAGTGTTGGCTACACTTGCCCAATGACCTCTACAGCTTAGTTATGTCAGACATCCAGACTGCTGCTAAACAGCACAACCAGTGGTGCAGTGCTGAGTACAACCAGGGGACAAGACCCTCAGTGGTCACAGAGCTCAGCTCTCAGGAGTAAGAGGGGATGCCCCAGGGCAACAGCTTGGGCACTGAAAGAAGATTGAGAAAACGCCACTTACAAGCTCACTCTTACATTCTCTCTGCTTCCCCAACAGGGCTCTGAGGAGACCATTCGAGTGGTGTCAATGGACAAAGACTACCATGTGGAGTGCTATCACTGCGAGGTAAGCATCAGGTGCCTCTGCCAGCCTGCCCCACGGCAAGGCTTTGCTAATAACCAGCAGCCTCTTGGTAGGTGCCCGACTCGCACCCCGGGGTGCACTTGCTGGCTCTTGCGTGCCTGGGCAGGTTGGGCTCTGCCCCACAGCTCCTGGAGGGAGGCAAGGGCAGTGCTAGCTGGGATGCAAGTGGTGCTGCCATCTCCAGTATCAAATTAGTTTCTTTTTTTAACCCCCAGTATATTAACTTCAGAAGCTGGGTTTGGTTGATTAGGTTGAATTTTCTCAATACTTCCAGATGGGGAGAGATCAAAGAGTAGGTGCCAGTTCTCTTTTTCCTGGATCTCTGGATTGGCCGTGCATGGCTCTGATCTGAGGAGACTTGAGTTCACATGGCCTGTGCAGGGAGGGACCCTTGCTCCTCCACTGGACAGCTTTTCTAGGGGATCTGTGTTTTTTCCATGCTGAATGAATATTGATTCTTTACTAGAAAAGAGACAGGGGTACCACTGACTTTCTGTCCCTTTTGGGGAGTAGTTTCTTTTTTTTGTGCTGAACCTTTAAACATTTATTGGGGCAGATCAAGTTGTGGGATTAGTGCTTTTGCTTTGAAGAAGAGAGCTTGAGTTCAGTTCTAGCTCTGCATCCAGGAGCACAAGGAAGGAAACAAACTCTTTCATTTGGGATCAGCCTAAAACTTCGCATTTGTTTTAAATTTGACGAACTGATATAACATGCAAATATCCACACAGATCCTAACTGCTACCTAACTGTCTTAGCAGCAGAGGCAAAATACAGCAATACTATCTTCCATGTACTTTTGCACAAAAAGGTTTTTACAAAGGCACTTCCAGTTGAGAGAGAAAATAACAAAACTCAGGTCATCTTGCAATGTATATGAACTTAAATGTAAGGAAGACCCCGTCCACTCAGCTGTTGCCTTCCAACAAGATACCTGATATGCCATCCTTTTCCATTAATTTTTAAAGATAAATTGGCACAGGAAATCACAGCATTTCGGAGAGCTGTACTTCCCTCCTCCTTCTTCCCCCATCTATTGCTTTGTGCAGGCTTCACCTAAGATGACAGCTCCCTCCCCTTCTCTCACAGGCTATTGACTTTATATTAGAATGTCCCAATGGGGGTTTATTTTCAGTTCTGTTCATTATTCATTTCCCCATTCTCCTTCCAGTTTGAGGCAAATCAAGCTGCCTCCACATCTGCCCAGAATGGCAGAGTGCATTTATGTACAGAAATGAGGGGGTTAGTTACGTGGCAAGAGGGGTAGGTTACTGCCTAATGGTCTTAAATTGGGCTCTGAAACTGTACACACTGCGTTGCTGCTCTCTCCAAATACTGCTGAAAAAGTTAGTGTTGGTATTTTGAGGTATTTGCATGGAGACTTTTGCAAAGGCTGTGACGACTCACACGGTCACTTCTGAAACGCTGGTAATGTCATCATCACCTGGTGGCCATGCAGAGTCAGTAGTCAGTTTGCAAACTTTGCTGCTTTTTTGTATCATCTCTTTCCTGTGCAACCACTTAACTTCTGCTGAGAAGTTGAAGCTGGTTTACAGATCAGTAGACCCCCACTCTAAAACCGAAATCCACTGAGAAGGCAGGCTTTCTCATTGCAGAAAAGAGATACAGTTTTGGAGAGGGAAAAAGGTATGAACACTTGGCACATCTGTAGGGCATCTGAAATGGTTATGTTCGAATGAGGAACTGAATTTTAAATCTTACATAAAGGACTATAAAGTTATTATATGTTATATAATAACACACGGAAAACTACCTTGGCAGAAACTCTGGTTAAAGCCTCCCTAAACTAACGCTCAGTTTTAAAGCTTACTTCAAAACCCAGTTTTCATTCTTACTTCAGCACTGTAAAATTTGAGGATTTTAACTTGAGCTATGAAACCTGAAGAATTGTATTCGGTGTCCAACTAAAAAAAACCTTTTCATCCGTTTTCAATACTAAAATGACCTATATTCCCAACTTTTTCAATTCTTTTTTTCCCTTTCTAAGTGCACAAATACATACTCAGAATCTCTGGTATGTCAGGACTGGTCACAGTAACAATTTCTAAGTATTTAACATACTTGAAACATCAAATCCAAGCACAAAACTGTCATGGCTTTAAAACATCCTCAATTATAATGATGACAACTGCAAACCAAGATTTCCTCTATTGCAGTGTGCATAATAGTCAGCAGGCGGGATCATCACTCTGTTCTTCCACTGTTGTTCACCCCCGTTGTCCCTGTAGTTGTGTGCTGGCCCCAGAGGTACTAACGTATTTCCACTAAAGACGGACCATTAGCCTTGAAGTCTTTAATTTTTTTAACTCCAAGTAAAAGAAAGTGTAGCCCTGCTTCAGCAGTAACATGTCTCATCTCTCCCTCCAGCCCACTCCTTTCATTCTCCACTTATGCTCCCCCATTTCTTGCTCACTGCCGCATTGCAGAATTAGCTCCTCCTCTGTTCTAACCTCTTCCAGGTTGTATGTGTCAGGGTCAGTCCTTGGCATGTTTTTGTCTGATTTGTATCAACATTTATTAGATGAAGAAGAGACCAGAATGGGAAAACTATGGAGAAAAAAATGCTGGGTACTCTTATAGACTGTCTGGTTGGATTTCAGCGATGTCATTTTACTTATGTGAGATAGTCAGGGTCCACCTACCAAAAACTCATGAGTCATTGGAGGCATGGGAAGGAGCTCTCAGGGTTATATGGATCAGTATTGTTGTAAGATGACCTACCTGAATCACTAATCTGGGATGTGCATGTTTTTTCTAGGATTGTGGCTTGCAGCTCAATGACGAGGAAGGCCATCGTTGTTACCCATTAGAGGGCCACTTGCTCTGCCACAGCTGTCATATCAGGCGCCTTAATATTAAACTGCCATCACATCCACCTCCGAGCTATCCAATGCATGTCACAGAACTCTGAAAGACATTTCCTATACCAACAAGCCGTTTGAAAGAGAAGACAAAAATCTAAAAATACTTTCCTGTTCCTTTAAAGATGAGATTCCAGTAATAACCATCTAAACCAGCTATTTATTTTTTAAATCAGAGGTGAGGGGTCCTTTTCTGATCTTGTACATACGCATTCTTTTATCTAGACATTTTCACTGAGACACCGTCTACTTGAACAAATAATTCACCACTAAACTATAACTGTAAGTGACAGCATTTCTAAAAACAGTGGTACAAAGGGCTGTTCTGCACTCCTTACTTGCTTTCCCTCAGTGGAAATTTCACCCAAGTAAGGAGTGTAGAATTACTTTTCAAAAGTTAGCACCTTATCATATTGCAGCAAACATGATAAGATAAACGCTAGCATTTTAGCTAGTTTTGTTGAATTCTGGTCTTAGAGAATACAGTCTGACATTTTTTAAAACTTAGATTCCCAGAAGTGTAGTGAATAGGAGGCAAACAAGTGTTTTTAGCAAGGACAGCTTTCAGCATGGGTTAGATAATGGCATTCTGTGAAGAAGTGTCAGGCCAGCTTTCCATCCTACAAGGTTCCACAGTCATCCAAAGACTATTTAGCTTGTTAAAGAAATATGGTTAGCATCTCATATAAAAATGCCATTACAGAGGAGTATATCCAAAAGATTGGAACATGCCCATAACAATTGAAGAAAGTCACATAATTGTCATGAAAGTCGTAACAATTGAAGAAAGTTACAGACCTCTGTAATTGCTTGCCATGTACACACATAGCCATGGTTTCAAAATGTGTTCATATCAACTTGATGATTTGGCACTTAGTAAAGAATTCATCTTTTAAACCTATTTTTTTGTTTAATAGGGTTAGCAGCCCCTTTCTATGCAAAGGTACACTTGTCTATACTACTTGTTTTATACAAGACTTCATTTGTTACCAACTGCTTTGATTGTATGTTGATCCATTATTAAAAAAAAAAAAAGAGGGGGACAGTGGTTTTTGTATTATCTTTTCAGCTTTGTGTTCTTTTCTAGATGTACTTTTGAACTGATTATGGTGATTGTCTACATTGGAAAACAAAGTACAGTTTAGCAGAAATAATTTAGAGAGTCAGACCATTGAAACGTTGGTATTTTATAACAAGTATTAGATGTACATAGAATGTACACACTTTCATATTTTGCATAAGCTTTTACAGTAACCTCAGAGCTCTGGGGAAATACATGTCTTCCATATAGGAAGTTAGATGAATCTTTTTTATGGTTTGTTTTCTACCATGTGTTGATGATTTACATGCAAATCACACATCTGTATGTTTAAAAAATTCCTTGCATTCTCATGAGAATTGATCCAGCCTTCCTGAATTTATATTTTAAGTAAATCCATCATTGCTGTCTTTAACTGTATCCAAAATTACAATAAAATTAAATTCTTCTCCTCCAGAGGAAGTGGAAATACCAGACCAGGTTCTCTACATGTGTAAATTGGGACATTTTCATGCCAGTTCTCAACACATTGAGAATCTGACCAATCCATTCAGAAATGATCCCATGTTAAATTCAGCACACAGACTGATGAAATGACTTATTTGGCAACACCATTGCAGTTTAGTTTCTTATGCTCCACTGACTTTTTGAAAGCCATTTGTGGTGCTCTTGAAAAGTACAAAGAGCATCCAATGGACACTAATTCCTAAGTGGAATAATTAACTCCCTTAACAGAACTTTTTGATAGTCTGGAATTTCCTTATGGGGGAAGGGTGGGTGGCAGGAAAAATTCCTGTGAACTACTTTTTTTTTCTGTTAGTATGGAACAAAAGGTATGTTTCCTGAACTTCTGCCAAACTTCCATTGCCCTAGATTAACCTGCCCTACTGAATACTCGTTGGCAAGTCAGATGCTCCTTTAAAAAGTAATTTTCTAATTAATATATATCAGTTTATAATTAACATATTTAATTTGATAGCCATGTTTTGAAAGAATTAGTGCCCCATTTCTGCAGTGTGACCTAAGAGTACTGGCCTGCAAAAGAGAGGACATTGGGTGCATGCACACTTTTTCTCCATTTGTAAACATTACCTCAATGTCCATAGGCACCAGCCCAGCCTCAGAAGGAAGCGGAAGTACATGTGCCTCTTGCCCAAACAGCAAATGCTAGAAAAGGGAAAAAAAAGTTGTCCTAAATTGTATTGTATGACTAGGCAAATTCCTTAAGATTATTACAAACATGGAAGATATCAGAGCTGCAGGATAAACTTTTAGCATCAGCTGCAATGTAATACTTTTTCCATTTAAGGAAGCTGCTTTGGACCACATTTAGCTTTGAGGCATTTTTACTTGCTTGTCTTTACGATATGTATTAAGGAACACAAATTAAGAAAACAGTCATTAATACACACAGAGAAGGTTTAGGTCTGTTCCCATGAGCAAATCATCCCATAACAGTACTCACTGTACTGGAAAAATGCTTTGCTCTACCAGTATAGAAGCAAAACCTCCTAAATCAGAGTGGTCAGAGATGGAGGTGACTTACTCTGGCATTCAGCCCAGTCTTCTGCCACTACCTTCCTTCTTGCTTTGCCTCCTTCAGTGGCAAGTTTAAGCTTCCACTCCAATATACTTTCCAAGGGACAGCACACTATCTAACATGTACATACCATATCATACCTTTTCTTCTTTTCTGAAAACAATCATACTGTAGAACAGAATAATATTTAATTTCATTTCACACGTTAATTTGTCAGTCTCTCTTAATTCTATTCAGTTCCAATGTGTTAAGTATCATCATGATAAAAATATCAAAAGGTAATATTTCATTATAGAATAAGCAATTTGTTTAAAACCAGAAAGCAGCAGTTGTTCCAGTATTTTCTAGACAGGTGCATTCCATTACTGTATAATGAAGTACAGCTTTGCTTTTCCGACATTTAATATAAAAACTGGAGCTAGAGTGAAATTTGCCTTTTTTTTCCTTTTTTCCAATCAAAGAGAAAAATAAAAACAAATTAAAATAATGATGTGCTGTACTCTTTAGTGCTAGTGACAGTTTCTCCACATTTTACCTCCTGTCTGGGGAATTACATAAATGAGTTTCTTTTAATGATTTTCTTAAGGAGTATTCTTACATTAAATCAGTTCAACACAGATGTAAACTTACTAGAGTTCATTTTATGATGGGATTGTTCTTCAGAAGCCTTTGCTGTACTTTCAGAATATTTCCATAAAGTTGAAACAATAACAACTTGTCCTCATTTGCATCGGGACTACACCTTTCCATTTCGGTAAGGAATCTGACAAAGTCCCTGCAGCACAAAGCTGTTGTAGGTGAGTCAGAGTCCCCCCTGCACTAGAGGATGCATTCCAAAGAAAGGACCAAAATAGTAATTAGGAAACAAAACAAAAGAATGCACTTAGATAATTGAGCTTTCAAAGAGGGTTTGTTTGGGTTTCTTTCATTTTCCTTTCACTTGTGTGCACGTGTGTGTGTGTATATATATATATATATATATATATTTTGTAAGGTGGAGCTTCAAAAGGAAAACATGGTTAGAGGAGCTCTTTAAGACCAGAAATTCCAGAGTAGTTAAGTAAACCAAAGCTCTAAAGGAGACAAAAGCTGCTTTCTTGTGTTTCAAGAAAAGTTTAAAAGTTTGTGATTCATCCTGTAACTAATGCCGTAACTAGAGTATATAATTTGACTTAAATTAAGTTTTCATTTGAGAAATATTTTCGTTTTCTTTAAAAGAATATAGTTTTCTTCCAAGAACTTGGACCAACGTTGATTTTTATTTTGTAGGAAGTATATAAATTCCCAGTTTGTATATCATGTAACTAGTTTACATGCTGAAAATATACATTAGTTTAACTATTTTTGTATATATATCCTTGTAAAACCTTTCAATGTGCTTCTGTCTTTTAGTCTTTAGAATTACTTGTGGTTTTGTGTTTCAGTGTTTGATTCCCTTGATTGTTGAAGAAAAAAATTGGGAAATGTAGATTTATTTATCTAAAGAAGAAGCTACTTGCTATCATCCTAAGTTATTTAATATTAAAGTCAGAAGTTTCATTTAACCTTAGATGCTATAATCTGCTTTTTTCAATAAAGACATTTTGTAGTTATCTTTGATTTTGTAGTTTCTTGCATATAAGTATTTTTAATTTTTTTAATCTAGGTGGGCACTAAAACAATTTTCAAGAGACCCTTGTATTGCCTACAGAAATGCCTAACTGATGTTAATTGATTGCAGCTGCATTCATGAAAGATTTTGGTCCTCCAGTGCAAGTGTTACTAATTAAGGCCTAAAATATGCCCACAGCTAACATTTTGCAGCTGCACTTAGGAAAGAATTTAGCCACTCTGGCCACTTTAATTAAGCTTTAACCAGTCTGGCTAGTTCACATGTAGGACAGTCAGTATGGAGGGACACTCGCTTTTCAAGACTCACACTATTTTTTGTAGTGTTCCAGAAGAGGAGTACTTGCCCGGGCTATGAACTTGCATAGATTTAAGCACTCAGACCTTGATGTGGGGAATTTTCTCAATTTTCTTGCCAAGTCACAGTAGTTCAGAAACCATGGCCAGAGCTCTGATAGGATTGAAAAGATGCTTTTTTAATATGTTTTACCTTTCTGAAGCTCTTTGCCACCTTCTTGTCTCTAGCTTCGTGTCACAGATGGGAGCTTGGTCACATTTACCTTCTGCACACAGCGGTCTTGCAAGAGCAGCTATGTCTGTCAGGCAAAAGGTTCATCAGTGCTAGTATCTTGACTCCAACCATGGCCAAAAGCAAGTGCTTGGGGAAAGAATACAAGAACTCATTTCTTCCTGGTTTCCTTATATTCAGTGGGTTTCCTTTCCATTAAGCTTGTCAGTCTACCATCCTTGTGGATGCTTTTTCCTCCAGTGACTCACAGAAGCCAAATATTCACAAGCTGCTACTTCTGTGTGATGCTCCCCCTCTCCTCCAAAGAGGCCTATTCTGCAGCCCTGCAAAGTACAAATGACTTCACATTTGGAAATGAAGCTTACTGGTGGTTGTCACACAATGGCTATTTTGGCAAATTTTTTCTTTTATACAGTCAGAATGGAAAGAGATACAAATGTCACAGTTGTTTTACGGATGCAGTCTGCGCTTCTGTGCCTTGAAACAGATGTACCACACTTCTATAGGGCCTTCACATACATGCTATTTTCTCACTCATTATTTTTAAAAATTCATTCTAAGTAAGCAATTCATGCCCTTCTTGAAGAAAAAAAAAAATAGAAGAGGCACGAAGACTGGCCAACTCAGAGCATTTTAACAGTGCCTGACACAAATGTAGTCAATAAAACCTAGGACATATTCTTAATGCAGCAAGAATTTATATCAACCCATAACCAGCCTGGTTGAAAAGAACAGAGCACATACATACTTACTTAAAAATATTAACTGCCCCTCATGGGCCTCCTTGCAGGAAACACATACTGGAAAATGAATATACATTCACTGCAGGAAGGGTGTGAGTCAGGACCCAGCTCCCAGAGGGGAACACCACAGAAGTCTACAGTGTTGTAGGACTCCTTGGCACAGACTCCGAGCCACAGGGCAGTGTGTAACTGGAAGCTGTTGCATGACACATAGTTGTTAAGTCTAGCATGCAGATTATTTGCTAGCCCTTCTCTTCAGGTGACTAGCCACCCCCAGGTCTGCATCCTTCACCTGGCAGCTATTGACTAGAAGGAGGATTTTTCAGAGTCATCCCAGGGCTGAACACTGGACTAGTGCTGGGAACCATACATGAAATAAGCTGGTGAGGCTGCCTTCACCTCACATCCCTGTTAATCAGCTTTTAGTCTCCCTTATTCATAGACTCATTGAAAAAGTGCGGTTGGACAAGTCTTCAAGAGGTCATCTAGTGCAACACCCTACCGCCAACACACATACGCAAAGCAAAATATATATGTGTGTGTGTGTGTGTTTGTGTCTATATAATAGCGCCTTAGATGTATGTAATACCCTAAACATTCCCTTGGGTGTGTCATTGGGGGAAGCTGGAATTGCAGTCTCAGTCCTACTGCTACAGGATTTCTTAATCAGCCCAGTCTGACAGGTAGTAACAAAGCTGCTCAGTGTTCACATCTGGCCTTGCACATTTCTTTCCAAGACACCAGCTGGCTTACGCCTTTAACTGATGCTCCTGCCTTTACCGTCACACAGGCTAAAAGGGAAAAAGGTGGCAGAGATTAGCAAATGTAGAATGGCAAAGAACCAGGGCCCTGCTGCAATCAACGCAAACAACTTCAGTTTGCAAACACTTTGCGTTGGCATGGCTTTTTGCAGAGGAACACCTGTCGATTTTTTTGTTTTGTTTTTCTAAAACACCCTCATTTCACACTGGAACATGGCAGCAGACACCTTTACTTGCAAAATCTGTTTAAAAGCAAAGGACTAGTGTGCAACTGCAGTCACTCATCCATGAACTCGGACCTCATAACGCAGTTTAGGGCAACAGCAGCCTGCAGGCTTCTTCCTGCTTGCTGCCCCACTTGCAGGGCTATGATTTCATGCACTCTTAAAAAGCACTGAATGTAGCCGAATTTGCCAAGACTGTGATCCCAGTTGGTGCTACAACCTCATGCCTGGGGTTGACTTACAACTACTAAGCAAGGTCTGGAAATAGCAAACAAGAACCGCTGGCTGTTGAGCAGGACACAGCCGTGTTCACTGGATGTGAAAGTGTCACCTGTCAAGTAGGGGGCATTGGTTTCTGGAATAAATTGCAGGTCATCCCTCAGTCACCACCGTTGGGCTCATCAGCAGCTGAATTGCATATTTTAAAAGCTATGGAGTTAACCACAATTTTTCATATTTTCCTCCTGTTCAAAATTCATTTAAGAGCCTATCCTAGCACTCAATGCAGTGCTCACCATCTCTTCACTGTTAACACTGAGACGGCAAAAAGTA
The DNA here is from genome assembly GCF_003259725.1 of Athene cunicularia. Classification (NCBI taxonomy): domain Eukaryota; kingdom Metazoa; phylum Chordata; class Aves; order Strigiformes; family Strigidae; genus Athene; species Athene cunicularia. Next base: position 7,871,044 of record NW_020799113.1, read on the forward strand.
AGTTACCATATTGTTTGAGAGCACATCATGAGCGCTAGTATGTTTCTGCCATACCTGCATTTTTCTCGGTGCCGTCAGTTTCTGTCCTGACAGAAGAAAATACGCTCCAGGAGACAGCATAAATCACTGTCCTCACACACAACACGGGCGACCTACAAACTGAAAACTGTTCCGAAAGTAAGAAACCACGTGGACAGCTGGTTTGCCAGAAGTGATAAAGTTAAGTATCTATTCAGCAACCATTTAAAAACAAATTCTTAAAGGTTTGTGTCACAGCTGAAAAAACATCCACAAAACCCCACATTTGTATGTACATGTCTGGGAAGTCATCACCTCGAATAACAAGTACTGCATTGGTTACTTACAGTAATTCAAGTGGTTAAATGGACTATCCAAAAAAAACCCTGTTTGTAAAAAATTTGGCACATTTTAACTATTGCAGGAATGTTAAAGCCAACTGATGGGTTAATTATTGGCTGCTCTGGTGAGGCAAATGAAAGCCAGAGGCACCCCTCAGTGCTTCCAGGCACAGTCAGGAAAGGGTGTCCAACGGGTGTAAACAGGTCTTGTGCCCTAAAACCAAGGAAGCTGTGCTGGTTCATGCTAAGTGAAAGTGTCTCATGCCCTCTGTAAGACAGGGCATTAGCATAGAAAAGAAAATAACTGTATCAAGTTGTCTTTACCACCTCAATCCTACGGCTGAAAACATCGTGAGTCAACTGCAAGAAGCTTACCAGAAGGGAAATAAAGCAGCAATAAATTCTGCTCTGTGAAGGTCGGTTAGCGTGTGGCTCTGGTCTCACCTAAGTGCCTTTACCTGAAGTTTGCAAAGGTCACACTGTGCGTAAGGATGGGTACAGCAATGGACTAGGGAAGAAAATGAAAATGGCACACATGGCAGGGCACAGTGCCAGGGAGAGAGCAAGGCTTACCTGCAAGCCACACATTTATAACTGCATTTACCTCTACCAGTGGACATGGCACACAGAAGACTTTTCTACAGAGCTGATTTAAAGTGGTGAGGAAGAAAAAAAAAAAAAGGCACCAGTGTCCTGCAGCAGGAACTGCTGTCTTCCAACAGGATGGTGGTGGCTCTCCTACACGCCTGACTGTTGGTCCTTTTTCTCACTCCTCCTTCCTGTATCAGAAAAAATATAGAAAAGGGCTGTGGCACATCAAGCACAGGCTGCTTGCCAGTGGTCACTCCATCACATGCGAGTCCCTTTTATCAAAATGTCAAGTCTTGGTCCAACAAATATTATGGTCACTTTAGGCACATCCTATTGCTTCTAGCAATGTCTTACCATTTGGAATAGATCACCTGCTACCTACATTCCCACCCATAAAAGCTATACCTACAGTTGATTTAGCTCATTGTTCTTTTATCACCCCAATACACCACACAATGGTAAAAGTGACAGACATTCAGCAGTAGTAAAAGCTGACTATAAACATTTCATTCTCTATTTTAAAAAATTGTTTGTAACCTTTTTAAAATATAATTTTCTTTCTTTGCAATTAGCTGCTAGCAGCTGCTTAGCTGTTATCCACAGTACATTTTCCAAGCTCCAGATCAAAACCAATTTTTTTTAAAGCCAGAAAAAAAATCTATTTTAAAAATAAATACATTTACTGCCAGTTTATATATAATTGACCAATTATTTTCCAGAAGTCCCATCAGAATGGGAAAAAATTAATATTTGTATGGAAGAGTCCATGAATGCCTCTGAAATGGAGAAGTTCTTGAAGGACATGCTGTTGCAGCTTCCAAACCGAATCAAAAAAGGAAGGTGGAGCAGAACAGAGTTTTCTTTAAATGTTTTTTATTTTATTCTGCAACATGGCTGCAGAAAATCTGCTAAATCAATGGCTCTGGCAGCTGCCAGACAATGCTTTGATAAAGCATGCTGGATTTCATGATACAATTTAACTTCTGTTTGATTTTTTTTTTTTTGTTTTACTCATGTCTTCAAAGTTGAAAACTTTCCTTTTGCTGATGAGCCAAAAGATAACATGAAGCTAGGCACCTACTGCACTGCAGTCAGCAATCTCCATATCACCTTTCCCCAAAATTTTATGGCTTTATTTGCACTCAGATCTAAGGATCTCCTGCAGCAGGATTTCGCTTGCAGGCTTGGCAGGCAGTCAGGGAGCGACAAGCAGGAGGTACCAAGGGTTGCTGTTTTCTCTGAGCTGGATCTTCAGTTGCAGCCTTATATATCAATACACAGCCCAAAAGAAAGTAGCACTGTAAAAAGGATGCTGCAATGACTCGGCCAATGGTTCCATGTTAAACCGGAGCAAAGAGGTAAGCAGGACTGTAATGTAACATGCTGGCTGCCATCCCTGTTTAGAAAGGAACAGCCAAGCAAGCTATCAGCTCTTGCTGTGATGCAAGAGCAGTCCCTTGATGCTTCATCCAAAATCTGGATCTTTAACTGTAGATCTAACTGTAGATCTAACTGTAGATCTAACTAAGATCTGCAACTTTACTATCACTGCACATGATCCTTTGTATCTGCTCATGGAAGTAGCAAAGGTTTTCTTTGTCCTAACTACACCTCCCAGCTCCAAAGACCTCAAACCCACATATATGAACTTACTGCATATACTATACACAATACATAAAAATAGTAAAACCATGCGTAGAGGTGTAAATGAGCTGAAGGGCTGTTTTGTGCAAGGACCTCATTTTTAGAGGGAACCAGGCCATATGAGATTCACCAGCAAAGGGTTACCGAGTATTTTAAATGTATCCCAACACTATTATTTGGAGGCAGGCAGTAACAACACTTGCATGTACATAAGCACATTTCCTTGCGCTATCTGGCAGTGGTACATTATTCCTTACTCTCTCTCCAGCTGAAGTTTACTGAATATCCTATTTTACCAGAGAGAAAATTCCCCCCCGAGGTGCTGATAGGTGGCAGCAGGAACAGGACCCGTGAGCTCTGCCCACTGCAGCCATGGTGTAGCACAGGCACAAAGACGGGGATCAAACTCCTGAGCTGCTCTTTGTGACTGTTTCTAGATACAGGCCCACAGATTGCCACAACAAAGCACAGGCTTGCAAGAACAGCAAGAGGCACCCTCCTGGGTTTTGTGGTGGTTGGGTCTCAGATGAAAAAAAAGTTGCAGCATGTTGAACTAAAATCAAGAAGGCCAAAAGGTGGGAGAGCCAGCGGTGTCCTGGCCAATGGCTTGATTTGAGGAGCAGACAGCCACCACCCAGCCCCCTGCACGGTGCCAAGTGCACCAACTTTAAAGGACATGGGAATGTCAACAAGGACCTTTTCCAGTAGAAATATCAAAGTTATTTCAAAACAGATACCCCAAGGAGCATACTGCATCCCCCCCAGTGCTTCCTCACATGCACAGCAGAGCCAGCTACCAAGCAAGCGTTAGAAAGGCAAGAGTAGCACCACCAGTCCCTCTCCTCCTCTTCCAAAATAGCTGTTTAAAGCTGGGGGCTGGCACAAAGCCTCAAACCCCCCACATTGTGCAAGTAACCCCAAGAGACCTGACCACACCTCTGCCACATTTCTCACCTGGACAAGATCAGTAATTATTATCTGGGAGGCCATGGAGGAGACCCTCCTCTCATGCCTGCTGCTGTGAATTGCAGTGAACTCCACTAAGATCCACAACAGCAAGTTCAGGTCTACAGTTTAGCTGTACAATTATGTCTTTTTTTTTTTTTTTTTTTTTTTTTTTTTTTTTTTTTTTTTTTTTCTTTGTAGTAGAAGCTTCTGGAAGTCACTAAAAATAAGTTTGTTTGGGTTTTTAAGTCTAATCCAAATACATCTGTGTCGTCTTTCAAGATGGCACTTTCCCCTTGTCCCTACTTGACAACAGATTTTTCAGTCATTAAGAATGCTCTGCATGCACGGAAATATCTCGAGTTATTTTTCCCATAATCAAAAGAAAACAAATCCCAGAGCAGCCCTGGCAGGCCACTTCCGGACAGCACTGCTGCCCCCCCAGAGACCCATCATGCTTGGCTGTTGCCTTCAGAGGGCAAACAAGAAAGTTTGCTTTCAATATAAAATTAGACACTGAAACAAATTGAATTTTTTCCCCCCAGAAAAAAAAAAAAAAAATTCTTGCCCAACTACTTTTCCATTAAACACATTCTAAGACAGTAATGTGGATGTATATGAGTGGCTTAGATTGTATAAGGCAGCATTTATGTTCTCTCCCTGCTCCCCTCCTGCTGTCAGTCCCATTTGATATATTCCTGGCCAGTGCTGGAAGTTCACATCACACTGCAGTCACTTGTAAGCGTTTGTGATACAGCTCAAACCACACTATCAGCTACCAGGATGCTCTCTGCTATTGCCTGTTGGTTCTCACATTCTTTCTCCTACAAGGCCCTTCTTGATTACAGAGGATTGGCATTCAGAGGAACTGCAAAGTTATTTACCTCATTATCCTTCTTTAAATCCCTCCCTAATACCCTCATCTGCTGTGATATCCAAATTACTTTTGCCAGTTAGAGCTGGTAATATGCTATGGCTCCCACCCATACCCATCTATCCTGACAGTAAGTTTCTGAGGGCAAAAAGCTGTATTTTAATTACAAGGAAGACATTCTTGCAACTCTACAAGTTCATCTGTAAACACCAACAAATCTTTCAGTATTGCCAAAATCTTCTTGGCCTAATATAATGGCATTTCTGCTACAGGACGTATTTCTATGTCTAGCACTGAAAACTGTCCTTATTAAAAAACATAAAAATCTATCATAGCCATCCTTAGCAGTACCATTCCTGCAGTGGGTTTACATTGCCAAGTATAAATTAAAGAGATTTCATAAGCAGTTCACGATAATTTATCCAATTAGTCGTTTGCTCTCCCTGTCCATTATATATAATATTGGTGAGAAAATTGCTAGCCACTCTCTAGAATAGTTCATGAAAGCTTCTGGAATGTTTTGCATTCTTGTGATGGGGATCTTAGCAAGAGACTACTGTCGGAACTCAGACTTGGGTCTACAAGGTCAGATGAGTCACTGCAGCATCTCCTTTTCACATCTGATCATCTGCAAAAACCTGGGGACAAACACTCCTGTGCATTACTGTCATGTACCAGGGATCTTCATTCAAGAGCGTTCAGAGAAATTAAGCATGAAACAGGGCTGCAAAGCAATATGATTTAAAAACCTAAGTAGTTACAAAAAACATCTGGGTACCTCAATCAAACTTTTTCTACCCACATACAATACCCAGTACAACACAGGTATAATGTGTTATTGCGTCCCTAGATTTCATGGTTTAATAAACTTTTTCATTTTACCAGATCTAATTCATTAGATGTCCCACATTTTGCATTTACAGCAGCTTTGAGCACCCCAAGATCTTTCATCCTCAGGTAGGCCTCTTCCCTTAAAAATATATATCATCACACTGGATGTGCCACCACGAGAACGCAAAGTAAGTTTTTTGTGTCATTGCAGTGTGGAGTTCCATGAACACTCCAGAGAGCTCTGAAAAAGAAGAAAATTACAGTAGCTCAAATCACTGTAAAATATTCAGAAGGTGAAGCTCAAACACATAAAGGATTCCAGTTGTGAAAGGTTCTTTCACTGCTATTAACTGCAAAGAAATAACCAGAGGCACTGCTGAGTATAGCCAACGCCCCGCTGCATCAGCCTTTACACATGTAGGATTGCACAAGCCACTACACTAGGATATTATATTCCCTTTTAAGCTGAAACCTAGCTCTTAGTCTTGTGCTTTGATAATGAGAGGGGTGTCCTGGGCAGGGAAATGACAGAGACTAGATCATGGCTGAGAGAAGAGCGAGAAAAGAAGACAGCACTGCGAGGGGGGAGGAACACAACTGCCTTTCTTTCATTTGGAGACAAATTGCTTCTAAGAGTCTGGCTTCATAAAAAACAACAGCTGAGCATGGCTCCTGAGGCAGTTCATTAGCCTTGACAAAGCCACTCTGCCTGGGGGAGGCACAACCAGGTCTTCAGACAACTTAATTTTCTCCAAGTTTGGTCCATCAGTGCGTCCTTCAGCAATGCTTAGCACAGCTCTGCATCACCCGAAATCAGAGACCTACCAACTTCCATGTCCCCTGGTGATGTGGACACCCTCTGCCCAACTGTCCTCGTGTCCCATGTGGAACACCAAGTGGATTCCAAATAGCAGGAGCACAACCAGATACTGCACACACAGACTCTCCATTTAATGCTCAAATCCAAATCTCTAAGCAAAAAGCAGCAGCACCACCAGGCAACTGCAGGCAAGCACAGTCCAGTCACCAGAGTCACTTCCGTGGTGGTCTCCATACCCACCTGGGCTCCACAGAGATTAAGGTGTCTGCAGCCAGTGAGAAGTTTATAAAAATCAATAAAATGCCTTTATTCTTTGATTTTTATTTTTTTTTTTTTAAATCTTACTGAATAAGAGGTGAGAAAAGGCGGAAGCTTTTCCATTTGAGAATGGCCCACTCCCCAGATTTTAAAATATTTGTGTACAGGATGCTGCAGAACTCCATACAGCCACGCAGCTCTGGAAAAAAATTCACTTCCCCACTTCTGTAACTGTCCTCTGCAGTCCCATAAGCGTATTTGAGACTAAGTGTCCAGCAAGGAGGAACAAAAGCCAAGTCTCTACAAAAGTCAAGACCACGCACTTCCAGTTATGGGCAGCAGCAAGTCTGAGAACAAAACAGCCAATGAACTGTGCACACAGGAAACACGCTTTTATCCCAATAAAGAAAAAAAAAAATCCCACAAAAGACATGGCTACTGACTGTGGATTTTCCAGTGGTTGTTATGTGTAGCATCTCTCCTCTATGCTGCTGGGTTAAACTGAGTAGCAAGTAGTTCCGCTTATTTTTAAGGGTACCTGAGCTGCCCACCCCGCTGCCAGCCCTCTCCTCTCCTTCTCTTCCTAACAAGGAACTACCAAGATTAGCTTCAGTCAAATCCTTCTCATTTCTCAGCAATTCCTTGCCATCACAGAACCAAGACCTCCTGTCCTCATATCTAATCGTGGCTATAAAAGCATAGCATGCTCCTTCCAGGCCACTTGCTCCTACAGTCATCTCCTCCCGTGGGGTGACACAGGCAACCATTGCAGCTGTGCAATGGAGCAGAGCAAGGAACCAAGCTAATCTAAAACTAATCCAGTAAAGAAAGAAAAAAAAGGTTTGCGTTCAGCCAGATCAATTACCTGGTTCCCGTTCACCACATAGGTGAACAGATTCTTGTGCCAGCGGGAGACCAGGGGCAGCACCAGTGCAGGGTGGTGGCCTAATGTATTCAGGAAACTACAGCCCAAGTCATCATCCCTGCCCTCATCATGGCCAGAAACAACCAACAGGAGTCTGGAATGTGCCCTGCAATGCCTCCATTAGGGCTTAACGGTGATTAAAAACAGGTTAGTTACTTAATACCTTTCTTTAAAGTCATTATTTTTCCGTAGCTTTTAGACTGGTTGCCTGGAAAACGGCAGAGCTAACCCCACTCAGGAAGCGTGCTGTTTGGATGTCAGTTTGGAATATTCAACTTTACTGTTCTTTTCCCCCTTAGAATTCAAAAATATTTTGCCATGCAGCTAGCTAACCAGGTCTTAGAGGGATATGGTTTCTTGTTCTCTTGCTTATAAGGGAAACTTGAAACAAATTAAAATTATTCTGGCCTTGTACTAAAGGTCAGCGTTGTGGGGAAAGATGACTTGTTCGGAATTCAGTCAGGAAGTTTAACACAAATAATCCAGCTTGAAGTTCTGTGAGAACAAGTCCCAGCCAAAAAAAAAAAAACAACTAACCTTATGTGCTGATAGAACTAATTTAAGTACTAAATCTCTCCTTTCCAAGCATTTTTTCCACCGATAAACCTAGAGGCTTTTAAAACTGCCAAGTGAACAACTATTTAGCTGAGGTGTGAAAGAGATGCTGTTGGTACCTTCCCAGATAAAACTAGGCTTTTATCAGGAGACTTCAGCAGGAACTAGCAAGGGAAGGAACAAAAGGTATTGTTGTAAATTGCTGTGAAGATAGACCACACTGTACAGAATGTCACCATTACTTGTTGTAAAGCATTAAGCTGACTCAAACTTCTTCAGCAAAATGTTCATGCCATAAAAGAGGGAGAACAGCTGATAAAATCCAACAGTTCGTGTGCAAATAACTAATTCTTTGTTAGTAAAGAAATGCCTTGCAGTTGTACAGCTGCCTCCTGTATCTGTAAAGCAATATTTGCCTCTCTGAGGCTACATCATGAATTACATTACAAGTGTTCATGACTTGGAGACAGCCCAGAAAGACTTAAAGATATTCCATTCCCACTAGAAACAGGTATTAAAAAGCAAATATTAGAATTAGTGAAAGACCAGCAGATGCTCTACCTTCACGTCACTGCCAGCCTTGAAAAGATGACTTCAAAAATAATTAGAGAGAAAGCAATTATGTTTTAGAGAATATGTATATATTTGTGTGTATGTAAATACCTACATACATGTATTCTTTAATAAAGTCCATAGGGACACAATGGGTCAGGAGATCCCTCCCAAAACTCTGGAAATGAGAAGAATACGAGTTGTCAGTTCCTCACAGGTTTATACCTCTGTGTTTGGTCTGACCAAAGCCAGTGGGGTTATAAAAGCATCTGCATCCAAATATTTAAATCCAGACTCAGACAGTCTGATTTTGTTTGTCTGGCTGACCAAAAGCTGTTACCAAGAAATGAACCTTTCAATTCCCTCTCATCATTACTGAGCATTCACTTCACCAATAAGTGGCTGCTCACATCAAAGAAGTTGTACCTGGGACTAGAGAAACATAAAAAAAAAAAACAAACCAAACAAACTACCTGCAATCTTCCTGTAACAGTCGAATAATATAGCAAGTGTGGAGTGCCACAGTCAGTGATGAAAAAAAAAAAAAAAAAAAAAAGTCCATGAATGGACTAAGAAGTCTATGTAGTTCTTAAAAAAAAATCAGTGCATTTCCAGAGCTGGAATAATAATCAATTAACTTCAAAAATTCACTAGTAAGCTTTTAGATTCAGGTATGAAAACTGAATTTATCAGACAACCTGCCAAATACTAGTAATAAAGAAGTCTACATGTTTTATGGACAAACATTTTGATAATTTTTCAGGAAGAGTTGCCATGGCCTGCCTTTCACCAGCAAACGTGTGCTTTATGAATATTGGCGCAGCATTTTTAGCACAATTCAACAGTGAAATCTTTCCAAAGAGGTTTCTGCTACATTACCTGCACACCCAGTTTCATCCCGTCTGATCCTGCAATCGTGACTCGCTGCTGCCCTCTTTATTCCAGTATCGGCTCCAGTGCATAAATACAGCAGCGCCAGGAATCTTTCTCCCACTCGGTGACTCAGTCTCCATTACTTGAGTATTTGTCCTCTCTTCTCAGCAAAAAATAACATGGAGAAAGTTACGCTTCATTCAGAAAAAAAATATTCCTATAGTCCAGGGGAGAAAAAAAAAAAAAACAAAAACAAAAACCAAAACCACAACAAAAAGCACAACTGACTCACTGAGCGCTCCCTTCCAACAAGCAACATGATGTTTTGCCACCCAAGGTGGTGTAATAAGATCATTGCAATGTGGCTGTATCAGCTCTAACAAAGCATCAGCAAACAGATAACGTATGATAGCCTCTGTCTCTGGGAGGCAGGTGCAGACTTAAGCAAGGTTCACCAAATGGATTCAGATGTGACCAATTTGTAAATTCCCAGGCAGCTATCCGGAGAAAGCTTACCGCTGCCAAAAATGTGCACTTTGGAACATCACTGAGTGTATTCTGTGTTTACAGTAATGGTTTTGCTTCATTCAGTTCCTCAAGAGAAAGGATCAGAAGGACATCAGAGAAATATTAAATGCTCTGGTGTAAAAAGAAAGTGCCAGCACTGGTGCTCTCACTCCTGGCTGGGAGAGACACCCACAAGTGCTCTTCCAGGGCAAATGTGGCATTTTCCTAATGTCTTTTGAACAGTTATTTCAATGGGAAAATCCTCAAATCTTGATTTCCTAGATAAGGTTACATAATAAAATATAACCACAAGCAATCCAGGTCTGCCTTGAATAGGAGAAATATTTTTTAAATGGCTTTTGGAAGGTTAGTTCTCCTGTACCATCTAAAGCACCAGCTTTGTTTTAGTGATATGGAAATATCAATTTAATTCATGATCGGCTTTTTTTTTTTTTTTGCCAGATGACTTGCTTGGGGTGTTTCTTTCAGTTTGTCTTGTTTCTCAAACCAGCAAAAATGAAAGGATTTGCTGAAGTGTCATTTTTAATGCTAAAGATTAGAGACAAACATTCTTTATGGCTAAACTCAAAAAAGTTCTTACAACTCTGCTCTTCACTTGTAATGGAGAGTCAGTCTATAATTTATCCTGTTTCATGATTTAGTCTACACAACATACTGAAAAATAAGAAACAGCAATTCTAATCCAAAAGGTAAAATTAATCCCAAACCTTCGTTTATACATGTAATGCCAGCAAAGCCCCTTGGCATGGCTGTAGCACAGCAGCAACCCCGGGTTTATGCTCTGAAAGAAGAAAAGTTTTTCCAACAAACCTGTTAAACTTCAGCCAATTTTACTAAGAATACCTGTATGTTTTCTTGTTCTTTGCTTGCATATAATATCAATGAAACAGAGAAACATGTTATCAGAGGTGTCTTAAATAGCATCTTATCACTGAAAGGCAATGACAGTGAACCAGATGCAGCAGAGTATTTTGAGTTTCCTCCAAAACCCTCTTTGTCCGAGAAAGGGAAGAGTCCTAAAGTATCAGCTTAACTTTAAGCCTATGAATCATGCCATGACCAACCAGAACAACCACTGTTTCCAAGCACCAAAGCCTGAGAGCCATCCTCCAAGCAGCAGAGAGGTCGGAAAGGCAGTGGCGTTGAGAGACAGCAGGCAGGGGGCTTAGATTTTTGCCATTTACAACTCATTACATCTAAAAGACAGTCCCACAGCAGAGTACAGTAATGTGAAACAAGCAGAGTCCTGAACTGATGCATTAAAGCTTTGATCACAGTTCCCTTTATATTTGTCAAACTCTGCTTATTCACTAAACAGCGAAGCTCCCTTACATGACCAGCAGCGAGCAGCTCCATGCAGCCCATCTCTCTCCCCTATTACCGCTTCCAGTTAAACAGCAACGTGACAGCAGTGACACAGAACAGCTGCCCCCAGAAAGTTTACTTTCATGGGCCTGTGAGATCCTTCCATCCGCAGCCCCCTGCACAATGTCACATCTACCTTTCATGCCACTTGGCTTTTAAAAGTCTCTAGAGCAACAGTGGTGGCATGCAAGGGAGAAATAGTAAACCTCCTACCTTCAGATTATTTTTGCAGTTTCGAGGGTATTTTTTTGCTATCTTGGAGGACTAAAATAGATCAGAAGGGCTGTTTTCCCATGGGCCCCTGAAATTATTGACAAAGTTGTGAATGCTTCATAGGGCTTGTAAGGAGCAGCAAAATAAATAAATAAAGCTTAAGAAACACTCCCTGATCCACGTTCATTTTCATTGCTGTATCCTCAAGTTCTGACATGATATAAGGGAGGGAAAAGGAATTCAAATGTATACATAGAGGTCTATATACTTACAGCATAAATACTCGAAAACATAACCCGTGAGAATACTGACTGCAGGCTTAAGAAGTCAGTTGCATGTAAAAAGATTTCAGTTGTGGAGTCTGACTCCAGATGAGGTTTTAAGAGCTTCAAGAATTTGTGCTCAGGTGCCTGCCTCATTTATTTTCTAGATATTTTGTTCATTAACACTTTGCCATGCACACTTGAGCCAAATCAAACAGCCTTGCACTTGCCATAGATAGATTTCTGCAAGAGAGATGGACCAAGATAACCTGTGAGGGATGCCCTAGGTGGAGGAAGCTTTCTTTGACCATCCTGGGGATGACCTCAGCCCTGTAACCATGCCTGTGGCAGTAACATACCTCAGTGGTGCCAAATACCAACAGGCAGATCAGCCAGCACCACTGCTGCTTGCACATGACTTTTCCTGAAGTTCCCTGCTGGCATTTCTCATTATCTGCTTATTCACAGGTTCCCCCCTCCACCCACCCACCCACCCAATCCCTGTCCTATTCTTCCCTTGGGATATTTGCATGTTGTCACTCCTGTAGGTAATCAGTGAGTACCATAGCTGGCCTTACCAGCAAGGTCAGCAGTGATGAACTTTGTTTCCACTCAGGACAGCCTTTCTAAGCCACACACAAACCGCTGCCGACCTGACCAGTGTATTTACTGTTTTCTTACTTTGCTTGTAGGACAGCAATATGATAATATTGCCAAAACAGCAAAAACTTACATACTTTACTGGAAATGGGACATTTCTGGTAATCCAGCAGAACACTCTGATTACATCCTGGAAAAAAATCTCCAACATCTCCAACCTACTTGGTTGTCTCTAAGGGTGCAGGTGCAGGCAGTATGTGCGCATCACGGCTTACTGTGCTGTCATCATAGTTGTGCCCCTATCACAAGATAATTCAATACTCCACGACTGAGTGGAAAAGCCTGGAGACAAAATGGAAAGGTACAGTCAGTAATTTCCAAATATATGCCTCCCATATTGGTTTTTACTTGCTTCTGCATGCTTGGCCTTCTGAAGTCTTACTCAAAAAATTGAAACTAGTGCAGATTTTTTTTTATGAAGTAAAAAAAAAAAAAGAAAGACTGTAAAAGAGAAGGGTCTAGGAGATATCACAAAGATATCCTGTTCATGGATCAAAGCATCACTTGGTGAATATCTAAAAGCAGGTAAATAATTTTTGAGCAGAAGTATAGCTGCTAATTTCAACTATGTGAATAGCTTTTGCAAGCAGCTAAGTATTTACATTTCCCACTGTAAAAACAAAGACTTGCTGGAATCCAGGCAGCAATGAAGCTGTTGTGTCTATAGATTTATCCAAGTAACATTAAACACATGAACAAGGCAAACCACAGGTAACAGTGCTATCAGCAGCAGAGAACTGACTCTCAGATACAGCGTCATGTGTAATTACACCAGCATTCATCAAAAGCAACTGAATAGGCAAACAGCTTACAACCATGATCACATAGTTACACTAGGAAAAAGAATGTATGGACAGTATTTATACACAGAACCCAAAAAGCACTGCAGCTCCACAAGTAAGCATAGAAAATTGATATTCAAAAAGAAATTAAATAGGTTAAATAATAGCAGTTCTTAGGAATTAAGTGAAGTATTCTATGAAGAGCAGTAACAGCTCTTTCTCTTAAGGAAAAACCTCACATAACGTTGCAGGACATTTTGCCAAGGCCTGCACACATACCAAAAGGACTTCTCTGCAATCTTATTATGGCTACATACAAGCCAACACAAAACCTCAGAGCTGAAGAGTCAACAAAATGACAAAAAAAGATGAGAACCTCATTTTGAAACTTGAGCCTCTCTCTAATTCTGTGCAGAACAAGTTTCCGAAGTTGAGATTTCCAAAATGAGCACAGCTCAGAGTGCAAAGAGACATTTGTTTCCAAGTCTTTTTGTGGATACCATGGATGTCTGGCCTGCTGACATAGTTTAAAGTTTTGAAGGGAGACAGTGTCATACACAGGAGTGGGCTCCTGTCAGCTGAATGGAGGGCTCATTTGTGCAGTGCTGCCTGAAGAGTGGGTGCAAGGTCAATACGTAACACTTCTGCTCCTGCCTTCTCTCTCTGCCTTTCTTTGAGCAATTTGCTTAATCCACAGTAACCCATCCACAGAGCTGAAATAGCAGTATCTATCTTCCAGTGGTATCATAAGAAATAATTTATTGATGCCTGTAAGCTGTTTTGATTCTGTGGTGATGCACACCAGAAAGAGATTTATTAACAGATGTCTGTGGAGAGGGAGAAAAATAAAAAACCCATGTGTAAACATATAATATTTAGTACTTGTATAAATCCAACTCTGTCTAACAGAGATCTTCTACTTAATAAACATAACTAAAGGATGGTTTCTGAATGAATTGAACTACAACACAAGGACTACGTGATTGTTCCTTACAGAATTCAAATGCAAGGACGATACATTCCATGATAGTATCCCCTGCAATGCTTGCCGAGACAACTGAAAGGATGTTTTGCACTGGACATTTCTTCCCTCTTTAAGAACACTGATGAAGTTTAAAAAAAAAAGAGAGCTAGTCAAGTTGACGTAAGGACTCTTCTACAGCAAGCAAACTTTGTGTGAAGATTAACCAAAGCCAAGATCATCTTCCCCATTAGCAAACACCCTCACATACCATGTGTGAGAATCATGCAGGTGATACTTAAGGAGGAAGGATTTCTGGTATAAATCAATAAAATTAGAATATTATTAGCAAATGTTAAAAGTGAGACTCACAAGAAGTTTCTGTATACGACAAAGGCTTGATCTGGGTTTTCACGTGACTGCTGGCCTTAGACACCAACATTTTCCTGCTGCTCCATTCCTAAATGTTAGGATTCAGAGAGTGGTGCCTTGAAGTCAAATAACACCACAATAACCAGCAAGGTGCCTCTTCAACACCAGCAAAAAAGAATGTTGCCCCACTTAAAACCTTAATCAAGACCTGGGTAACATATGCATTTTCTCTAACTTCCAAGGGAGGTACAATTTAAGAGCAATACAAGTCATTCATCTCAGTGAACCAAAAAAAAAAAAAAAAAAAAAAAAAAAAAAAAAAAAAAAGCAAATAATGGAAGAGTGCCTGGGGCAAGCACTTCTGAGCTGCTTATCTAAGACAGTTTTTAGCTATGGTTACTCATTGGTACATTCTTGTTATCATCCCACACCACTTTTTACCTCAATTAAGGACAGCTGACAGGTTGGCAAGGTGTAGTTAAGACAAATCACAGTTTTCTGCATTACAAAATTTGTTGCTACTATTTCACATCTATTTTCCTTACTGATTTTCTTGCATTAATTCTTGCCGCTTTCATAGCTTCAGGTTCATTGTTTTGGAAATCAGTCTGCTCCGTAATCCCAGTTTCACTCATTTCCCCAAAATTACAGCAAAGCAGAACGAAATATCTTCCCTCACGTTTCCAGTGGTAGAGACTGGAAGGAACACAAGGTTTGCAAGAGAGAAATGCACTTACACAGGGACAGTGGTGACCAAGAAGACTCCAACCAGCAGGTCCCACAGAACAGCTGAGCACTGTTCACTCCCACAGAAATGACGCTCAAAGAACATAGTCAGCTCCAGATATAACGAGTAGTTTGACTCAATCCTAACCAGAACAGATCAAAGACAACAAACCTCTTCTGCGGCAACTATAAAGATCTGTATCTTGTACTCGTTTTTTAATTTTCCTTAATGCCACATACAGCATAAATGCAGAGCAGGGATATTTTGGAGCAGTTCCTCTCAACAAACAGGAATGACCATCAAAACACACAAAAGAGTAGATGTTGGGGACTTCACTGGGATGTGGGATCCCCATGTTCAAGACTCATCTTGCCAGACAAGTGAAAAACTCTGCTTTGTCTCATCAGGTACCTGTTTTCTCATGTCCCAAGTGCAAGACATCTTTTTTCTCCCCGTGTTTCCTCCCCCACCTCACTTGTCCCAGCAATGTTCCAGTAAAGTGATACATTTCGATTACATTTTGTTCAGCCCAAAATAGTCTGACAATCTCTAATCTTAGTATTTACCTTCTCCCCTTACTCCCTGTGGTCACATCACTTCGAGTTGTCCTGTGTGAAAAGTTATTGTCTTGGATACAAAAGCACAGAGCAGAATATTTATAATACTTAAGAGACCAGAAAATTTCTATGTTGCTGGTCATGGAGAATCACTAGATAAAATCCACATACATGAGCAAAACCTGGGCAAAAATTTAGTTTTAAGGTTAGGAAGAGCCTTTTACCATGAATCTCAAAATGAACTAGCAGTAACCTTTGGATCAGTGCATTGGGTATATTCCTTGCACAAAGGACGCTGCCTAACACAGACTCACCATGCATTCACTACAATTTATACTTTTATTAGTGAAAAAAATATGTTTAATAAACCCTGTTAAACACACCCCCTCCATATTTTTCTAAAATATACTTCTTTATATTATCATCTTGCATCAAAACCATGTGAAACTTTAAAGGTCTTTTTTGCAAGTCTCACATTTACATGGCCATTTCTCAGCTACTGAGATATGACAGAGCCAAAACACTGAAATCACCAAAATACAAATATTAGTAACAAAATATTATATTCAGCAAACAAAAACATAACAAATGGTTACATTTATTGCCGGGGTGTTTGAATAGAAATTTTCCAAACAGCAAAACATGAAATCACCTTGCATTCAAAATGCAGCTGTTCTGCTATTAAGTAGAAAATAGACTTTTTAAACTAAAATCCTGTTAAACATGTAGGGAAAGGTTTGGCAAGACAGATTGTTTTCCATCATTAGATGAAATTCTGAAAGCTGTTTCCTAGCAGAACATTTTATTGCAAATATTTTGGACACTTTCATCTGACTTTAAAGTCAACTGAGACCCGTGCTTGCATCTCTTACGGTTACAAGATAAATAGCAGATTTCCGAAGATAAAAATAGCTCTTTTCCAAGGCAAAACCTGGTTTTCAGAGGGAAAAGTACTAAAATAGTTCACAGGAGTAGATGTATCTTTTTATTTTCTTTTAAAGAAGTAAGACCTTCATATAGTTACAGTTGCACAGTTTTAATATCCAAAATCTCATTTAAATCAAAGCTTAACTTCTAGAACATTAAAAACACCCACTGTCTACGTTTAAGTGCCTGGTGGACATGCACTATCCAGGGCTCAAGTTAATTTCTATGATCCTATCGTTAGGACTTTATTATCCTTTAATACCTGAAGCAGTGCAGCACATTCCCTTCCTTGAGGTCATATTGATGCTTCACAAAAAGAAGAGGATGAAACATATTTATACTGCTCTTACACATCAGTGTGTTTCTTGCCCAGTGCTTCATTTTTGTCAAGATTGCCCAGAAAAGTCCACTTTGCACCTTAGAAGCTCGTTGACTCCTGCTGCCACAGACCTCTCAGAGATGAGATTCAACTCCAAGGTAAGAGCAGGCTACTGGCCACAGACTGCTTGCATAAATGAAGAGTCAACAGCAGACGCAGGTAATTGTCATGAAGGGCTTCATCAATCCCATTAGGAAAAAAAAAACAAACAACCCCACACCAAAAACCAAACCAACCAACCCAAAGCCCACTTAAACACATTGTGTTTGTATGATCTCAAGGCACGAGGCACATAAACTGCTCTTCTTTCACGTGCAAGGGGAAGGAAGCAGCTGCTTCCTTACTGACATTCAGGGCACAACACGGGATTTTCCTCCCAGTCACAGGCTTTAACCACAATAATCCACCTGAGTAACTCCTAAGTAAAAAACAGACTTAAAGCTTTCAGTTAAGCATTAGAGAGTCCTCAAAAACATGAAACATATTCTTCCATCAGTGCAATGAGAATACAGTAATCTCTAAAAAAAAATTGACCGAATTTATCAAAGACTTTCCTAGGATCACATATAAATATCTTTTTGCAGTTCAAACCTGAGATTTCCTTTGGAATTACTGCCTTTTCTAGTAGTCATGTCCCATTCCAAAATTAGGATGATAAAAAACTAGGATGATCCAGAAAAAACAAAAAGGGAACAAATTTCCCAGTAATTATTAAATTCCTTTCAGATCTCAGAGTATTTTTACCAGCCTTTCTAGTACAAGTTTTAAAGGGGTTTGTTCCAGATCTCAGGACAACGTTACCACTTCTAAAGTTCTTCTAAGCAAGAACTGCATTCATATTACTAGGAGACCTCAGACAGTGACATTTTCTTGGTGTTTTGGGGTACAGACAGCTCAGTCTTTCTCCTCGGAAGAGAATATTCACATTCAGAACAATACCACAGGTAGCTAAAAACAAACACACTTCTCAAGACTTTCCAAGTGATACATCAAAATAGAGAAAACAACACACAGAAGAATAATTCACAGATTGTTTGGTGGATTCAGCTCTACTGGATATTCCCAAACCGCACAGGGAGATTCAGATGGACTGTGAAGGGCAGCGAGGTTAGGTCTAAGGCTTCATAGGAAGTAAGTGATGTTTCAGGTGCCTCCAGCCAGTGGCTGTGCCACGGTGAGCAGAGCAGGACACTTCACCCAGTGAGATGTAGAAGGTGAAAGAGAAGAGAACCTGGCAATGATGCTCTATCTGATACTGGGAGAATCGCATCACCATGGGTGTAAATGGCATAGTATCACAGCCTGCCCTATCTCATAGGAAAGCACTTGGACCAGTCTTCAAACAAGACCAAGTAACTGAGACTTTCTTCAGCAAAAGACCCTTTTCATCCAGAAAATGAAACAGGAAAAGACTACAGTTCTCTCTGAAGATCAGACCAAGAAGTGTATCACAGCCCAAACCATCCATCTTTGGAGAAGCACAGGTTTATTCCAAATTTTATAGACATTACAAGGGCCACATGCTGCCAAATCAATGGAGCAGAGCCCTGTTCCTGGGCTACATGACTCAGGCTGCTGAGAACGGCGCACCACACCCCATGCTCTTCTGGCTGTGAAATGCATCTACTCAGATGGGAAGAGATGTTTCTGCAACACTTCATTGTCCTGGCATGCTGCACATGGAACTAACAACAACAAAAGAAGTGGGACATTTCTCTGTGGTTTACAAAACAAACAGAAAAAAAAATAAAAACAACAACCCACAACAAAATATATGACTAATATGATATAGTGAAAAAAGAAAATCAGACAAACATCTCTGTTTCCATGACAAGGTTTATATATAACAAGATGGTAAACAAGAAGAGCTGCAGCATTCACAGTAGATCACACTGACTCTGGAAAGACAGCTTTAGTTTACAGTACCCTGATATAAATGAAACCTGTTTCTAGCCATATAGAAACATCACTGCCAATCTGCAGCTAACATTTATCTCTGTCTCCAAGAGGTTAATTGAAACCAAAAAGTGTATGATATGTGATATTCACCTTCATAACCACGGAAGGTGATGAAGGGGTTTAAATTCTGAGAGTTCTTGGGATCAAAGCCCCTTCAAGGAGCTAGGAGGGAAACATCAGAACACTCCCCGCCTCTTCTTCCACATGTGCTTTTCTAGACACCAGAGATGATAATCACCAGAAAGCAGATTTTAAAGCAAGTGGTCATACACTTGAGATCATGACACCAGGTGTGGCCACAGAGGGCCTATTGGAGCCTAACAGAAATAATATTTGTGCTCATAAATTACAATTTGAAGAGTAGAATTGCAGTCACAAATTTGGGTGCTTCTTGGGAAGACAATGATGGCACCATTTCCTTTTGGTACTAGATGTGACTGCAGCGTTCAGAACTGAAAATGTCTCCAACAAAGCAAACAAAATGCTCACTCAAAACCCACTGCAAACATACAGACATTAGTCACTACATCTTAATGCACTGAAAAAAAAAAAAACAAACCTAAACCAAACATCAACCATAACCATCTAAAAAAAACCCCAACACAACAATGCACAAAACAAAAAAAGCACCTAGATTAAAGTATTTGCTATTAATTATCCACTGTGGAAAGTGATATAAAAAGATTCCAGGTCACATTACTCAACGTCTGCATGATGGTAACAAAAAGATAGATAACATTATCTGCAAGCTATTTGTAGATATCAAAGATTTACCAGGAAAGCAACGTGATAGTTTCCATAATTCATAAATATCTTGTTGGATTCGGGGGATGGGGGAGCTTGGAAAGTGAGAAGAAAAAGACAAAAGAGATCATGTTACTTTTCAGCTACAATTGGATGGTAGCAGACTATTTCAAACAGTAACGAAGGGAGAGTTATACGCACCTTGCGGTATTTATGAACAGCTGGACCCAAACACACTTCCTTATGCAAAGAGGTACTCGAGTATGTAGGTCAGTACTGATACAAACAGATCTCCATGCGTACAAAGGTTTCCCCAGAAAAGCCGGTCATTTCTTAAGCCAAATCTGCTCCCATCCAAACCTATGGCACAATTTCTTTTGACTTGAAAGGAAGCAAGAATAGAAACCCAACCTCTGCAAAAACACATTCTCAAGGCTGTTTGGGGTTTGGTTTTAGTTTTGTTTTTTTTTTTTAACTAGACCTACATGTGGGACTGTCCGTCAACTTGAAGATCATTCAGCAATGGGAATAGATTTATGGGAAGTTATTTCTACAGTCTTTTCTCAACACAAGGTTAGTAAAGCTTTCACAACGGGTTGTTTCCTGTAGACTGTGCTCAGACTTACATTGCCGATGCACCCAAAAGCCCCAGAAGTTTTGTCCACAGACCAGAAAACTGAGAACCCTTTGCATTTGGGATGCATTCACATTTTCATTCCAGAAGACAGACTGTTATCTTTTTACTATAAGGAAACATCAGATATTCTACTTCTATAGGGAGTTTGACAGAATTCTGGTGTGTCAAACATACTGAAGCCTAATAAGATAACTATTTATTAAACACAGCTAGCTTTGGTTAAGCTCTGCACGCCGATATCAACTTGTTTCTTCATTTCTTTTCTTACAAATTTCTTTACTTTTTCAATCAGCCAACATTGTTTTATTGGTGACTAAAAAGCATCCAGGAAAAGTGATCCATAAAACACAACAATGCAGTACGTTTCCCATGGCTACTCAAGCTATTAAAAGGTTAGTTCAAGTCTGTAGGCAGTGAAATCATACCACCATTATCATTGCCTTGTGGGAGCAATAATTCTGGGTGGTCTGTAACACTACAACTCCTGGCCTCCTAGATAGTATGACTATGTTGTCAAGAAGAGCCTATCTAGGAGTGTAACTAGGCTGAGGCTTTTTGACCTCATAGATAAATAGGTTTTATTGAAAGCTGTTCTATTATTTTTCAGATTAGCTTGGACTTGCATTTGGTTCATTCTGTGACATGGGGGTGGGGAGAGAGAGAAGCCTTGAGATACCCAATAAATGTTTATCCAGCTGCAGTAGCTTGATTCTTAAAGTATAACTGTCAACATCTCTGCTCCTTCATGCAAATCTAAATTTGTAAACAATCCTAATAATTTCTCCTCGCTGTTGTTCATTTTAGTTTTACATTCCTGA
This sequence comes from Athene cunicularia, assembly GCF_003259725.1. Lineage (NCBI taxonomy): Eukaryota > Metazoa > Chordata > Aves > Strigiformes > Strigidae > Athene > Athene cunicularia. The sequence goes on from NW_020799113.1 coordinate 7,892,163, forward strand.
CTTTACAGCTACAGTACTTGAAGCAAGGAGAGCAATGCTAGTCAATCCAGTGCTGACTGCGGTGGAAAAAAAAAAAAAGTACTAAAACCATGGGCTCCCAGAACAGACTGTTCAATGCTAATTTTAAATCTTAAAAAACAGTGCCAGTCTGACAGTGAGGCATTTTTCATATTTTTTAAATAATCAAGAGCAACTGTGTTGCTTTTTTTAAAAAAAACACATTTGATTCAGCTCCCATTCCCTTGTGTAAATAGCCTTAGAACATTTATCTTTTTTTTAAACTATGTAAACAGAATTGCTCTTTGTAGGCATTTTCCTACCACCATAATTCATAAAATAAAATTTCTTTATCTAATTTGTCCAGAGTTTGTTTTTCCCAGCTATACTTTGCTGGAGCAGAGGGCCAATGTCTACTTACAAAGGATATCCACTCAGTCCTCTGTATCACGAGCAAACTGAATGTTACAAATTTTCCTTTTCCATTAAAAAAACAAAATTCCTGACAGACATCATACACCATCACTGAAAAATATTTAATTCCAGCCACAGTAAAGAGTTCCTTCCATCATATATTTAGTTTCAGCAAAGGCCTGATATTGCAAGTATGTATGCACAGGCTTAATGGGGAATAGCTTTGAAGAAATTAATGAGCCTAATGATCTGCCAACACTAGTCTTGCACATGAACATTTGTAGCACAAGGGACTAATAGCCTCAGAATTATAGAGACAATTCTCTTTAAATGTAACTTTTTAAAGATCTTGTTAAGATGTTAAGACAAATAGTTCTTTGAGCAGGAAAATAAAGTATTCTTTCGCATAGATTTTATGTCTCAAGATTGAAGTCCTCAGAGGATTCTCTAATGAATACAATTTTTCCCTCAGAAAAAGTTAAAAGTTCCTTTTCACTTTCTCTCCAATTATTTTCACATCACTTTAAGAACAACCAAATTTGGTTAGAAGTTGGCTCAAAATTCAGAAGTTATAAGGGGACTGAAAGCAATGCCATAAACCCTGTTTCTGGCATGATTTCTTTAGGGAAAGTCTTAATAAAGCCATGGAAGTCTAAAAAAACCCCCCCAAAAAAACCCTAAAACCCATCACCAGTGCTAGACCTTATCAAACCCACAGTTGTAAAAGAGGTGTCTAGTTTGTATATATTGAACTGGCAGATTATATGCTAAAAAGAATGTGTAAGCACAAGGAGTCAGTCCAAACTTAATTCCGTGCTTCCCAGCTACAGTTCTAGCTCTCAGCTTTGACACAGCCTTTATATTACTTCCTAAACGTGAAGGTTGGCCTATGCACTTCCTCACCTTCATTCAGCTTGCCAGCAACTGAAATGAATGCCATACACAAGCCCACAGCTTTAATATTACTCCATATTTCACGCAGAGCCTGCATTCAGACAGACATTTGAATTAAGAGCTCTGCTGTACATGAGGCTACCTTCAGTTCCTGGTGGTGGGTGGAATCTTGAAACACAGATCCCTAACCTCCTTTTCCCCACCATTTCTTTCTCTCTTCTGAGATGTGCTGAGGAGGCAGTTTTATTAATTTAACTCTTTCTCCCTTCCTTCCTTCCCCACCCCCAATCATCATAGCATAGAGTCTTACACATTTTCCTCTGGAGTAAACACACATTTTGGTTGGTCCAGCTGACAAGCAGTCCCCATAGTACCTCTGGAGCCCTGGAGGTCCTACACCCTCAGGTAGCTTCTCTTACCTCATGTCATCAGACACCATGAGATCTTAAGGCCACAAATTGTTCTACATGCTGGTATTCCCCAAGTTTGCCATCTGACTAAAACTGCACAATCTTAACAGTAAATACCATATTGACAGAGATGCCAGAATTAGTGCACATCCTAACCGAGGGTCACATTTCCTCTTTCCCTTGTAAATGTCCAAGGACCTAATGTGCACCACGATCTGAAGCTTAGTTCAGATTCTCTAGATGCATGGAGCTGAGGAATTAGAAATAAGTTGAAGCAGAGGAGGGACAGTACATCCTCCTAGACTCAATGGGCTGTCCTTCAGCGTTTGGTTATATTAAGAGCGGAACATAATATGGGAAAGAATTGCCTCAACCTACCAGGTAACATTTCTCATGTGCATGACTAACAAGGACAGCTGAGGGTTAGTTTTGGCACACAGATGTTGCCCTTGTGATCTGACCCTCTTCCCATTTGCAGAACATGAAGCCCCATGGAGCAGCTGCTGAAGGACTCCACAGGAGAGGAAGGGATGGTATTACAGAGGTTACAGCTTCTCCAGTTCCAAGTCTTTCAGAAGAGAACCTGAAGCTGCTCTGTTTACTCAGACATACAAATCTGGACCGTGTTATCTGTGAACATGAAACCTGCATGGTGATCAAGCAAGCCAAATGGTTCAAACCTCTTTGGTATGGAGGATGATGGTTAAGATATAGATATGGGAAGTCCTGTCAGATTGATGATATCATGCTCCCACAACCCTGGCATGGCAAACACTATGGGCTCACAATGGTGGAAGCAACCACCAGATGGTTTGAAACATATGCTGTGCCCCATGACACCACCCAGAACACTATTCTGGGCTTTGAAAAGCAAGTCTTGTGGCAGCATGGCACCCCAGAAAACACCAAGTCAGAAAATGGAACTAATTTTTGAAATAATCTCATAAACGCTTGGGCCAAAGAACATAGAACGTAGCATTGAGTGGGTACATCACATCCTGTATCACATACCAGCCTCTGGGAAAATTGAGTGGTATGATGGGTTGCTAAAAACTATACTGAGAGCAATGGGTGGTGGAACATTTAGCAAAAGCCCCCTGGTTAGTCAATACTACAGAATCTGCCAATCAAGCTGGCCCTGCCCAATGAAACCTTCTATGTACTGTAGATGGGGGTAAAGCCCCTGTAGCGTACATTAAAAATATGCTGGAAAAGACAGTCTGGGTTATTCCTGCCTCAGGTAAAGGTTAACACATTTGTGGGATTACTTTTGCCCAAGGACCTGGGTGCACTTGGTGAGTAATGCAGAAGGACAGGGAAGTCCGACGTGTACCTCAGGGGGATTTGATTTTGGGTGAAAATAGCCGATGAATTGAGTTGTATTATGTTAATTGCTAAATAACCCTGTTATTGTACATCATCACTGCTATGGCTGGTTATACTAATGGCATCCTATTGAGAATCACCCAGGTTAATGAAAACTAAACTTTGATAAAAATCAGGACTAATTTCAGCAATTGGTGCCCGGCAACTTCCTCAAGATTGACATCTTCAGCCCACAGACTGATCAGGGACAACACCAGATACATCAGTTATGAGCTCCAAATGTAGCAGAGACTACAAGCCACCCTGCGGATGTATCCAAGGTCACCTACTCCACCAACTAAGCCAACCCTGCATCATCCTTCCTGCCTTGAAAGAGTGGCATGACAGATGGAACCTAAAGTTATGGGCTAAATAAACTCACTATACATTTTGGAGGGATGGCCCATAGACTACAGAAATGATATCTGTGTGTATACATCAAGAAACAAGAAAAGGGATGGTGATTAATTAGAATGCATTAGAAAATATGGAACCTGAGCGTAATGTAAATGGTATGGAATAAGGGGTGGATATTGTCCTGGATTCAGCAGGGACATAGCTAATTTTTCTTCTTAGTAGCTAGAATAGTCCTGTGGTTTGGATTCCGTATGAATGTGGTATGAGAAGAATGTTGATAATACACTGATGTTTTCAGCTATTGCTACAAAAATCAAGGACTTCTCAACTTCCCATGCCCTGCTAATGTCCAGGGCACACTGATGATATACAATAATATACAGGAAGCTGGGAGGGAGCGTAGCCAGAGCAATAGACCCAATAGACCCAAACTGGCCAAAGAAATATTCCATATTATATAACATCATGCTCAGTGTATATTGGCTGGGAAGCTGGGCCTCTCACTTCCAGGATTGCAGTTTTAGGATCTTTGCTTCTCTGGGATTGCTAGCCAGGAACAGGCTGGGCATCAATCAGCGAGGGTTGAGCAATCACACTGTATTGCCCATTTGTATTTTCTATTATTATTATTATTATTATTATTAGTCTATTTTATTTAAATTATTGACCTGTTTTTACCTCAACCTACAAGTCTCCTTACCTTTACCCCTCCAATTCTCCCCCATCCCCTGGGCAGGGGATGATGAGTGAGCAGCTGCATGGTGCTTGGCTCCCAGACGGGTTTAAACCAAGCAACCACCCATTCTGCCAAGTAGTATTTTAACCTCTCATTCTTGTCCCAGATTTTTTTTATTGTCAATACAAATATGAAAAGGAATTTAAATGACTTCTACCACATGAAGTTCTCAAATGATTATGTCCTCTTTCATCTTCATACTCTGTTATCAGGCCTAATTCATGGCAGTATTTGTCATTAATCTGGCAAAACTCACTCATGGCACACCACAAATAATTTTTGTAAGACCTCATCAATGATGCTTACAACACTGGCTTCGGCTGCACTTTGTAAATGCAGAGTAGCATATACAGCTTTGTAATAAGGCATTTAAAAAGGCAGAGTCTTGAAACACAGATTAAGCACATCATCATTTCCAGACCCACTTCAGCAAGCATTAGGTGCTGTCTTTATAGCTCATCCTTCATATGTCCTGAGCAACAATATCTTCAAAGAATTCCATCAAGGCAGCTAGCCATGACCCCCACTTGCTAATGTTGTGTCAGCCCATCATAACCAAGCTGGGCTTTTCTGAGTAACCTTCCATTTGATCTCTGAAAAAATTATTTCTAGGATTTTCCCACCAACAGATGTTAATCTTGGTGGACTGGCACAGACGGGTGCTCCCATGGACAGTTAGGGCAAAGGTGGTCCATCAGCACACGTGAGGCTGCAGGCAGCTGCTCCGAACTGAACCACCTTGGCAAAACACTTCCTGAAGATGCCTTGTTCTCCTTTTGCACCTTTCTGCTCTTGGTCAAGGGTCGATATTGCCCAAATACCAAGAGGGAGGAAGGACTCAGCCCCTGCCTCACGTGACATAGAGCATGTGCCCAGCACCCAGCAGGGTTAAAGAGTTAAGCAGGGAACAGCAGCAAACTAATAAATCTTCATGAACTTGAATGTGTGTCCTGGTCTGCATGCCATTAGTGACTACTTATTTAAAAAAAAAACAAAACAAAACCATAAAAATAACATATCTCAGTGACACCTGGACACCAGCCAGTCCTCATTTTCTATCCCAAAAGACTGATTCCTTAGTCAACCAAATATTCATATATGAAAGACAAATCCAAAATAAGGATTGTAAGTCTTTTGGAAAATTCATCCCAGTTTCCAAAAATAACTCTTAGAATCACATAATGGTCTGAGTTGGAAGGGACCTTTAAAGATCATCTAATCCAAGCCCCCCTGCAATGAGCAGGGACACCTTCCACTAGATCAGGTTGCTCAGAACCCTGTCCAATCTGGCCCTGAATGTTTCCAGGGATGGGGCATCTACCACCTCTCTGGGCAACCTGTGCCAGTGTTTCACCAGCCTCATCACGAAAAATTCCTTTCTTATATCTAGTCTGAATCTACCCTCTTCTAGTTTAAAAGCATCACCCCTTGTTCTATCACAACAGGCCCTACTAAAAAGTCTGTCCCCATCTTTCCAATAAACCCCCTTTAAGTACTGAAAAGTTGCAATAAGGTCTCCCTGGAGCCTTCTCACAAGGCAGGTGTTACTTTTAAAAACATCTTTATTGTGTTTAATAATGCAGCTACATAAAATTTGAGTATCTGTTTTTAAAAGAAAAATCTTGATGGTTGTTTTCAGTAGGAAACAAAAAAAAATTTCAAGTTTCCTACAAATGGGAATTTGAGTGAAAATTTGGAATTCCAGTGTTGCATTAGGTTTTTCTTGTAACACAGTGTCACTCGTACAGCATAACGTGTATTACATTACAGTAGTTTATTTTTTTTTTTAGGTACCAAGGTCAGACATATAGTTATTTTGTGAAATACTCCTGAAGTTTTAGAAGTTTAATAATTTCTATGTAAAAAAATGTAAACATTAACTCTTGTTCAGATTTGTTTAGATATGTACTAATTTTTACTTAAAAGTTGTGAAGCATTAGGACAGAATCTGACATGACATATTGTTCTGCATTCTTCCTGAGAAGTGGTGTAAAAGTATGTTCAAGAAAAATATCTTTAAAACTGAGGTATTTTGAACAATAATTAATGTTTCTAAAGTTCTATTCTTCTGAAGTAAAAGATTTCTTTTCTTGGAATGTTTTGCTAGTATATAAGCTCGTTTGTGGGGGCAAATTCTATTAAGAAATTATTACAGAATTCAAGATATCTGAATATGTTTTTCTATTGTGGAATTAGTAAATCAGCTAAATCTCATCTTCAAAGTAGATTTGTAGTGTCAAAGATGGACAAAGGTCCCTTAACATCAGTGAAAATACTTGATCTGTGCATAAATGAATTCCCCACTTTCAATAATTTTTCAAGTTCTAGTTATTGAAAGTTTTTAAGCCACTGAGTTGGCCTTCCCCATTCTGCATCACTAGGAGGCAAGGTTAGGGCCATACGTTACACTCATCCTTCCTAACAGCCCTTTAACACAGAACAGATCATGCCGTTCTACTTCAGAGACAAAGGTCCAGCCTTAGCCTACGTGGCTGTGTGCAATGATGCAATTAAAACCACATCCTTTTCTGCAGTAAATGAAGAACCAGTGGGGCTAGTATCAGCTCCAGTTGCTTCTGACTCCTTAGGCAACCAGGCACCCTTCCCCCAAATGAATCAAGGTGGGTGGATTCAAGTTACTCCAGAGCAAGACTCAAACTACTCTGATCCACAGCAAGGGCACTGACCTACTCCTGCCTCCCACTTCTATCCCAGGAGGGTGTAATGCATGAGCTCCAGCTCACTTGAAAACTTGCCAGGCAGTAGTTGTTCAGCCTGATCAAGGAACGCAACACATCACAGGGCAACAGGCAGACTGGAACATCTATTTATTGAATTAAGCCACAAAACAGGAGATTTTGTTCACTTGCTTAATGTGAAGTTTCAAACTGGCCTCAAGTCTAAGCTACTTAAAAAACAATTATCTGGATTTCAAACAAGGAGATTCACAGAGGGATGAAAAACCATTTAGGTGCCATTAGCTCTTTTCCCTCCATCACTCTGCCTGCAGAGAATTCAACAAGTGGAAGAAAGGGATGAAGATAAGAATAGCCAGGGTATGGTACCACTATAGATTTTTTTTAACCTAAGTTCTTACCAAACAACTCGACCTCAATGCTCCTGTTATAGTAAAAGTATATACTTGCCAAGAAACAAAGAAAAGCTGCACGGCTAAAAAAAAAAAAAAAAAAAAAAAAAAAAAAAAAAGCAGTGCTTCTCTTGCCCTACAAAGTTTTGCCCTTATACCTTTCCTTGCCTTTATTTTCATTATAATCTTTGTCTCCCTGCAATGTCTGAGATTTCTTTTTAATCTTTCAATTGCTCCCCAATATCCATTGTCCCAACTCTCTGCACTTCTCCTGCTTTACATGCAACCCATGTCCTGCAAGCATATGAGGAGGCCAAATACCAGGCATCTTGGCACAAGCTAGTACTTTACACCTATTCACAAAGAGAAAACATTCCTCTTTTCTTAAGGAAAAAAGAAAAAATAAAAAGAAGGGGAAGCAGAGCACCACCGACTACTCATAGCAAAGAGATGAAGTAATGTTTACACTCACCCTTCCTAAAACATGTCTGGTCCTTTAATAATGACCGGTCAAAGCTGAAAATTAAGAGCAGCCTCCAATACAGTGCAGCTATTATTAATAATTATTCTGTATACTGTAGTTATTTCCTTAGGTCCAGTAACTGTCTCTGTCACACTAGCTGCTTTACAGCCGCAGAACAAGATGGTTTCTGCAGGCAAGGAACAGCCCGGTGCAGGATGAGGGTAGCACCCAGGCTGGCCCAATGTCCACAGCCAGTACTGTGGTACAGCAGCACCCAAGGGGCTCTCAAAGTCCTTCAGAAGTTTAGTCTCAGACCCAAATCCCCAGAGCTGCCAGGGAAAGAGCAGAGGAGTCAGCAGAGAGTGCTGAAGCAGCCTTGGAAATAAGGGTCTCCAAACCAGAAGGTTGGATGGGCAAGAGCAGCTCTGGGCCAGCTGGGAGGGGATGTCACCCAGCACAGAGCAGGAGCAGCATTTGTTTCAAGTAAGGCTCAAATAATAAGTGAGCTTGGGACCCTCCACCCTGGACTGTGACTGTTGAGTACAGAGACCCTCCTTCAGACCCTGACCTGAACACCATGCCCTGCCGATGAGCGGAACACCACATGTCCCCCCCCCGCCTTGCCAGCAGGCAGCCCTCCAGAGAGAGCAAGGGTGGAAAGCTCAGCCTGAGAAGCAGCACTGCACAGAGGAGCACAGAGCAGCTCTGCCAGGCTTCAGCTTGGCATGCAACAGGAAATATTTTCTTCCTCTACCCTACACTGCCAAAGCAGCTACCACAAACAGCAAGCCAGAATCACGGCAGAGGAAGATCTCTGCCTAAAGCATGAAGGTTTTTTACCGTCAAAGTACCCCTTTGATTTAGAATTGCTTCTCATGAAAGAATTAGTTATGTGCTATCAAATAATGAGTTGTATTTGGGGAATAGTAAGCACTATGCTATTCCTCAAGATTAAACAGATTATTTTTTAATTTACAGCAAATTCTCATTATAATCTTAATATTTTATCATGCTCTTTCAAATCAAATACTTTGCATACATGAACCTGATTAAGGACTTCTATGGGCACAGGCAGCATTAATTCATTGACCTGCACAGCTGAGGATGATGTGCTCTAGGCACAATCAAAAGCAACCTGTTAAGTGCTTCTCAGTTAGGAAGTCTGCAGTAGAAATATTTACCAATACCTATTTGTCCTTTTTCTGCTCTGAATTTTTCAAGCCACTAAGTCAACAAAAATTATAATATATAATATAGTCTCCTCGTAGATCGTAAGAGAGATCCCATCAGAATAATTCCTCTTCACATACTTCCACAAGTCCATCCTCCCAAGCAAACTTGTCCATTCTCATGGACACTCAGACAATAGAACAGCAATTTATTCTCAAAGGGGAAAAAAACCCTCAAACATATCTGCAAGCAGCACGACTTCTGCCCAGGGGGGTGAGCTAGGAGCCAGGGGCAAGGCCAGCAGGGACCTCACAAGCAAGCAACATAGACCCACAGTCTCCGAGCAAGCAGAGCAAGTCCAGTGGCACTAACCAGGGTCAGCCACAGTCCTGCACTCACCAGACAAGTTTGTAGTGATGAGACAGGTCCAAGGTCAAGTCAGGAACCCAAGGCAAGGTCAGGGTCAGCAAGACACACGGCCAAAAACAAGCACACACAGAGTGTGGCTCAGGCAGGGAACTGAGCTTAAATGTGACTCCCGAACAAAGGGAGAAAGCCCCGAACAAGCCACCTCACAGCTTTTTCGTATCAGCCTGACCCAAGGTTACATAGCTGCCCCATATCAGAGCTGGCCTGGCTCATAGCTGGGGGATGGGGACGAGGTTGCAGACCCTGCTGCCACACTCAACACCTGCCATCCACCTCCTGGAGTAGAGAAGCAAGTCCATAGTTGCACAGCCCTCCCATCCTTCTACTTCTATCATCACTACAACTGTGCTTCTCAACAAACCTTTTCTGTAGACTTTCAGCATGAAAATTTATTAAGCAGGATACCTTTTGCATATGTATTGCAAATGATTTTTTGAAAGCAATGTGACTGGTACAACAAATCCGAATCTGAGTTTATCAATTTCATTGAAAGGATTGCACTGAAAGATTCGGATACTTCAAGTTCGGTATATGCTCCTGTTAGTGGCAAATTTGTGAAAGCAAGAATTAAGCCAACTGACATTCATGGGCATTGTGGGCAAATATATATAGGATTAGCTACTCATAAAAAATAAAGACAGCATTAATATTTAAATATGAAAGTTATATTTTTAATATTAGCCTGATTTAAAAAAAAACCCTAACACCCTAGTTCACATATGCAAAATTCAATTGTATTCTCCTGTGTAACAACTATTTACAAGGGCCTATGTTCAACGAACACATTGCAGTTCTGAGAAAGCCTGTGGTTACATGTTTGACTTCTACAAAAAGCACAGCCATATTTTCAAATAGAAAAAAAAAAAAAAAAAAAAAAAAAAAAAAAAAAAAAAAAAAAAAAAAAAAAAAAAAAAAAAAAAAAAAAAAAAAAAAA
>NW_020799113.1:7902469-7949988 GCF_003259725.1 Athene cunicularia
GCAACATGGAGAACAAGCCAGGTTTTATTCTTGGGTCAGGCTAACTCGGCAAAGGAAGGTACCTCCCCCAGCATAGCCCCCAGGCTGGCACTGGCTGAGTACAGCTGCAAGCGTGAGGCAATGCTCAGGTGATACAAACCAGCCAAAACGAGGGCACAGGCACCAGCCTGGTGTCTCTCTTTGCCCTTGGCAGCAAATTGAAATTTGAAACACGCTACTTGGAAGAGATTTCTGCCTACTCCTATTTTCTAGTATTGGAGGGTTTTTGTTCAAAGAACATGGACTTTGTTCAAACCTGACATTTCTGCAAAGCTGTACATTGTTGTGGTCTTGAAAAGAAGGAGTTTAAAAGGAGAGATTCCTTGCCAAATGAGATTTATTAATATGTGTTTTTTAAAATATCATCTTAAAGACTGCTGATAGGCTTGCGGCTATTAGAACTGAAGAGTTACTGTGAACGCTATAAATGACCATATACAGAGTACACTACTCCAGGACAGATATCAGTTTTGTGTAGTCAGACATCTGTAGAACTATTTCAAATTACCCTCTTATTAAAGTTTCTGTACCATTGCTCCCTACTTTACAGCTCTGTGTTATTAAACTGAAAGTCAGTTGAGTACCATAAAGCAGTGAATTTAAAGTATGTAGTGGATGTCATGTGTCACAGACACATCAGCCTGTTAGCTGACATTCAAAAACCTCTCCTGGCTGAGCCTTTCCTCAGGATAAACTGGGGAGTCTTAAATTCCCCCACCACTACACCTTGCAATTAGAGTTTTCCTGCAAGCAGTGCAGAGGACAAGAGATAAGCATGAGAGGCTGTGCTGGCCCTTCTCCCCACCACTCAGATTCAGGTTTCCTCCTCCTGCCTGGATGAGCGTACCACATACCTGAGCCAGGGTTTGCGCTTTTCCAAATTGTTCACATTGGCTTCAGTCATTGCCCCACTTGCAACACATTTTTTCTATTGTTTTACTACAGCCCCTCTTTCAGCAAAAGTTTTGGTGGTTTTGATTATGCATGCAAACTAAAGAGGCCACCAAGATTTTAAGGACAAAATGTATCAAATTACTTAAGACAATTTCAACACACTTCAAGCAGTGGTGATGCAAGTTTTCTCTCAAACTAAGCTTTAATTATAGCTAGCCAGGTAAGGATCACAGAGAAAGCCTTCCTGCTGTTTCCACCTTGTTGAAGTGTCAGGTTCAACACACCTCTGGAGATGCCGCTGTGCAAGTACAGCACACTCCTGAAACTTTGAAGCAAGCACTCATGAAATAATTCTTCCCAAAACAAGACCCATTCCTGCAGTTTGCACATACAGGTACAATGGACAAAATGTCTAAGAATACATGCAGTTCATTCTGATTTAAAAAAAAAAAAAAGACTTGTTTGTTTTTGAATTAATCTATCTTGTATCAGTTTACAAGCAAAACAATCTTTAGGAGCAAGAGTTTTTGTTACTACAGTTATGCCTGCAGTCTGACCTTTGCTTGCATAGAGCCTAACTTGAAGAGAACAGTAAAAGCCTCCTACAATCACCTTTGAGGGGGAAGAACTCGAATTCAGTTGAATAGTATAGAAGTTTGCATTCATTAATCATGCAATTCAATATACAAAGCAGATCCTATTTTAAAGTGCTACAGAATCGTACAGGCCAAGAATAGAAAGCTAAACTGATTGCATCTGAAATTCTTTATGTTGATGTATGGTCACCTTCCAGCTGACAAATATCCACCATCAGTGTCTGCTGTGTCAAGAGCTGGCAGACTAAAAAATACAGAAAATGTGTCACACTAGCCCAAAGGTGAAGACTCACAAGAACAAAACTTTAGTGTATATAGTCTGTTTGCCATTTTACTCCTGAGAAAGATTTATAGTATGAACAAGTCAGCAGGATGTACAGATTGCTGCACCATGTTATAGAGTAGTTATCAGCTGGAGAAGGAGCAGGGGGTTTTAATATTTTATTTTTTTTTAAAAAAGAGTAATTTCATTTTAGTACAACAGTCTCTGAAAGGTAATGAATTATGTGATTGCTAATACAAAGCCTTGGTTCAAGGAACACAGCAAAGATGATCTTACGAAACCAAAGGTATACTGAATCCATAAACAACACCCTGCTGCTTCTAAAAGCTAATGCTGTAGCAAGGCTGGATGGCATTTGTAATTTTTCTCAAATCTATTTCCCTGTGTGTTTGGGGAAAGAAATGCATTGGAAAAAGCATTAATAACATAGCCAAATGCATATTTGCATTGTAACAGTAAAAAAAACCCCTATTTTAAGAAATGTTATGCTTTTTTCCTCCCAAAAGTGTAAATCAAAATGATTTGGGGGAGGACTTGGTCTTATCTTTCCAGGTACTGCATACACAAATACGGTTTTAAAAAAAAGCCATAGGTCCCTGCCAGATATTAAGTATATATTGTCAACACATGGTTTTGATAAAACCAGACCCAGCCTCTACACACAGCACTTACACGCTCAGTACCAGCCTGACTCCTAATACGTGAAAGCCCTTTGATACGCATTTTGCACAAAGGGAAGAGGATGGTTAAGTAAGACGTTCAAAGCCACAGCGGTAGCGATCTCACGTTCCAGCTGGCACCGTAACCACCCTGCTGGTCTGCTTTTCCACACAGGGACACCTCAGCATTGTTGTCACCACAGTTTATTATAACGAGTCCACTTGTCATAGGGAGTGATTTCTAAACAGCCAGTGTGAATTAACCTTTCCATTAAAGTTGCAGGTCCAGCACTCACTCACATGGAAACACCCGTCCTGATACGCATGCTGTGCTGTAAATAAATCTTTAATGAAGACCACCTAGCTCCCTGGTACAGAAATACTAGGAGCAGAGCCCCCAGGCATCCTCAGAGGAGAAGTATTGTAAAATGAGTTTTCCGGAGTGATTCCCATCAAGCAAGACAAAGCTACTGATTAACCTCTACACATCAAACAATGAAAATTTGCTTGTAGTAGAGAGCTCAAGGTTGGCCTGATTTCACTTTGAAACACCAATGTGCACACGTATACCCCTCATAAAGGGCAGGCACATTGATGTTGCGATTTTCTCAGGCACTTTTGAGGATGCAGTCTTTTTACTCTTTCTATGGAAAGATAAGTTTCTTTAGAGCTCCCTCTATTGTAAAACAGAAGAAAAAAAATTTATATTTTAATCTTCAGAGAGCAATTTACCCGAGGACTGATCATTTTTATATAGGAGATGAAAAAAGTTGTAAGAAATGTAAGAGAGTTAAGTTAAATTATCTCTGGAGTTAGTAATCACGAGGGAATATGTAATTCTTGTGGGGTTTTTTTAAAAAAAAATTAGAAAGAACAAAGAACAAAGGAGAGATTTAAAGCTCTGGGCACTGGTTTGGATTTTTTTTAATTTTAAGTTTAGAAAATTTTGGTAGGGAAGTCAGAGGCATTTCAGCAGCTCTTTGAACTACCCTCTTCCACAATTTTCCAAATAAAACTTTTCTCAGTGGCAGACTCCGACCATACTGGGACAAACCCAGCTTCAGTATTCTATTCATTTTTTATGGGTCACAGTAGAGAGGAATACTAGCCCATGTTTAACAGATGGCTAATTCAGACTGATAATTTGAGTGAAATGTTAACAAAGTCCGGAGAAAACTACAAGTACGTCTACTGAGTGTATTGAAATGGACTGTGTAAGCCAAACCAGAATACATGACAAAATCATGATATTAATCAATGTGTCATTTTAAAAGGACCACAAGATACCTAATTCTGTTGCCTAAAGGCAACAGGAGAGAGCTATCACCTTGAATGTGAAAGTGGTTAAAGCACACCTAGTACAGCATAAAAATTCAAATAGATTGGAAGAGATTTACTATGTAATATACATTGATACATAACATTTTTAACCTTGCAAGTTAAAAAAAAAACAAACAGTAATTTTATGTGGGTTTATGCTGTACACTCACTCAAGCCTACCTTCTGTGTCAGTATGTTTGTGTTTCACCAGCATGTAAGGAAACCCAGTTCAGTTGTGCTCACTTCTTGTTTGTCTCTCTGCTCATCAAGAGGGCTTCTGTACCAAGCAGAGCATTGAAGCTACCCCATTCCAAATACTGCCTTCCATCCATTTTCTCTTCAGAAATAAGGAAGACCAAGAGTATCACCACCTTCCCACAAGCAGGACAAGGGACAGGCACACTTTCAATTTATAGCTGTTAAATTAAAAGCATCTACCTCATATCTCTTCCCAGAAGAAAAAAAGAAACACTTTTTCTTCATCCAAAAGCCTTCTAGGGCAGCCAAGGTCCGGCAACAGCTCCTACCACATTCCCCAACCAGGCACACACACAGACTGAACGTCACCATGTACCCATGCAAAACTTTGTTAGCTATTCCAGATGAATTTAATGTCTGGTGAACTCTTATAACAGTTATCCCCCAGATTTATGAAGGTAAAAGGGGGAACTGAGAGATACTGTCATTCACTACTACCTCATGGCCACAATAAACAAAATGTGAAGGCATGACAGAAAACCTGTGTGATGCCACAGAGCAGCACCGCCACCTCAGCGTGCCACAACACTCAGGAACATTGCACTTAAGGGCTGAGTCCTGCGAGCACGATCCTAAAGGGCTGTCTGGTACGGGTGTTCTCAAGCACTCTTCATTACATAGCAGATTCACTGCTCACAGATCATTTTCTTTCACCTTCCACCACAAGCTCAGGGTTCAAATTCTGCTCAGCTATTCACTCAAAACTCCATACTTTTCATTCTCTGATTAGACACCATTAGCCCAGACCCACTGTTGCTCTGGGAAACACTGGGGGCAGAGCCCCAAGAACTGGGGAAATGGGCTGCCAGGACCACACACGAACTGCCCCAAAGAAAAAGCAATGGCCAAAAGAGAAGTAGTCTCTATTACTTCAAATAGGATGACTCTGGAGATTACAGTGACTCTTCCAGCTCCCTGAGCTTCCTGAGAGGTGGCTCAAGAGGCTGGAAGTGCCCCTCAGCAGTGGTGCATCACCATTGGCACCCTGCAAGACAGGGAGAGCAAACAGAAACCCGCCTTGTCCCCATGGGGCCACATTTGACTGGAAAAGCAGCATTAACATTTCTGGTATCCCCAGGGTAACGCAAGCATATTTTTAACAGGGAAATAATTAGCACATCAGAGCACAGTGCAAATTAGCATTCAAGTGCAGCTTGGTTTTAAACAGGAATCCAACAATGTTACATAGCAAGAGTCACATCTCCAAAACCCACCCCATCTGATTAAGTTATAAGGATATTTGCAAGGATGTAAACACGCCAGCCAAATCTTTACTCTGAAAGCAGTTCATGCATCAGGTTCCACCACTGTTGTGAAATTTTGATGCTGCTACATCACTGCAGCTGACATATTTCAGTGCACCTCTGTAAACTTAGGTGAAAGATGCAGGAAATGAGGTGAATGCAAACATTGTGGAGAGGGTTGGGATTTTTTTCTCTTTGCTTTGGAAGAGACACAAATAGCTGAAGGCTGGAGGTCACTGTAGTCCACCAGCAAGTCTTTGTAATAATAGACAGCAATCTCCAGGTCTGCAGGTGATAAGCTATCGTTTTTCAGAGATATTTTGTATACCTCCTGCTGAGCTTTTCTGGCATTCAAGGGACAGATCAATATTTGGCATTTTCACTGCACTCGAGGTGCTATTGTTCTTTGTATCTGAAAACAGACTAACTGTTCAGATGTTTAAAAGGGTAACCAAGGCAGCATCAGAAGGAATGTGAACCAGAAACTAAAATATATTAAAACAAGTTAAAAAAAAAATAAATCTTCAAACTCAGGTTAGCCTAAAGGGTTCTACCAAATCAAAGAAACAATATAATATTTCTTGGGCAACACACAGAGCAACTGTCAAAGTGGCCACAATGAGAAGCTATTGTTTCCCTTAATGAAATCATATCTGAAAACTGGAATACTTAAGTGAAGCCAAAAAAAAAGACCAGTGGTGTTTTGTCTTTGGACAACGCTGTTAGAATGGTATTTTTATAAATCAAACAAGTGTATTAGAAAGGTTTACATATTTCCCATGTTATAGCTATTAATATGGACTTTGGGAACTCTGTCACCTTTGAATGAAAGAAGGCTAAGCCAGCTTATGTATCTGCATGCACGAGGTGTGTTTAGGCAGAGTAGAGAGAAGGAGGACCAAGCGGATGGTACCTGTTCCTCTGATACACACACCCAGTGCCAACAACCACAGCCGCTTACCTTAGAGATCCCAAGCCCACCTGTTAAGTCATGCCTTTATCTCCAGAAATGGTGTCTCTGCTTCAGCCCAGAAGCTCTTCCTCTACCTCCCACCTTCCCTTCCCCTGCTGGGCACACACACACACACACAGCCGCAGCTCAGCAGTCCCTGGCCCCCGTACGCTTTCCACCACTCCCAGAGAAATTCTCTAGCAACCTCCCAGCTTGACTTCAGCTCATCCCATTGCCCCCAGCTCCCTGCAGTTTTCTGCTATAGCTCTAGAAAAAGGCTTTTAATTTATTTTTCATCTTGCTATGAAAGAAAGCATTTGCCCCGCTCACCAGGATTAACAAGGCCTGTGACTGCCCACACATCAGACAGCTATGGCTGCTATAGTCCTAAGGACACAAGGGCAGAATTAAACTAAATGGAATAAAATGGGATTCACAAAGTGTGTGTATGCTGATTGCCCCATCACCATTCCCTACATGTCTTCTGCAAGCACTCAAAATCAGACTGGCCATAGAAACACATGGTTTTGATTGCTGCTGTACTAGGGAAGGAAAAAACCTACCTGCCAGCCTGCTCCAGGCTCTTTGTTATCATACTCCATACTACATTTTGTTCCCTTGCTGTTGGCAAAAGGACCCATGTTTTCATTAATGTAAAGTGAAAAGCCGCATTATTGGAAAAAAAAAACCAAACAAAACACCAAAAAAAAAGCAATAGCTTCTAACCATCCCAGACCAGTCATTGAACTATGCTGTACTGTCTGGGCTTTGCAGACAAGAACGATACCAAAAATGTTTCTGTTTCTTTACTAATGTGTAGTTGCTACAGCAACAACACTATCACCTTGTCAGTCAGCAGCCACCACTCAGACTTACAGTTTCACATCGGTAACAATCTGGACTTGGCTCTAGTCAGCAGTAGCTTAAGTTGTTTTAGCAATGTGGCAGGACTACATATAAAATACAACCACACAAAAAAAATGGTTATAGGCCTCAGATCTGAGGACTGTAATGAGTTTTTAACTGTACAGGTCAGCCTTCAGTCTCAGGATCCACTGTAGCTCAGTCTCCCGAGTTCATTGTGGTACAGCAGGAATGAGACTAAAGCCTCAGTTCTGAAGAGTACAGACTTCAATATCTAGTTAACAGGAAAGGTAGTATGTCCATTTTTAGGTATTGCCCTCATTGCAGCAGTATTGCATCATCTCACCTTTTTTCTATCTACATTCAGCTCTTAAAACCTGCAGCAGTATTGTATCATCCCATCCTTTTCCCTGTCTACTTTCAGCTCTATAGCGTATGGAAACACAAGGGTAAAATGAGGTATAAAGGGATTAAATGGTTTATGAGAGGCTGCAGTAGAGCAATAACCCAATGAGGTCACACGACAGGTCCCTAAAGGCTGGGGTCTCTAGGGCTTCTTCTGCTTCTTCTAGCTGCTCTTCTCTACAGCAAGTTAGTGAATTGTCCGGAATAAGGCCCCTCAGTTACGCAGCCTAGATCTGCATTATGTGGCATGGGCCTCTCCAGAGGAAACCAGTATTTATTCTCTTGAGGTATCTTGTGCATTGACTATATTTTTAATGGTGTCCCACAGGGTCGGCTCTTGACACTGATCTATTCAGTATCTTTACCTATAAACTGAAAAAAAAAAATATATAAACTGTTTGGATATTAGATCCACAGATGACACGTCTGTTTGAGGATGGTAAATGATAAGAGCAGGGCTCTGAGACAAAGCGATTGCTTGATAAACTGTGGTAAACTGCAAGTAGTCAGACGTATGTCTATGCATTTGGCCTGAAAACTGCAGGCCATAACTCCTTCCGTGATGGGCTGGTCTGCAGGGGAAAGCAGGAATCAACCTTGGCACCACCTGAAACACTATGGCCCAAATGACTTACACATCCTCCAGTCGCTAGATGGGAACACTGGATAAAAGCAGAGATTATACATTCCTGCTGCATATTCTGTTTGTATAAACACTGAAAAAAATTACCATGGTTCCAATATCCTTAATTCAAGAAGGAAATTTAAAAAAAGAGAGAAGATTCAGAAAAGACTTAGGAGACAATGCCAAGTACCAATACAAGAGACCAAGTGAGAGGCTGAGGGATGCTGGGCTGCTTAGTTTGTTCTTATCTGATTTGAATGTGCTGTTTTCATCTTAAAGACATTTCACCCTTTGCACCATGTTTGTGCTGTACTCCCGCTGTCCAAAATAGGCTAGGAAACTGTGTATGTTTCTCCCTTTTACATATAAATTGAATTTTTAGGACTTGTGGTGAAAAGGGGAAAATTGATGCCTTTTCCCTGAAGTAGTAAACATTAGGTATAAGCCAGAGTATTCATGCTCTTTATGGTATTAAGCATCTTTGATCCACAGGGTTAGGCAGAATCAGGCAAGCTTTTAATTCAGATCAGATTGTTAAGGAACATGACAATAATTGTTTTGTCTTCTCGTGTCCTGTGGTGCATAGTTTGCTTTCCGGGTAATTTGGGAATGTCACTTAACAAGTTCCCTGTTAATGCGAGGATCTAAAAGCAGAATGAAGTTCTTACTTGCTCCAGATCTCTTCCAGGGGGACATGGCAGTTTGTGGCTTTGATCTTTTACATAAGATTAATAGTTTTTAGTTTGTTATATAAAATGCGTTTTGCAACCTACGATCTGTAGAAACATGTGGAGTGGATGTTGTGAACACCATTTTGCACTTTTCAGTCATAACTACAACACAGTGGCAGCAGGCAAGGCTTGATGAAAAGGAGATTCTTTCTAATCTTATGGTCCTACATACATGAACAGAACAGAACTGCGATGTTAACTTGTGATAGCAAGTCCTCCAAAGGTTTTGAGCAAGCTGCCTAATTTTGACCCTCTTGTTTCTGTATCCAAGAGTCAAGTCAGAAGTAACAGAGCTCTTTTACTCCACAACAGAGTGGGATCAGCTAACACTAGTAAAGCTCCTGAAGATGGTATATGTTGGGTAATGAAGATACAGGCAAAGAATTTGATTCTCATAAAGGGAGTTCCCTTTGCGGCACTAAGAGGAATACAAAGAAATCCTGTTTTGACTGGTTAATTGGGCAAACATTCCATCCTGCCCTAAAATATGCTTGCTATGCTTATTCAGGTTGGGGTTGGTTTGGTTTTTTTTTTTTGGAAGTTTATCACCCCTTAGCATGTTCATGTCTCCACCAGTCTGAAGAGCAACTGTCTGTTCCAGCCCCTGGGGCTCACCTGCTGCTCCCCCATTCCTGTCAGGTTGGATTTCTTTAAAGAGCATGTCGGTTGCAGCAAACTGTTTCATGCAATGACAAAGGGAAGACTTATATTTACCACCAGATTGGTTATGCTGTGTACTCTCCCACTAAGTTTCTACCTCCGTTGACTGTTCTCTGTAGTGCCATTTATTGCACTCTGCCATCCCTGCCTTTCCCACAAATGCTGGCTGAACACTTTTCCACCAGGTTCTGCTTCAGCTGTGCCAGCTGCCCTCCTGCCTTCCTCCATACAAATTCCAAGTCTCTCCCATCACTGGCAAAACTCCTCAGAAGTCTTTCCTCATCATTCTGTTGCTCTGATTTCTCCCCCTCTCCTTGCTGTGCTCTTCCATTACATGCAAGCCCCCTTCACCAGCTCCCTGGCCTGGCCCCTCAGCCTGCTGTCCCCATGCCGTGCCACCCTGTGCCTGCATTCCCAGCACCTCCCCGCAGCACTACATCCCAATAGACATGCCAGCCTGGATCACATTGCCAGGCTCTCTCCATTTTCTGTACTGTACTCGTGACATGTTTTCAGCCTGATGCAAATCTCATTCAACCAACAGAAAGAGCTGCTTTGACTTTAATGGATTTCAAATGAAGACTTTGGACTATGTCTCCACAGCAGCACAGAAATAATGACAGTGTTGTGTAGAGATATCCAAGCCAGCTTTAAACTAATTAGGTTGGATCCCAATAACCGTCTAATCATAGAAACAGGGAGCTCAGTACTGGGTAATTTACCCTAAAGAGAGTGTAATCTTGTCAAAGGAGAAAGCCTGTGTTTGCTTCTGTCCAGTTCCAATTTAACATCATACGCCCATTGCCTTTTAAGAAACACCTACTACTATTTAAAATCAAACCAGTACATGTCAAGATAATCTCTCCTTTTGTAGTAATGCAGCTATACAGAACAACTGTCTAAAACATTCAATGTCTCGTGGTCAGTTTTCTCCTCTCTCATCTGCCTTCTGTACGTGAAATAAACATTACATGTACCTACAAAAGCAATGTTTCACAAAAAGGCAAGAGACTCAGAGTAAAAGGGAATAATAATTTATCTATCAACTTCTTAGGGGGAAAAAAAAAAAAGGCAAGAAATCCTTTGTTCCACGGTACACACAGAGACAGCTATACCTTTCCTTGTAAAAAGTGTAAATGTTGGTGAGTACTATTTTATCCTTTCAACAAGCACACACAAGATACAGGACTCCGCAGCCAGAAGCATAGGTTTTCCCTTGGAAAGCAGAAGTAATCACACCTGCAGTCTTCAGACACAGGAAAACCCACTAAATTCCACCTAAGAAAAGCATGCTGGACAAATACAGGACGTTCCCTATATTTCACAGCATGTACTCCAAATTCCAGTTATGCAAAACCTACAGCTTAGGCTTCACTTCAAAATGTTATTTTCTTTCTTATATTTGCATATAATTTTCTGATTTTTTTTTCCCCATTCTGATATAAGGAAAACTTTGATTCTGTTTTAAGTCTATACACAAATGTCATTGTCACATTCATTCTGCCAAAATTGTCTGAAACAAGCGCCCACATTTCTGAAAGTAGATGCCTGACTTTTTATAGTGCTTTGCATTCAGGAGCTACCACTGAAGCCAAAGGTATCTCCACACTCTTGGAAACCAGCCAACATAAGCAGCAGCCTAAACATGAATTTGGGAGTCTAACTTTGGGTTTCCAGCTTTGAAAGGCGTGATTTGCCTTTACTAAGTATTCCTTAAACTAAATACCATGTGTTCACCACAAGTGTCTTAATTTCTGAAAGCAAAGCAGAAAAGGACAGTGCAACATTAGAGGATACTGTTAGGCCTGAGAAGATTAGCAGCTATCCCTGTAAAAATCAGATCTCCTCTGAAATAGCAGGCTGCGGGCAAAGGCAGACACAAGTATCAGTGTGCTGGCAGAAGCTGGGGAGCTCCGGGCTTGTATTGCCATAGTTGATTTGTTACCCAAAACCTTCCGGTGCCTTCCCAAAATTGCTTCCTTTGACTTCAATATAAAGTCAAGGGAAAAATCTAAACTGAGAATATTTGTGTGTTTTCTATGAGCTTTAGAAGAGAAAGTTAAGCCTCTAGCTAGGCTGTAAACAAGTTCCCAGAAAGCAAAGTGGAGCTTGTAAGCAACTACTAGGAAAGACACCATCCTTCAGAATTGCTCCCCTTCTCCAAGGTGAGCCCTGTCACAGGTTGCTGCTGGGTTTGGAGTTCCTGCTCCTCATCAACCACAGCCTCTCAGATCAGTGAGAGCCAAAACTTAAGCAAAGCAAAAAATGGGGTGTGCTGAAGACGTGTCTGCTAAAACCCAAACATTTCTCCAAATTTGTGCTTCTCCATTCTCACTATCCCACAGAAAATGACTCCTACATAGGACCATGGCCAGTGTGGGACAGCGGCTGTGACAGCAAGATCAGCAGGACCTTATGGCCACTGCCATGTCCTCAGCATGCCCTGCCAGGTACCAGCCCAGGTTGCCCAAAGCCCCGTCCAGCCTGGCCTTGAACACTGCCGGGGGGGGGCAGCCACAGCTGCTCTGGGAAACCTCTGCCAGGGCCTCACCGCCCTCACAGGGAAGGATTTCTTCCTTAGATCTAATCTGAATCTTCCCTCTTTCAGTTTAAATCCAGTACCCTTGTCCTATCACTACACTCCCTGATAAAGCCTCCCTCACCATCTTTCCTGTAGCACCCTGTGAATACCAAACGCATTTAATGCTAATATCAGGTATACAATGAAGAGAAATATCCTCCTCATTGTAGGATATGCACTATTTACTCCAATATTTCTATCTCCCTGAGCAAATACCTTAGCTATAACTTTGGGGTTTTTTCTGTATTTCAAATATTCTTCTATATCTTTTCCGGTACAAGCAACAGATAACAGATCCAAAGTCTTAAAAATATAGGGTAGGTAAGAGTTGTCCCACTGTTCCTTTTTAGGTTTTTCTAAACTATAGAAAGTCCAGGTTTTTCCCATTTTTTTTTTAATTGAAAATAGAAAATTTTAAACAAAACCTTACGAGAGAAAACTGTTCAAATATTTCAACAAGCTTATTCTAAAGAGTCAAATCCTGAATTTTGTCAGAGCTGTACACATTTTTACTAGATTGAGACTGTTGCATCTATTTTTTCAAATCCCATCTACAAGACACTTACGTCTTTTTAAAATACAGAAATATATGACAAAAAGATAAAATAATTTGGTTTTTATAATTCTGAATCATTCTCAAGATATTTAATGATGTTAATGATTACCTGTCTCCATAATTAATATATTAGGCAATGTGCCTTATTTCACCTAACGTTAATGTCTTACTTCTGAGGGAGAATTGCAAGAATACCAAAATAGAAATATGATTTGCTAAGGGAAGTGGTTCCCCCCCCCCCAGTCACACAGACATAAGGTATTAGAGATCAGTTTAGCAAATTAGCTAATTGGTCAAATTAGCAAATGACAATTACATCAAATACAGATAATAAGAAACTTAAGCAAATAAAAAAAAAAAAAAAAAAAGAATGTAATGGATTTTTTTTCTTTTTAAATGAAAAAAATCTCCCATGGAGAGATGAACTGTATTTTGCTTAGAATCAAAATGCAGTCAGTTGGCTAGTGGGCAGGGCAAGGTATGTCATAGATCTGACAGATTCTGATAGATATATTTCCTATTCCCAGTGAATCCCAGCAAATACAGTCCTTGACCATGGCACCGATTTGCCCAATCAAACCATTACGCACACAAAGAAATGCATTTAAATTCATGGGCTGTATGCCAATCCAAAATCCCATCTTTATGGGTGAGATTTCAGGATCAAGAGCATGAAAACCAAGTTTCTGTGTTGTTAATGTTGGTGTCCTTGCTACAATAACAGGTTTAATAAAATTAGGTTAAATTGTATAGCACAGCTTGTCAAAAATATAATTGGGAAGGACAGAAATTGCATGCATTTAGTAGTTTGCTTCTGTAGAAATACATCTGCTTCAAACCAGGGAATGAGTCATCTCCATCGCCAGCATTAAAACAGTAATATCTATTGTCCTTGTAAAGCCTTCATTTATACCAGTGACATTAATGCACTGCTCTGAGTCTAGAGTTAATACTGGGGCTTAAATGTACTTTGAACTATATCAACTCTTGAAGGGAGATCAACACGTGATTGAGAAAGAAAAGGCAAGATGATGAAAGCAGCAATTGCACAGCATGCCTCCAGACTGAATTCAAACTGTAGGGAAAGAATGAAACGCAGCCAATCCCCTTGAAACGTATTGACAGTGGGTCTCCCCCACCTCTGGCTTGCAATTTTGCTCATTACCTGGAATTGTGTCAGCCTCTATAGACTTATCATAACCTTAGTTTTGGTATGGCATAACGCTGTTTAGCTGCTCCACGGCTGAATGATCACCATGGCTGCAGCATGAGCGCACAGCTTGTCCCACGGTGGGCACACGGCACCTGCAAACAGGACCTGGCACAGCTGTGCTCCCTTCCCCAGCAACCCTGCGTACTCCCAAAACTCAAATAAACACCAGGGCTTCCACTGCAAGGCAGGGCTGTCCAGGGCCCATCCACACTGCCCAGTGCTGGGGGTCAAAGGCTGCCTCCCTGCTCCCCAGTAAATGTTGTCAATGTTTGGAAATAACATACTCGTGTCTTTTCTTTCTCATTCTCTGTCCATCTCAAATGACAGATTACAGTGGAGAACAACCCTGAAATCCCTGAGCAAAACGTGAACCACATGATCCAGAATATAACACTGAAACTTAATATTTGTGAGTTGAAAGCTAAATTTTCTTTTGCATTTTTAAATATTCATAGCAAGTTCAAAACTAGAATTCTTTTCCAGGTTGATATTACCAAACACGTTTTTCAGAATTTTCTGAAATTCTGTAAAAATTATCCCAGATTTTTATTTTCTACCCTAGTGTAAGTTGGAGCTGCAACCTCTTCAGGAAAAGAAGGTTTTGCCCTTCTGTATCTATTATCCTACTTCAGACTGTCTTGGTTTGTAGACACACCAATGAAAAGTAGGATGAAATCATTCTGTATTTGAGCAGGAATTTTCTAGTGGGCACCCCTAGGTATTGTAGGGAGGAGTAATGGTACACAGTTAATCTTTGGGTCCTGAAAGACCCACTGTTTTGATATTGGTGCTACAAAAATATTTTGCTTCCGGAAAATCTGTCGTCTTGAAAAGATGTAGAAAGGTAGCTGATTTATAGAGTTAGGAGATCCAATTAAATTTTTCTTATGTCATTCTCTCCAAATTCTAGATCAAATAATCATATTCTTTCTTCCCTAAATTCCCTTTTCAGTTTGGGTTAATTTCTAGCCCTACACTGTTTCAGTCCTAGACACCATACTATACTGTTTAAACAGAGGGTTCATCATACAGCTTGCTTTACCTAGTTAATTTTAAATGCCTCTCAGCTTTTTTCCCCACAAACCACCTTGGGTAACAAATTCCCCTTCAAACTGAAGCCAATAACACTTTATAATCCAGTCATTCCTTCAGTTTTGTATGTCATCTGGACCAAAGACTAATTCACTATGATGAAGATTTTAAAAATAATTAGAGATAGCAAGTGCTGAACGTGGTTATTGTAGAGTGAAGGCACAACAATTTCAGAAGCTATCCCAAAACTTAAGTAGAGATATTATATAAAAGGCTTTGGTGCACTGCCACAAGCTATATGTTAAACCTTAAGCTTTACTAAGTCCTGCTTTCCTTGAAAACCCTGTAGGTTCTCAGATCTGAAGTTTCTCATTAATTAGCATTCAAAATCTCCTTCCAACAGAAGGGAGGGAGGAAGGGCCCAGTGAGCAGGAGGGAGCCTGGCACTGTGGCAGCAGGATTTAACAATCAGCATTACCACCTAGCGAACACAGGCTGCTCCTCCTGCAGCTCCGCTCCAGTCCTCCAGTCTCCATCCACGTGGGATAACCTAATATTGCCCGTTGTTGATGTACTAATCAACAAGTAAACTGCTGTATCTGTGTTTGGATCATAATTATTTGTTCTTAGTATGCTATCACTGCAGCTCCACATCTAATAACCACAAAAAGACCCGTTAAAGATTCAAGCATGGGATAAATCAAACTTCCCAAAGTTATTCAGTCTCAGCTTGATGTTCCCTGTTATTGTTCAACCTTTTCTTAATACCTTCCACTTTATAGTAAAATGCTTAGCATTTCAGAACTCTGAAGAATCCCGAACTATCCTTCAAGACTCTTCATTTTATAAATGTACTAAGGACATTATTAACATGCTTTTGTTCAAAGGAAATGAGTGCCCTGTTAAATTTAAAACCACATGAAACCTAAAGGGAAAAGAAAAGTCCAAAGTAAAGCATCTGGGACTAGACTGCAAAGCTATTTAGGTACCAGACTCCTGCTGATTTAGGAACCAACATACCTTGTAGACTAAAGCTGATTTATGATTCCCTCGGGGAATTCTGCGTTTCATCACTGAATTTTCTGTTACCATAACACTTTGTCAACATCCTCATTCCCCCCTTTGCACTTCTCCCTGAATTGTTAATCTTCATTCTGCAAAGTCCATTAAAACATTTGCTTTTTCTTCCATTTCCTTTCATACTGTTTGACTGCTTTGAGTACCTTGAATTTCTGCTACATTCCAGTCCTATCAGATTGCTGCAATGCCTGTATGTTTATGATGTTATATGTATTAAAAGGTTACACAACTTTAAATCAATTTACAAGTCCAGATTTTTTTATTTTGGACATGGCCTATTTTTCCCTGCACTTCTGTAATCCAGGAACCTCTGTCCAACTGGACTCATTATCTCTCACAACTTCAGCAGGATTTAGATGCTTCTGTTACTGTTGAGATTCCCAAGATCCCTATTTTTCTGCTACCCAATCACTACTCATTTTTCCAGTCAGCATCTGCCTTTCTCTAATGACTGTATTTAACTGCAGAACAGCTCCATGCAATCCCTAAAATTTAAGCAAAAATCTAGTAGTTTAACTGGACAGATAAACCTCTAAAAGAATGACCTGCTACTTCTAAATCTGAAAGCTTAGAGAAGCGTATCAGGGCATATTTCCCAACTGAAGCCAAGTCAGTGAGTGAACAGGGACTACTAAGTGGTTAGAGAGGTAGATGTCTCTAGATGTGCTGTTACAGTGGCCACATAGAAGCACTTTGAGTATTTGAGGAGCCTTCAGTCTTTTTCCTCTTTGAATGTTGCATGTTAAAAGTAATTTTAACTGACTTAAAAGTAATTTTAATTAGAGCCTACTAATCATGAAAACTAACAGACTGGTAGCCCAGGAGGCTTCATGGAACGTGACCAAATACATACAATGAGACCACATTCAAAATCAAACCAGGTTGTCTTCTTCCCATATGTCATTCTCAGCTGTTGGCTTACTAGCACTGCACCCCCAGGGTCATCTCATCTGAAACTGAATCCTGACTGCATCATGAAGTAATCCTGACTGTACCCAGAAGAGCAACCCTCATACAATCTGCCATGCAGCTTTCAGTCAGGAACCCTAGATAAGGCACATGTAGGAGCAGCAAATGACAGTGCAGTATGTGAAGTTTTGGCTTATAGCCACGTGCACCAAGAGAGAGCAGTTCTGCTCAGACAGAGCACAGGCAGTGAAAAGGACTGCTTTTTCCCACTGGTGCACCTTAGTCAAAGCCATTGCTGTTTCTAACATCCCTTTGAGGCTCACAAACTTTTCACGGTTTCCTAAATGCAAACTAACTCCCTCTTCCCATTTGTTTTATTTTGCCCCAATAAGTTCAGGTGCCTTTATTTTACTGAATACTTTCCTTTGGTTTTGTAGAGTGATCAGCCATTTATGTAACTGACTGCAAGACAAAAATAACAAAATACAATAAAAATACACTTCTCTAATGAAGTATGATTGTTACCTGTATTGTAGTATTAAACAAAAAGATCTATGCTCAGCCCCTTGCTAAGGCCATAACAAAACCTGTCATTTTGATTTAACATGACAGGATTTTAAAAAACCAATTATTGCTTGCACCACGTCTGATAACATATCTAACCATCAGAACACCATTCTGCATTAGGGCTGCAGAAACTCCCAGTGCTGAAGGAGGAACTGCACATGTACTTGTGTAGAGCAGAAAGCTAATGCTAGTAGCCCTTTTTTATTTATGGAACAAAACTATTATTATTTCCTTGGTCCCAATCCTGCACCTTTGCCTGAAAACATCTGTTCAGGCAGAAGAAGTTTCCTGCTAATGGAAACAAAGTCATACAAACCTCTTGAGCATTTGTTTTCTTCATCTGTGAAGGCACATGGGAAGATCATGCTCTGTGCAGCTTACAAAAATCATCTATCAAATAGTAAAGAAATCGGCTTGTTTTCCTGTGACTGTCCTCAAATTAGCTTCTAGCTACATCAGACAGAAGGGTGATTTATTATTAGAATAAAGGTGTATTTTGTAAAGCACATTACTTCTGATATATGAATGCCAGGATGCCAAAGACTACCCTGCATCCTCCACAACCTACGTGCCAAAGATCACAATGAGGCCAGTGAGCCTGTTCCAGCTAGTGCTGTCACTCTAATCTCTCAGGGGAATAAACTCTATCTAATTAGCAGTTTTATACCAATAAAACTACATCCAAATTGAAGGGGATATATTAATTTCATTGTAATGGTTTAATTACAGTGGTACAACCTGTGAGCACACACGGCTTCAGTATATGAAAAGAAAAACCATTTCCTCTTTAAGACAGTGGGGTAAGATTTAATTCCCTTAAAGTCAGCAAAATGACACTGGGGGTGACTGAGGCCCAGTGCCTCTGATAACCAATATTCCTGTAGCTGAATCCCCTTGCAGGCCAATTAATTACCTCCATACCCTGCTGGTGCATTCCAAATTTTATTTTTATTTCAAAATCAAAGCTAAATAACTAGAAAAATCATGTGGCTGAGCCAAACTGTGACTTTATGGGTTTTAATTTTTGAGATTAAAGCGAAGTACAAAGACACACCCAGTCAGCAAAGTCTGGAGACAATAAGATGTAAAGCAATCCTCCTTCTGACCTCACATTAACACAGAAATCACCCTACAGCATGCAAGTGTCAGCCAACAACGGCACCTACTTATTTCCTGTCAGCTTGTCCCTTTGATCTAACCTGATCCTTCTTCACTTTATTAAAAACGTTCTAATCTTTTGTCTTTGATCTCCCTGTAGGATTCTTCAAAGAGCTTCGAATTAGCAAACATGCAAACAACAAAAAAAATGTACTCTGTATCTGTATCTGCAAGAAACAATGATGTGGGGAGCCATTTCCTTCCTCAACACACAAGTTTAATGAGAGGCAGCATTTTAAAGCCAAAAGATGCCATAGTTATCTGTTGTTTATTGGCATTAGGGTGGATGACAGAGTCCAAGCTTTTTTACTGGGGGGTGGTTTGCTCTGAAGGTGTAACAAGGCAGCCCAGCAGGGGTAGCAAAAAAGCCATGTGCATACTTCATTCAGCATGCCAGATGAAAGGATTATGTCACATTCAAGAGCAACAAAGAGCTCTGTTTAAGTTTGTACCAGGCTGGAACTGTGGGGCAGCCGTTAAAGACCACCAAGGTTTTAAATAAAACCGGACACTTTTAAGTTTCCTCTAGCTTTCCTTGCAGTAAATCCACCCAATATGAAGGGAACATCAGTATCTCCCAGGAGGAAGATCTGCAAGGCTTTGAAGAGGAAAACAAGTTTAATGTATTTTTATATATGTAAAACCAATATGTGTATTTTAAATATGTACCTATATATGCTTTTGTTTTCCTGGGTAAAGGTACCATCAAATTCAAGGACATCACCATATTAATTTTGTTCCAGCATAGACTTATTCGATGACAAAATGGTTTTAACAAGGAAGAGCACTGCTCTAGGGCCTTTTCTACCACATCACATAGCATTCCTCTCTTATAACTTTAATTTAGCCCCAAAGGTACACGTTCCAAGTAAAATCGGTGCTTTTTATTGCTGAATACTGCTCACCTCTGAAAAGAGCTATGAAGCCAGGTTAGAAAGACTATCAGTTACATCAAGTTCCTTGCATGTGTATCTGCCTCTTAGAGCAAAGACTTGTTCTTAACTCTCACTCCCTGGAGAAGTAGATCTGTAGCCAGTCTGAAATAATCCAAAATATTTTTGCCAAACAATCCAGGTCACCCAAAACCCCTCATGATTGCACTTAATCCAAGGCTCAGACCAATGTCTACTGAAGTCAATGAGGCATTTTCACTGGTCCATGAAATCTTAGTTAGAAATTGTGAGACTAGTCTTCTTAGTAAAATCTTAATCCTGTGGAAATAAACTAAGCAGGATTTGACCCAAGATGCTACACATTTACCTTGGTCAGTAGTCCTTATACCATGCTCTTTACTTCTAAGATTAGAATGGATGAAGTCCCCAAACCCATTATTTTACTTTGTCATCCTAAAATCTACTGTGATTACAGGTAGCAGGTATATAATCTGAGAATTAAGCAAGATTTAGGCAACAGATGATTATAACTCTTCCAACTCAAAATGATGTGATTTATGTTAAAAAGCTACTGAAGATCAACACTGATATAATTGTTTATAGAGAACTCCACTGAGGCTCCACATGATGCCCTGTACTGTCTCTTGTAATACTGGTTTTCTTAAGTGGTTCAGGAAACACTGCTGCTAGAACACAGACTATCCAGCCGTGAAGCTATGCCAACAGCCTTTTGTTGTCTATGTTAATGTCTATAATGGATTTATGAGAATAAAGCAAACATTTAAAAGATCTATTAGATAACGTATCAAGAGGGAAAAAAAAGCAAAACTGCACAGAGATTTGTCTGTATAGTTAAAAAAATGGTATGGCTATAGACACATTTCTTGAAAAGCCTGGAGACACAGTCCTAAAGTGAGAAGCTCTACTAGCACAGAAAAGCACTTTAATCTAGGAGCCCCTGCATAAAATTTAAGAATAAATTAGACCAACTGTAAATTGAAATCCTTACAAAGAGTCATATTCAAGGTTTGAACATGTCAAACTCATTAACTGCTTAGACACTGGTTACCCAATTTGCTGACTTAAAAAGACAAAAGTTGTGGTTTTAATTAGTCCAAAATCATACAGAAATATTCAACCAAAAAATACTGGAATTGTTACTAAAGATAGTTCACTAGCACTCAAAATCTATCCAACAACAAACAATATGCTATGCTTTTATCCTGTGTAAGCAAGAGGGATCTTTCTACCAGGTATTGTCCCTTGTGGCTGTTGTTAATGATGAAAACCAGATCTCAGCCCTTCTAGGAACTGCCATGTGCTTGAGTGCTCCAAATGCATGGTCCTAGGCCAACTTCTTAGCAGGCTTCTTGACATCTAGCTCTTATCTCAGCTGAATCCACCATGCAGCCTGCTTCCAGACTCTGCAAGGATTATCCATTCCCTAGCTCCTTTCATTCCTCACAGCCTGGGACAGCCTCATTCAGCAGGGACTGAACGGACAGCCACACTGGGACTCACTGGTCCACAAATCTGGGCTCAAAGAACTTCCTTAGAGGAAACATTACATAAATCTCAAACATTTTTGAGAAATACTGAGAAATGTGTCCGATAATGAAACCATCAAGTAAAATCCAGATACCATGACACTGAAAACCTCATACAGGTACTTTTCAGAGTATAATTTTTGAAATTTCAAGTGCATTCAGCAGGTTTGGGAACTGTTGTGAGAACATCACATTTTTCTAATTTTCTTCTGTCAGAAAATTCAAAACGAGAAAGAGCACAGAAAGAAAAAATTGAAGGCACGATAAAGTTATCTGGACATTACCAGCCTTCTAGAATTGTTTAGCTCTGGGACTATTTTTTCTCTGATCAATTTTGACAATCCCCACATGCCACAAAACTAACAAAAACTTGAAAAGCCTCTCTGAAAGAGGGTAGAGCAATACAGTTACTAGCATTAAGGTTTGACTGACAACAGCTAAAAAGCATGTTCTTCTCTGCTGAATTTTCATTGGTAATCAAAGTTGCTCAATACTTAACTCTGGACGCCAAAGTGCTTTCTATTGTCACAATCTGTAGTCACTAAAACACTGTTAAGAGAACTGGCTTACAGGCTGTTATCTGCGCAAGAGTTGACGGGATGCACACCCTGTCAATATCCTACTGAAACTTCACAAAACCAGATTTATGCAAAACTTTAATGCTCTAGACTTCACTACTCTATTGTACGGTGTACTTACCTACCTATCCAAAATCCATTTCCTTTACAAAAAGTAACAGCAGGAATTACTAAAGCAGAATATTTTGAAGAACATCTAAATGTAAGTACTTTGCCTCTAAGAATGTAAAAATAAAAGTAAATGAGGTAAAACTATCTTCTTACCTGACTGATCTATACATACTCCTGGCCTGACTGCTTCAGCACTGACACTACAGACCTGCAAGTGCTTTTTGCTTCTCCCAAACAGCAATGCATTCAACTGAAGCTCTTGGTGTAGCCTGGGAAATTTTACTCATCCTCCTTCAAGCAGTCCAAGATGAAACCATTACCATCATTGAGTCTGCAGGGACTCTGCCTATAATGCTGGATAGCTTAGAAACAAGAACCACCCAGCAGGTCAGATCACTGTGAACTGGTCTGAAGGGGATCACCAATTATTTCTGCCAAATCATCTTTAAACAAAAGAACCAGAAGATGTCTTCACTGCAGTCATAGCTCTCAGTCTTTTTAGATCAATTACAAAGCAACATATTCCTCCTTTAATCTCATACCCACACAATCTATATTAAGTACATGTCCAGTGGGAATACAGTATGAATTTAATGTATTTCTTTAAAAATATTAGCATTTTCCCTTAAATACAGTAATTAACTTCTCAAGATCTCTTAAAATATATTCATAGGTGAATTTCGACTTTGAAAAGTTATTATGATTATACAGTCAAATTAGTATTGCAAGTGTAAAGATGGTATTTTATATACATAGATCATCAATTTAACTACTTACGTTGACTGAAGCACCCCCACACTGTATTTCCTCAGAGGCCTTCAAGAGGAATGTATGTCTTACGGCTAATGAGGATCAGGGATCTTGTTCCAGCTCATGGGGCTGACAATTTTCTGCTTTACACATTACTACCTTTCATTCCTGTCTGTAGTGACAACAGTTTCGTTCCCTTTTGTAATGACAAGGAGCTCAGCCCTGCCCCTTACACTTCCCAAATCAGAATTGACTATGTTGAATCTTGTTACTAGAACAATATTCATGAAGAAATTTGTTTTGTTCTTGCAAGAATTGGCTGGCTTGATATTATAGAGAAGGATTTAAACTGGTTTGGTGGAGCTGAAGTACTTCTGTTTATTCAACAGGGTGTGTCAGAGCTGGAGGTAGGAACTGCAGGGCTGGGTCAGCCCAAGGCCCGAGCCAGGTCCCTGTCCACCGCCAGCATGGTTGTAGGGATGCACCCGGGGATGTGTGAGCCCTGGGCAGGTATGTGTGTGATTATTTTCTTGGCTTCAACTCTTGTCATTGAAAGTGACTTCCTGACCCATAAGTATTTTTTATGCCAGCTCATCTTCAAAAAGTAGCCACAGTCTCTTCCCTTGCGTGTTCTTTGTGACCTCTCCCATCATGCCCTCTTCAGGAGGAAAAGTAAATAAATAAATAAATCTCCTTTTAAAGCTTCTTTACCACTTTCAGCGTGTTTAACTACAGCCACCGTTATGCCAGAGCAGTCAGTCATTTTCATGTTCCCTAAACCCTAAGGTAATTAGGAGCCGGGAGGTGGTGCTTCACTTACCCCGTAATTTCACCATCAGTTAGCAAATACCATCGGTCCTGAGCGCTCTTGCACTTGCAAGGGCTCCCTGGAGCAGGGGAGGGCCTGTGGGCACAACCCGAGGGCACCTCGGAGGCCGCGGCCGAGGCCTCCCGCTGGTGGCAGAGGGGCCAGCCCGGCCCGCCAGGGGAAAAGGACCATGGCTGGAGAGCAAAGGGCCTGCCAGAGCGGGGCGGACGGTGCTCTGGCCCGGGGCAAGGGGGAAATGCTTCTGCAAGGAACATTTTAGATTTCTGAGCCTTAAGGACAGATCCTGAAACCACCCCGCCAGGAGTACTCTTGCATTACACAGACACAACTGGCTTGGTCATTCCGTGTTGCTGTCCCCTTTCTGGTAGACTTGAAGGGTAGTAATGAGAACACCTTATGGGTTGTAATTAGGCATGTTATTTCATATCAGTAAAGCCCCTGCAAGAAAAAGATCCATTGTAGAAACAAGACCAAACTTAGAGGGGATAAAAAAAAAGTATTACAGAACAGAGATGGCTTTGTTCTTTCTCAAAAAAAGGTGTCCCAAGAGAAGAGACAAAAGGTGAAACAAAAGCAGTTAGACAAAACAGTAGCCTTCACCATTCAAATCAGAAGATCTGACTTCACACCTACCCCTCTAGAAGGAAGCAGCCGTGCTTTAGCACATGCTTTTACACAGGTAGAGGAAAGGTTTAAAACCTCATATGAAAAACATGCCTCCCTCTGGTGGGTTGTTCTTTTTGTGACCATGTTTTATGTGTAGAAATTACTTTATAAAATTGATCTAAACTAAAGCTTTAACACTAAAGATGCACTTAGATCAAGTTTAACAACTCAAATCCATGCAGCCTGATTGTGAAGCACTATGGAGTTAGTGTGCCACATCAATGAGATCCAGCTTTTGATCCTGCCAATGAATCTGTGCAGCAGACGTGCATTAAGTTATAAGCTCAGACTTTGTAGCCACAGTAGCATTTGTCATGAAGAGTGCGGTGTATGAGAATCACAGTTAACATCTTATTTTTCCTTTCAATGCTTGTATCTTACCTTTATTAAAGGTGTTACAGAACAACAGCCAGAGCATGCCAGTCCACTAGCAGAGAGAGGTTAACAGTGGTAGAGAATGAAAGGATTTAAGCAACTTGTTTACAGATAGTTATCTATTTTTTGTTGAACAGTGATGCTGATTTAAGAAGAGTGAGAGAAACTGCCTCTGGATGATACCAAAAATACATTTCTTCAAGTGATCCAAAGCTTTTGCTTCACAACTCTTGAAAACCGTTTGAAAATTTAAGATATCACTGTCATTCCACAAACTTACTTTCTTTTTGTATAACTGTTCACATAGAGCTTGCATAGCTTATGAAGAAATCATATGATCTTTTAACCATTAGTAAGCTTTCATTTTCACAGTAGCATTTAAAAAAAAAATCTGTACCTTGCTCAAATGCATCAAATCTGAACAACCTACAGCTGTAGTTTTGATTTGCTGAACATTCTAGTTTCCAGCTTACAGCAGAACCAGTCCAAAATGACAGAAGTTAGTTTACTTGGCTTCAGAGTACCTTATACAGTCAGAAAGAAAAATGCTACTAGGTCTGCACTTTCAAGATAGAATGAAGAAGTTTTACTCATCCATCATAACTTTATTTTCTAGTAACAGTACGTGATCATCTTTAAGGAAGGTGAGGGATAAGAACTGGGGAACATACCAGCTGCACTTTACAGATTAACAGCCACAAAAATAGAAAGCAACTTACAAACTCTGGGTTTCACAAAACTAGTTTTCATTTGTAACACTTGACGCAACAAGATAAACTGCAACAAGTGAAGAAGCTACACCTGTAAAGTGCTATTTTTGTTAGCAGTGGCTAAAAAAAGCACAGCTACAACAGATTTAGGTATTCGGTGGTTAGATTGTCGATGTCCTCCAAATCTTTTGTTTCAGGCTCTGTGTTTTTTGATGAAATTGATGAGCCCATTTGTTGAGCTATCATGAGATGTCACTGGAGCATCTGACTCCAGTTCAGGCTCAATTTTCTTGGCAAGTTGTTTTCCAAGCTCAACTCTGCATTTATAAAAGCAGAAGAAAGAAATAAAACATTAGTGCTAACAACTTACAGTATTTACTATAAGCCACTGACATTAAAAGTAGGTGCCAGTAAAAGGTAACTTGACAGTGAACACTATGATGAATATTTTTCCCTTCACAAATTACTAACAAAGTTACTATTCATCTCATTGCCATTCATGAACTGGAGTTGACAGCTGCTTAGCTGAACAGACAGTTCTCAAAATTAGAGGATGTCTAAAGAGAAAAAGTTTTGGTTTAGAAGTTGAGAAGAGTCTTTTTCCCTTCAGTACTCATTTGTGTTACCTAGCATGCATTCACCTTGCTACTGTGCACTGTTGAACACGACATCACTCAAAACACTGACTTGGAGCACCAAGACAATAACAGCTGAGCTGCAGGCCTGGAAGCCTTCCCCCATGCTACAGCCTGCTATCCAGGAGTTACAGCCACACAGGGTAAGAACCTAGGATACTCTACCAGCTGCAAGAAACTAGGCTGGTTCTACAGCATCCCCACCTTCCAGTTAGTTTTAGATTGCATAGAGTAAGTAAAAGCTGAGTAAGTACTGAGGCATCAGCTTTTATGAGACAGTCTTCCATTCTAAATTTCTACCACAATATTTTAGTTAAAGAATTGCTGTGGTAGAATAGCTCTAAAAAAAAAAAAAACCCACCACCATATGCAAAGACCTACCCGTCAGCCTTTAAGAAGGGAGCTTAGTGTGAACTGCTATTCTAGCCCTGTAGAGCAAACTTGCTCTGCAAAATAATCCCTCACACCATAGGCAGGTTTCACCTGAACACACTTAACTTATCTCCCAATCCCTCTTACTCCTGCATAAATCTTCATATAGCATGTTGCACAGTTAATATTACTACAGATTAAGGAGGATATGATTCACTCCTGATTAAGTCTTCCATTTTAAAAAGTGACTGACTCCTCAAAGCTGCTGTTCTACATATGGAGCAGTACAATGAATTGTGATCACAGGTGCAGCCTGCATTAGACCTAGGGCTGCTATATATGAAGACATCTGCCAAGAATGTTCTTGCATCTCCAGTATAGTAAAATTAAGAGGTGGTCAGTCTTTGGTTTAACAGATGCCATTCAGACTGCCTATACATGTTTCTAGACGTAAAAGTTCTTTTTTTCCTTTCTATAAGGGAAATTATTTTCCCTTTCTAATTCCGAAAGCATGTATTCAGCCTGCTTGACTGTTTTATTCATTATTACTGCTTTTCTGCATTCATAGAATTTTAAATCAAACTACACAATGGTCCTTAATTAAAGTTGTATCCACAAAGTCATTATGCATGGCTGAACAAGGATACAGCATGAGTTATCCCCAGAGAATCTATTTAAAACTGTCCTATAATCATTTGTTCTAACACTTTTTTTTCCTCTTGTCTTTTCTCTAAGTCACAACAGATTAATACCACAGTCAATGAGTACAGAAAAAACAGATAAAGGAGACTTACCCCCACTGGTCATAACTGTTAATATCCCAGACAATTCCTTGAACAAATATCTTGTGTTCATACATGGCTATATGCAGAAAATAAAGATTTATCAATATACTTTTATCAGAAAGTCTTAATAAGCATTCACAGAGATATCTATTTACTTACCAATGATGGCTCCCAGAGTGAATGGGTTGAGTTTTGTAAACACGATGGAATTGGTTGGTCGATTTCCCTCAAAGACCTTCAAACCAAGAGTTACATCATTTAGTGTGTTATATAACTTAGATCAGAAAATTGCAGTTCATCTGGTACAGCCCAGACTGGACCATTTCTATTAGCAAAGAAAACCCTGAAAGCTTTAAAGGCTAATAACTTCAACCGTAAGACTATCATTTTCATGTTTTATTTTTAACGCAGTAGCAAAAAGTTATCTTCAAGCACCATTACTACTATGGGCTACAGGAAACAAAACACGAGTCAGTATCCCAGAGGCAGTGATAAGATGCTCATCTTTCAGAAAAGCCTCAAAAGTCTTCGATTTGCATGCTTTAGCAAGAGCGCCATTTACAGACTGCTCCACGAGACCTGACAGAGTAGGGCCTGTAACACAACCTTCACAGCTAAGGCAGTAGCACTTGACAGCCACCGGAGGGCACTGCCCCATTACCAAACTCCACCGCGCAGCAGACTAACACAACGACCTCACCGCCACAGCCTCCTAACTAGAAGCAAGCCATCAAGTGCCAAAGCCTGGTTACCTTATGGGGAAGGAGCTTCTCCAGAGCATCTCCACTCAGTCCTGCTGCTTGAAGTTCCTTACGAGCTTCCTCAGCAGTCTTGCCTTTCATCAAGGCCTCAGTTTGAGCAAGGAAGTTAGCCAAAAGGATCTAGCCAGTAGAAATAAACTGCATTAACTCAAGCTACTGTTTCCTTAGCTCGAATGGTATCCAGTGCTTGAACGTTGACCAAGATCTAGTCTAGACTTACAGCTCTTAGTGTTAAAAATAAGGTAGTAGAATGTGCAGTAGTTTTAGCTGCTTAATGCCTGCTGTTGCCTTTTACCACAGTGCCAGACACTTGATTAGTATTTTATTAGTACATGTATCTAAAGACAACCAGGACTTTGCAGAACCCTACCCCTGCAGAAACTGACAGCAAGCCTCCCAGCAAGAACAAAGGAGCCAGGATTTCACACACCTCTCAGTATAGTCTATACTTTTATGCCATGCTACACCATATGCATGGAAAACCAGGTTGCAAAGACTGGTCAAAGGTAGCCAACTTAGATGTCTTTACTCTATACAAAGGAAAACCCTCACAGCATACCATATACCAATCTAGTTGAAGTTGTTAGTTTTATTCCTTGCCTAATGTTAGCTTGCAAATGCACATGTAGTTTTGTCCTACCCATTACACTGAAGATAGACTCTTACTGTATCTACAGTCAAATGAAGCCTTTTCTCCCCTTTTGCAAAATCATGTTCTAAAACTTTTACCTGTACTTGGTGTTGCTTGACAAAAAATTACTATTAAACAATTTAAATAGCACTTAATATGAAATCATGTCAAGATTGAAGCTTTGTGAGGAAACATGCTTTTTCTGAAGTATGAAGTAAGTAGTAAACCTGGACATGCTTCCACATATGGAAAATTTAGACACGTTTCACAGAAAATCCTTAGTCAGATGATATTTTTAGCCAGTCCAATTTTTAGATTAATGTATCTATGTATAGAAGACTTACCACCCTCACCATGCTAGTTTACTCAGCACATTTTGTCCCAAAGTTTAAGACTCACAACAGCATCTCTACGGAAGCTTTCATCACCTCTGAAAATTTGCTTCTTCCTACTCTGCAAGAATTACACTCCCTACAATTACAAAAAAGGAGTTTCTCTCTCCAAATACTTAATTGCTCAACTCTTCCCAACCTCAGTAGGCCAGTAGGCCACACCATTAATCAGCCTCAAACTGTGGCTGCAATTTCAAGAACTAAGATACCACAGGATTACATCTATTACATATAATATGCAATTATAACTATTTTCAAACCTATAGTGAATGTTCAGAGCCCATATATATAGTTTCAGAGGAACATTTATAAATCCCACAATTGCAATACTCAATAAACTTCAATGCCTTCAGCCACAAGAAAATACAGATGCTCTGACAAATAACTTCTTACCTTGTGGTGCAAGCCATTTCTGACTGGATGCTGGGTCTGGACTGGGATCAGAAAGTCACAGGGAATCATGCGAGTTCCTATAAGAAAAGTCACATTAATAACCCTGCAACAGGAAAAAAAAAAAAATCTTAAACATCTTGGAAACTCTCACCCCGTTTTCAGAGTAACTGGAAGTCTCAACCACTTTACTAAGCTGTATTGTCCCTTACTACAGCTGTTAATACAAAAAGCTTTTTAGTTCCTGCTTTAGTTGACACTCCTTATTGCAGGGTTAAAACCTGCATCTTGCAGCCTTCTAAAGCCACTAATTAAGAGTGCCATAGCAATGTGATGTTAGGTTAGATAAGAGCCCAACCTCTAAACCAGTGTCAATTCTGCAGATTCTTCCAGTTTTGTAGCCATTCAGAATTTAATTCCAAAACTAAGTTTACCTTGATGAATGAGCTGGTAAAAAGCATGCTGCCCATTGGTGCCAGGCTCTCCCCACACAATAGGGCCAGTACTGTAGTCCACACGAGCACCTTTCTTGGTAATGTATTTGCCATTAGATTCCATATCACCCTAAAAGGGAAGGGCAGTATCACCTTTTTTCAGAACCACATGGTATCAGTACAATACTTCATACATACTTCAACTATAAAGAAGTGCTGCTTGTTCATGGAAGTTTCATTAAGTATCTGGAATATGGATGCTTCATTTATGGAAACCAAGATAGAGATTTTTTTTCTCAGACCTCCAACTGAGCCCTTAAGCTGGTATCAATCTTTGCACCCCTCTTTAGGCCCTTGACAACATAAATTTAAGTGATTGAAATTTTAACCTAGAAACATGCACTCAGGTTCTAGAACCAGGACAGAATCATATCTACACATTTGTCTCCGAAACCTTTACTCTGAACCTTACCTGCTGGAAGTATGCAGCAAAGCGGTGCATGTATTGGTCATAGGGCAGAAGGGCATGGGTTTCACATCCATAGCAGTTTATGTACCAGATCCCTAGCATGGCCAGCAGAACAGGCATGTTCTTCTCCAGTGGGGCAGTGTGAAAGTGTTTATCCTGTGTGACACAAGAGAAAAGAATTACACTTTTAATAAAGCAGTCGTCATCGCTCCCAACTCTTAAACTGTTCTTGTTGTTGTTTTGATCCAGGGAGACCTTCCCATGCACAGTCATTTTAGAAACACTGAAAAGATATGAGGAGCTGAACTTCAAAACAACCTGCCTTTAGTTATTTTACTAACAACTCTGTTAAGAGGAGCAAATCTGGAACTGGCATCCCACACTTACCATCCAGTGGGCTCCTGAGAGCAGGCTCTCAAAGTTGTCAAAACCTAACAAGGGAAAGTTTATATTTAGTATTACAAGTCAAACTTGATTTTCTTGTAGACAATCATAAAACAGTTGAGATTGTTTGTATGCAGCAAGGTTCCCAACTACTAATTGAGTTTAAAGTTGCACTTTGACTTCTCCTGAAATTTGCATCTCATAAGCCAGATATATTTAGTTATGATTAAAGGCTGGACTTCAGAGCAAGTCCAACTTCATGGAACATACTTCAAAAACCTTTGCCTAAAATCCCCATTCAGGCAGAATGAGCAACTGGAAGGAAAACAGAGGCATTAAAACCAAGCTCTGTATTAATAGCTACATAGTTTTCAGCAAGTTTGAACACTTAGTCACTTTGTCAGAGAGAGACATGCCCCAAAAAAACAGGACAAGGCTAGTAGAGCAGGGATTTCTTTGCTGGTCTGAGGAGAAACAGCTGTAATAAGGTCTTATAAAAAAGTTCCCCCTACTTCCCTGTTCTCTTAACCATTTACCTGATTTTTCTTCAATCTATAATTAGGATATTTAAATCACCATTCTTTCTCACTAATGAGTAGTTTAACTAATAACATCCTTTCCTGCAAAGCCAGAAATCCTGATTCTTATATGGAAAAAAGTAGATGGTGAAGTGTTCGACAATCAAAGCAGCAGCTCTACCTGTGGTCAGAAGTCAGCTTTAGATGAAGGGTGTAAGAGCAAGAAGTGCAGATAGACTGGCATGTCAGCAGTCAGCACCAAATCTGTCTGACAGCAGAGATGAGCAGTTTATTGCAGACAAAACAGTAAGTGCCTGACTGAAGCTTACTTTGCTGATCACACAGGTTTTCCTACACATGACAACTATTATCCATATCATTCCAAAAACAACAAAACCAATGTTTTTCTAACCTCAGACTATGGGAATTCCAGCTTTTATTTAGAAAAGTAGATGACATTATGGGTTCAGACTTTAAATATCTGAAAGTGATGAGGGAACAAATTCAAGGCTGCTAAACAGCCTGCTCACCAAGAAACAACAGCTTTTAGAGCTCTGACATCCACTGTGTACTCTCCACCCACACTTGACATCTGCCTCAGCAATGTCAATGCCATCCTATAACAATACAAGTAGGTGGGGATCAATTTAAAGAATTTTTTTTCTCCACAATCAACTCCAGACAGAAACAACATTTCTGTCATCAGGCCCAATGGCCTAGAAGTAGTACTGGGGACAAAAGGAAGTCATTGAAGAAGAAAACAGTTTACAGTGCTAAACAGAGCTCATATGCAGAACTGGAGACATAAGTTTTTTGATGTTTAGTGTATGTGTCTGACAAGCTAAATACCCTACTCCTAAATTGTTAAGGAATGTCAATTGCAAGGTCTAATTTTCAACACTGACAGGGCTTTACATAAGTCAGGCATTTTTGTCTATACAAGTGACTAGAAATGCAGTTTGACTATTTGTACATAAAGTATGGGTAATCGCCAAAATTGCATTTACACTACTAAAATCTCAGTATTTCCACTGCATTACAGATTGTTTTTTTAGCTCAAACATCCAAATACTCATAGTAGGTTGGGTAAAATAATATTTGCCCCAAATGTGATTCACAACCCACTATTGTTAATGCATTCTGTAGTTATATTTCTGAAAACCAGATTAATTCTTGGCATTGTTCAATCATAGCAATACCTACCAATATGTAGAGCAATGGAGAGACCAATGGCAGACCACAGAGAGTAGCGGCCACCAACCCACTGAAAACAAGAGACTGATTTAGACAGGAGACATGCAAGGCCTATACATCAAACTTATTCAAGCTATTATGAAATAGCAGCATGTGTTTAGACTATTTTCAGCAAACCCAATATTCCTTCTGGTGATATTTACTACACATTATATGCATGGTCAAGGGAACCTGCACTTTACAGCAGCCCCCTAACAAAACCTTAAGTATAGATTTTTTTAAGACTTTGAAGTTACCCTACTTAGCCAATTTATGTAACAACTATTGTTCCCCTGATTCCAGTTCACTTCCAAGTAATAAATTGGCAGCTTGTATTAACTGCTTTCCGAATATTCCTAACTCCTCTAGAAGTAAAGCCTGCTTCAGCAAGATTATGACACTACCTAGGGAAAGGTAATGCTCTAGATAAACTAGGTTTTAAAGCTGCTGTTCAGAAGTTGTCAGGCACATTGTCAATGAGACAAACCAACCTGTTTCTGATTAAGTACAAGGGCCCAGACTAAGGGCAGTATGCTTAAAATATTGCATCTGCCACAAAATATCAAATTAGGTTCCTGTTTCTAATGTTTGACCTTTAGAGGCCTAGATTATATACAGTAGACCCCAACAGTCAAATGTCACAGCTTATAATAACTACTTACACAGAGGAATAAACTAAGACTTGTATCTCCTGTTACCCAACAGCTGATTAG
Source organism: Athene cunicularia (assembly GCF_003259725.1). Taxonomy (NCBI): domain Eukaryota; kingdom Metazoa; phylum Chordata; class Aves; order Strigiformes; family Strigidae; genus Athene; species Athene cunicularia. Next base: position 7,935,272 of record NW_020799113.1, read on the forward strand.
ACAGCCAAGAACATAGAAGGCTCCTCTTCAGACCTTCAAGTACAGGACTTTAATGGAATGGCCAAGATATAAGACTGATTTGCTTGCCTGACATGTTCTCAATTTGCCTTTAGCTACAATTTTTCAGATGTTTCAGCACAAAGAATACAACTACTATAATTTAGGTGTTTTGGCAGTTTCTTGACATCAAGTTGGCATTCTCTGAATCAAGTTAGATTATTCTAACAGTTTACATCTACTACACAACATTTACTTACATCCCAAAACTCAAACATGTTCTCTGGGTCAATTCCAAAGTCTTTAACTTTAGGCTAGAATAAAAAAGGCATGTAGAAACATCATAAGTAAAACCAACATTCTTAAAAAGCTTTATATCTAGCAAATGAAACACACAAGTTGCATACCTATTAAATACACAATTCCCCAGTTACATCCTCCATTTCAAAAATACATAGCATCCATCAGAAAAAATACACTTCAATTACTAGAGATCACTATCACTATTCAATAGTCTCAAAATAAGTGACATACACTAATTTTCTGATCAAGACAAGTGGCAATATAGATAGGAGTTGGACTGACATTCAGTTTACATTTATCAGAACCAGAATGGAAGAAAGGAACTTCGCACCACAGTGCCTGACAGCCTCTCAGTAATGGCACAACTGCTATTGGCCTTTCTACTTCATATTTTTGCATGAAAACACCACATCAGGGTACATGATGCTCATCAAATGCTACAGGTCATTCACACAAGCTACCTGCATCACTTCAGCACTTAGTCTTCTAGTAGAGTAGTATTTGTTTACATAACTGTTCTCACATACATTTAAGCAATTACAGTTAACACTCATTAATAACAGGACAGTCATTTCAAGTGTAAGAGATCTTGATTTCAAATTTAAAGCTTAGCAGAAAAAGCACAAATCTACACTGAAGGTCCAATCTTGATATGGTTCATTGTTCTAGAACAGCTTCAGTTATTTTCAGTAGAAAAAGCCCACACTTTTCAAGAGGAAGACTAACTATTGGTATTCACTATTAATAGTGGCTTAAAAGATAAGCTTTCTTACTGGATTTTGAAGTGAGGACATCTCAAAGGTACATAGAAAAAAAAGTATATAGATTTGTTATACTTACACCATTGGTAGACAAGGCAACAAAATGCTTGGCCACAGCTGAAGGCTTAATAAAAATAAACAGATTGTTAGATCTAGAATGTTAATTATTTTAATTTCTGGTCATAAAGCTGATCTGCTACCATTTACATTTAAACAAAATACTGTTGACTATTATCAGTTATTTTTGTTATCAACTTGAAATCATCTTATTCATATTCAGTGTGGGATTTGGCAGCATGCCTGTCTGAAGATAACATTCTGATAATATTCTCACGAAGCCATCTGGAAGCAGTCACTACTTGGAGCAGCACGCTATTTTCTTAAGAGTATGTTTGGAACATGACTACCACCACTTTGAAGCAGACTGAGTTTGTTGTACATGTGCTACCCTTCTGGATATGGTCAAAAGATCAAGACAACTGGAATTACTGATATTATCTCAAGCTCCAGATTTAGACTCTGGTCTTTCAGTAAGTGTCCTAGTGAACAAAGATGAGTTGTCTGCAATAGCAGTACAACAAGGAATTTCAAAGCCCAGCTTTCAAACTAAGTATAGAGCTATGCTGACTGGAACAGGTTAAAGACTGTCTTAATTACCTGAGCAGGTTTTTTCTTTTAAAAGTTAGAAACACAAGAGAATGAGCCAAATACAAGGTTTCTATTCATAGCACAGCCATCTGCCATAGAAATGTCAGTATATCTCTCCAGCCATAGCTTCATTTCTAGTTTGTAAATATTTGCCAAGAACTAGAAGGTAATGCTACATATACACCATATTCTTGGATTGCCATATTGGTGCTTCCACCAAGTTATTAGCCAGCTCTAAGGCAAAAGCTACATTATTACTTAACAGGCAGGACTTGGGGGAACAATGTATGACAACCATTTATAGTTGAGAAACAGTGGGTTCAGACATAACAGCCTGTTGCTAACCATGAAGCACTGAAATGATGTACGTACAGCATTTGCTGAGCTATATAGCTCATGTTTGGAAAGCTATCAGCTCTGCTCCAAAGCACACAGAACAGCCAGGGAGAAACTGAACAACAAAAAGCCACTGCATTCCATTACATAACCTATACATATTGCACTTACATCATTAGCAGCATGTAAGAACCACTCTTTGGCCGTTTCTGCATTGGTGATAGTTTCTTGGGTGGTGAAAGTCTGCACATCAGAAAACAAGGAAGTATGTAAAACATTGTACTTAAAACTGGAACAAGTTGAGGCTGCTAAAACATCCTATGTACCAGATAATCAGAGCAGAGTGATTCTAGATGTTCTTAACAGACAGTTGCTGACAGATTTCAGAAAAAAAAAAAAAAAGGCAAGCTTATCAATCCAGTAAAGAAGTAAAGACTAGTGTTGCTGGATTTAATTATCTAGTTTTATACCATCATGTATCTGGAGTTAGAGTAATTATTCCCCATTTCCTACCTTCCCTCCCCCTAACAGTTACAAAAACTTTGAGACTAAAATTCCCTACTTCAGTCTCACTAAATATGAAGTTTACTATTCCATAAAAAGGAACTAATTGAGCATCAAAACACAATAACCTAACTGGATTGACCTCTTGTTCTTCAATTCCTACTTTTTCATGTAGAAACACTCATTTCTGCTAAGACTCTTGCCATAATTTCGTTTTGCTGACTAGAGGAAAACATTTTCCTGCTTCATGAAGTGTGCACAGAAGTTCAGTCATGCAGTTTTGCAAATATCTACAACCATTCTGATGTATTCAACCATCAAAATTTAGCTTTAAGGGTGAACACTAGATTCAACCTACTCTCATCCATCTCCAGAAATATATTCATTATGAAACACAAGCTTGTTATGGAAGAGAAAAAATGCCATTCATCCTCTTCCAAATATATCCAATTATCTAACTACAGTCTGGCAAACAGAAATTGAAGTGTTACACTCAATTTGGCAGTCTCCTAAGCCTTTGAACCGTGATCCCTGAACTCAATTATTTGAAGTGGCCATCAGTATTACTTTGTGAAGTTTCGTTATTATTCCATAAGTTGTTGCTCGGCCACAGTATTGCCAAGATAAGATAATGAGCACTACTGTAGGGCATGGCCAGCATTACACACATTCATTTGTTGCAGATTGTCTTCAACAGCAAAAAGGTTCTACTGTGCTTTACAAATGAAGGAGACCCAAGTTACATAACTATGAAGTTTGTCTTCATCAGTTTCCTCTGCAAAGACAGAAGCATTCCTCAAAGGAAGATGGCAGTGAGCAATTATGTTCACAGAATAAGTTATTAGCAAGGCAAGACTTACAGGCAGCTATTAAGCCTGTATTTAGAAATAAGTGTCACATTATAAGCTACCAGCAGACTACCTCCACCTCTTTGTAAGTGAAGAAGCTTAGTATTTAAAATGCTGAGTTTGTTGAGCACTAAAGTTAAAGACATTTTACTACCCTAAAACAGAATGAAGATTCCCAAGCTACACACAATTCATTAATTCAAAATATTACTGCAAAAACTGTAACACTGCTAATAAGTAACACTGTACTTACAATAAAGACCAAAAGTAACCTTAAATGAAAGGAATGAGACAAGATCTGAATTTTCATGGAAATAACTACATAGAATCCTACATTACATCCAGAGAGAAGTACAGTAAAAAATTCCTGTGAATAAGGCTTTTATTTGTTTTGTCTGAGAAATACTTCCTAGACAACAAGAAATTGCTCACATGTCTGTCTTGTTCAGGTTAAGTCATTTCCAGCACTTGACTTCTGGATCCCTAAGTATTTCAGTAGCAACACAACCTTGTACCACAAGTTTAGGATGAATCAAAAGAGCCCTTAGAAACAGTCCACACTAGAAGTCCCTGATCTAGATCTTCCTGTGTACAGATCTCTAGTCTGACTGAACCCTTTACGGTTAGAATAAGTCACACCCCAGAGCTTGCGTTAGACATACCTTTGATGCAATTATGAAGAGCGTAGTGTCTGGTTTAAGCTCAGCCAGGGTTTTGGCTATATGAGTACCATCAATGTTGGACACAAACCAAACACGAGGGCCTCCCTTGGAATACGGTTTCAGGGCTTCAGTTACCATCAGAGGGCCCTGGACAGAAGCAACAATTAGATTTTATCTTCATTGCAAGTATACACACACAAAAAGATGCAGGAGAGGTGTAGAAGTCAGGAGCTTACCAAGTCAGAGCCACCAATCCCAATATTGACCACATCAGTGATAGCCTTTCCAGTGTAGCCTTTCCATTCACCACTACGGACTCTCTGTGAGAAAAAAAAAAATTGTATTGACTATTTTATACTTACACTGAAGTTACTGATTCTAACACTGGAAATAGGCTGTTTTCAGGCATTGTTGTAGAAAGTCTCTGAAAACTACTTTCAAGCTTCTAGACTTAAAAGCCTAACACTTAAAGCTATGTTCTTAGCTAAACATTTGGTTATGTCTAAAACAGCCCTTCATTAAGTGTTAGAAGACTAATGCACATATTTAAAAACACACTGCAAGATCAAACTCCTTCTGTGTGGACTGCTATAACATTTACAATAGAACGTTGGCAAAGGCAAGAGAAATCAAGATAAAAATGAAAAAACCTTAGGCATTAAACTATTTGCAACAAATATTTGGACCTGAAGGGGTTAAGCATCTTTAATTAGAAGCAATTTCACTAAACTGGAAGACTTAAAATATGAATAAAGCCACAGAGATTTATTGGCAAACCAAGTGCTGAAAAAGGCCTTTCTATTGCATGTATGTTTCACATTAAGATGTACTTCTGGGCTTCATCTTAACAGCCCATAGTACAGGTTTCTACTCTATTCTTTCTTTTTTAACAGTTAGAGAATCCTGACATATAAAACTGGAATCATTAAGTAATATTGAAAGACTGCATTGAATGTTGTCCATCATGTACCACCAATGCACTAAATTTGTTCCAATCACAAAAGGAACCTTTCTAGTATCATGCATATTTCTACATACATTCCCCAATTCTGAAGCAATTTTTCTACAACAATCACCTGGTTATGCAAATAGTTTCTCTCCTTCCCTACAGCTGTTGAAGTTAAAGCTGTTTGGTTTTCCAAACTAAAAAAAGTATCAATTTATTATACCATTCCTGTAGTCTGTAGATGATGCTGAGATAAGATTTTAAAATCTTATCTGCCTAAAGGAGTCAGCTGGAACAAGCATATTTGTTAATCTCTCCAAATGAACTGCTTAACATGATTTTTATTTTACGGAGAAGATATAACTGCATGGAAAGTGATATTCACAGGCTCTGATGATTGAAACTATCTAGTAATAGAGGGTGGCACAAGTGAAAACTCTTGTTTTGCACTACCAAAAAAATCTTAATCAGCTAAAAACTCTCCAGTGGAAGTCAGACTTGAATTTCTGTGGCCATTCAACTCCTACATTATCTGAAGAAACTACCAAATTCAGACTAATTAGTGTCAGTTATTGTGGTTTTGGCAATTTATCCATTAGGAACTGGACATAATCCAGGCTCATATTGTAAAGGTTAAGTATGAGTGGTAGCGATCCTGACCACTACCACCCGGATAGACTCACAACAGCAGCTAAGCAGGTCCAGTTCCTTACAGTCATGTTTAAAAAGTATTATTAAGTACTTGGTCAGCTTTTACTGATTAGTTTTATAACACATACTTCTCACTTTGTTAGTGTGCTCTATTAAGTTCTTTAGAGCATTTCCTAAACTGATCTGACAGATGCCTACATTTCAAATATATACAGAATCAAAGAACAATCAATGATATTTGAAGATAATGGTTAACTGCTATATTTAACTAGGGAAGAAAACTTTACTGCTGCTAAAGCTGCAAACTGAGTAGCACCATAAAGGAATCCGATCTAAAAAACACAGGATCTTTAAGAAACTAGTTAAGTAGAGCATATTCAAATTGCAAGTGAGCTGGGAGCTTCTACCTCTCTTGATTTTACACAAATTTTAAGAGGCAGTTTCTACTTGATAAAGCCAAGTAGTTGAAAAATTAGCAAGAAAAAAATTGAATGGTACTTAATGATTTACAAAACTTCTGAAGTAAATGCAAGATTACCACTGAAAGAGCAAGATCTAGAGAGCCCATTAAAGAAGAACCCAACTGGAAACAGAGAAGTGAATCACACTAAACCCAGCTCCAACTCCACGCTTGAACTATTAAAAACCTCAAAGAAGGGCACAGTAGTTCATGTCAACCGGTCTACAGTCAATGCTTCACAACATACATGTAAGAACCAGGTTGGCTATAAAACAAGTACATGAAAAATAAGCTATGGTGGTACTTTATACCTGGCAAAAGTGTTTCATTTTGTCCAACACTTTGTTTACTTCTGGAACAACATCCTTCCCATCTACAAGTATTGGCACATTGGAACGATTTCTCAGAGCAATATGGAGCACAGCTCGGTTCTGAAACAGTAAACAAAAAAAATGATGAAGCTATTTCCCAATTATACACAGGGGCCTCAGGTGCCTCATCAAAAAGGTAGTACAATGTTCAATACTTAAGAAGAATTTAGATTAACTGGAATTAGTAGAACAGTAGTTTTTGTGTGTATGTGTATATACAGTCATCACCGTCACTCTTACTTCACAGAATCAGTGCGGAGGGCTTACAAAAGCATATAATGTGCAAAGTAAACAAAGAGCTTATTTGTTTACTTTGAAAAGAGAATTCCAAATCCCTTGAAAAGCATTTAATGATTGAGGTTCAGAATTCAGCAATACACAGTTCTCAGTGATCTTTATTTTGGCATGCCTCAGGTTTACAAAGATGAAATTGTTTCCTATTAATAACAATACTGAAAAATCAATGACAACAAATAGCTAAAGTTACTTTCTCTGGCATTTTCTCAATAATCTGGAGTAGTCCATTTCATATAGGAAGACACAAATATGTATTCAAACATTTGACAATATACACCAGCCACAGGATTCTATCCACTGTCCACAACTAATGTTCCCTGAATACTTGCACACCAGGTATGTAGATGGCAGTTGTATTATAAGAAAAAAAAAATCTCTAAGTATGCACCATATATTTATTCACCACAGTTATACACAAATCAAAGCTCTGAAGTCTGGCCTGTGATTCACCTGTTCAGGAGCTTAACAGCTTTAATCTGGAATGAAGGAGTTAGTCAATACTAATGAACAAATTAAAAAATTAGTCTGCTCTACCTCATTGTTCCTTGCTACAATGAGAGGCATTGAGACAAAGACAACATAGACAATATGAACTGCCAAGTTATGATTTAACTACCAAATGCTAATTCAAAAATCACTGAGTTTGTGGTTACTGACTTGGAATGTGAAAAAGCTCTTTCAGTTACTAATTATCGAAGTGTACCCACTTAAATTTGGGGTGAACAAGCAATTTTTTTGCAACACTCATCCATGGAATAGTATTATTTGGTAAATACTGCTCACTATCAGGCTTGAAAGAAGCTCTGTCTTGATCAGGAGTAATCACATTTGATCTGATGTCTGCTGTTAACAGAAATATTTTCTAAATATTGGGTGGGCTATGAATACTGTCCCCATAATGAGTGATCCGATACGAGTTACCTTCTAATGCACTGTCTGTGCCATATCAAGCTGCAAGTTTTAATTCATCTGGGACAAACACCTGGCAATGACACAGTTGGGAGCACTACAAAGAATTTTCACATAAGCACATACCATGCAGGCAATGCCTGCAGCACATAATACAGACAAGTCTTTGATACTTGAGACAAATAGCTAAAAAATGTTCTAAATCAGAATAAGGGTAGTGGACAAGTCAGTTCTTGCCATTAAACTGCTTCTTTCTGTCTTATTACTTCAGGTTTAGTCAGTCATGCCATTTGACAGCATCCTGTTTTTAAGGTCTCATGACAATTTCACATTATCCACATGCTCATATTCCAGAGCCAAACCAACTTCATTAGATATTCTATACAAACAAAAAAACCAAACCAAATCTAGCCCCAAGTCAACTTCTGACTCTAAATGAGAAACAGCCTGATAATGACAAAGCTGTTTCTAGACTCATCATGCAGGTAATTTCTGCATAAAGTTGCCATGTCAAGACAGTAGCAAAACAGAGGTAGCAGCAGAAGCCAAAACACATCACAGTTTAATAATGCGTGCAAGTGCTTTCTGTGAAAATTGCATCCTTCTGAGAACACTTCAGCTGCTATATTTGCTCTCATGTAGACAATGAAGAGTAATTCCATAATATATGGTCAGAGATGGACTAACCCTGTAATAATTTGTTACATGAGCCTAGTGAGAGGCAGTATTTGAGAAAACAATCCTCCAAAGTAGATTTAAGACTTAACACTATCTTCCCACTTCTTTTCACTAGCTAGAATTACATGTGTGAATTGCAGGCATTAATACAGAACAGGAATGATTTCTCCAGTGAAGCTTTATCTGCTTCTGTCTGTGCATTTTTACAAACATGTAGCATTCAAACAATACAATGTCCAACTGCTGAGGTTTTTTTAAGCAAACAGCTTGTGCAACACCTAAGTCAATAACCAAGTCAAAGGAATACTGATTTCTGATTTTACCTAAAGCATACTAAAGAGCCCTTAAGGCAGACTAATAAGTCAACTATACTGTTGAATTTCCAGTTTTCACCGTATTTTTAGTTTCAGAAAAAAGCACAGTTTGTTTTCTGTATGTTTTAGTCAAGATTTAACCCTAATACAGCCTTCAGAGCTACAAAAAGATGAAGATACTCATCTTACTGAAATAGGTGGCTAATTTCCCAAGATTCTTTATAGTATCTACTGTCTCGCATACCCAAAGATAATTATTATCCACAACCCAAAGCAGAAAGCCTTCCACTATCCTCCCTAAAACTCTGCAGACAGTTTACTAAGCTTTATGAACACTGACATGAAGTAAAAGCATGTAAGGGATACTTGGAATCCAATACTCCGCTCCATAGCCTTTGCAAGATCTAATTCATCTTCCTCTCTACAAAAGATGGAAGACAAGACAAGAAAGAAATACCACCAAAATTCCTAAAATTTAAGATGTGTGTTGGAGGACTGACTAGCTTTATTCACTCTGTCAGAGCTGTAAAATTTCTCATTTCAGTAGTGCAGTAACCATTATAACCACTCAGCATTTCAGAGTAGCAATTAGAGTAAGTTTTTTTTCAAGACTTCTCTTACACAGATACAGGAACATCCACAATATAAATATATATGCACAACTGTGGGGGAAAAAACATGGACAGAAATAGCCTTACCTCAGTGAAGTTGATCTTCTCTCCACTGAACATGCGCTCTCTAGCACTTTCCACACCCCTTGACTTCGCCTGAGAAATGTAAAAATAGATTCTTCTTAAGAATAATAAGACATCATCATGGACTACAAAGGTCCAGCTACACTAAAGAGTTATTAACATCTACCACATAAGGCAGTGAAACAAAAATTGAAGACCCACTAGATTCTAAATTAAAAATTTATTCTCTTAAAGCAAATATTTTTATGTAGACTGTTTATTCCCTTCAGAGGTTACACCGTAACATGTGCTGAACAACCAAGATGCAATGAATCCATCTTACTCAGTTTCATCTTGTCACATGATACGGGATTCATTAATGATTCTTTTTATCAGCTTACATTTTTTATTTATTTTTAACTGAAGAGTAGAAGTGATTTTGCTACTGTCTCTGCTAGTTCTTCCCTTTTAAAAAAAAATAAATCTGTGTCCTATTTAGTCTAAGCCTTTGGCTGAACCAATAGTTAAGGAAGACTTGTAAAAACAGACACCATGACAAATTGAAGTTCATGACACAAACTTTTCTTAAAATACATCCAACCGCAAACAAAACTCAAAATTAAGACAGCATGATATATGAAGTACTGTTTCAGTTGAAGGTATAGAAGACACAACCTCCTCTCACAGCTTGATATGAATCTCTCATTTTATTGTAGACCTCCGCAACAGTGCTATAGGCCAGCTGGTCTGTTCCAGACAAAAATATTTTCAGTGAGCACAAGGAACAGATCTGCACATCGAAAAATGGCCTTGTACCTTGTAGCAGAAGGATGGTGCAAGCCTTTGAGCAGTGCCCAAAATTTGTGAACAGATGTCTTAACTGTGATGATTTCAAATGCAGTGTTAAAGGTATATAAACAATGCCAGAACAATCAGTTACAGGTAGAAGTTAACTTTTAAAAAAACCTGTTTGGTTTATTAATTTAACATTTTTCAAATTTACCAGTTCCATCAGCATTTTCATCACTTCTTCTGTAACAAGGTTCTTCGAATAATCCAGTAATATATCTCCATGATCAGTATTCACAGTCAAGCTGTCAAAACAAATAGGTTGTTTAATTCCACATTCTTGAAGCCTGACTGATTTAAGCAAGATAATGGTAACTCCTCTGTAAGTCACAAAATAATTGGAATCTTAACAAGTTTCATAAACTAACTTACTAGTGTGTTGTTCTAACTGAAGACCATGGTTTTCAACAAGCTAAGTTACTGTCCACTTTCTGCTTGTGAAAGTCCAAAAACTATTAAGTGTATTTAATGCAAATTTGGACAATCACATAGTCTTCACTGAGCTATTCTCTAGCAATAATTAGCTTTTTCCTAATATATCATAGGTAAAAAGCTTACCATACTCTCACTGTCCTCAGTGAATCAGTGGAAGTTTCCAAATTATTTAACTAACCCTCCTCTGAAAGCTATAGCCTAAAACTTGAAAATACAAGCACCTTTAGGTTTACATTTAAGATGAAACACAGAAATGGTAGTCCAATAGAAATCAAGTGAGGCTGTTTGTATTTATGTGAAGTTCAACAGTCCCCCTAGCCCTTCACAGCAGTTTTCTACCCACTTCTTTACACTAATTTACAGCCAAAATATACACATTTACTCTAAACTGAAGAATCCAAGTTCTGTACGTAAGTCAGTAGGCCTTCTATAAGAGCACAGAAGGCCTTATGTCTTACTCTCACTTTTGCTCCAGACATGCAAGCCACAGGAAATTGCATTGCATCTAAATTCTCAGTGTTTCCACATTGTTCATTATCTCCCCTGCTTTTTCCTTCCCAATATTCGAGCACAGAAATATACTCTGTTATTTCAGTTCTCACATACTCCAGACACTTCATAGGGACAAACAATGCTATAATTGCTATTCTAAATACAACAGAACAGGCAAGATCCTGCAAAGGAAGAACAGAGCTGAACTTGCGATAACAGTAATAATCAGTAAGGCCTAGACATTTGGGTGGTTTGATTAACTTCAGAAAGAGACAGTAACATGCTGGTCTTTCTCTGGTCTTAAAATACAAGAGACACTAAATAAGGAAAGGAAGGTGTCTTCAAGCACAATATTGGAAGAGTGTTTCTTTTATAGGTGAGACTACAAGGTAAGTAAGGAAAAATAGTATCGATACTCTTCAGTGGGCTGCAAACAGGAATCCTGAAACCCTGACCATCCAGCACAAGGATACCTGAAATACAGCTACCAAAGGAAAGGACTATTATCTCTCACCTGCCAAATTTGCTATTTATTGATACAGAATAAAAGTAGGAACAAATCCTTCAAGTCTGAGATTTGATACAATGTATTTACAGGCAGGTCTTAGATTTGAACACATTTTTCTAATGATACAACAAGGCCATTAGTATACTAACACTTCTTCAGTTTAGAGAAGTAGAACTCTTCTCATCTACAGTTTCACATAGACTGATAGTCTTCCCAGTGTTCTACTCCATGAACAGGAAATCCTTACAATCTTTTGTCTACCTGACACATGCCTTACTTCTACAGTTAAAAAAAAAAAAAAAAAAAATCAATATCACTAGACCTAAAAGACAAAGTATCACGTGAAATTCTGGCTGAATTCAAGTCTCAACTTGTTTGAAGAACCTGCAGAAAGATGACATTCCAAATTATTTCATGCAAAACCCAGGCAGTGGCTACCAGATCTAACCTCCCACACTCAAAGTGGAACACAGCATGCAGTGTAATCTCACTTTAAACCCTTACATGAAGAGGTCCACTCTATTTAAACAGAAGTCCAAAACCCTGCAGCTCAGTTGCATCCTGCTACACTATCCATCCTGCAATGCAGCAGCTAATGGTAGTGCTACTCAGGCGGAACAAGAACCTTGTCACGTAAGCCACATCCACATTTAAGTGATGCAGCCCTTAATCAGAAGGTCACCTCCAGCACCTCGGAATTATTTTATCTTCTATCTAAACACATACTGAAGCAGCTGTATATAACACCTAAATGGATTACTACACACAGATTCCTTGGTGGTTTGTTTTCCATTTAGATTGGATGCTATTTCTGATCCTTCATAATGGACAAGGCCAACGTAGGAGTGTAATACTAGTGCTTCATATCTTGTACTAGCTATGTGCATCAAGAGTACCTTAATCAGCATCCAGGTATCTATTATCTGCTGAGTTTTATGATGGCTGCATCATATCAGTTCTGATCCCTTCAAAACTATTAAGAGTACTTCTAGTGAACAACTCATGTTGTTAAGACCCACTGTTCCTACCAGACCTTACATATGGATGGCAAAGAAAGCCAAAGGTGCTCCCTACAGGTCTGACTACATTCCAAATCAGGAAAACAGAATATGCAAGCTCTGCAGAAGAGAAAATGTCAAAAGGAAAGATCTTTTAGGACACAATCAGTGAGTGTAAGATTCTTACAACATTAAATAGGTATCTGCGTTTAGAGATAAAACCTTCAGATTATAAACACTCCTCACCAATCTGAAATTTCTCCAGAACCAGTATCAGGAAGCAGTACTTCTACATGGGCACAGTTTCTCCCTTCTGAAGGCAGGGTGATAGTCGATGATATTATTATAATACATTTCCATTAGTTCTACTATGTATTTATAAAGATTAATTTCACATAAGGAGAGGGGTGCAAGCTACAGAGAGGACCTTGTGGCCAAACCACCAGACTGCTTAGGCTTTCAAGCAGTTGTTAACTACTATCATCTTGCTGATCTGGTTCGGAGTGATAATCAGTGAGAAGTATACAAGCAGATCTGCCAAACTAACCCAGGCTGTCAGTTCTGTAATTGTATTTTGCTATATGAAAGTTCCCCTGTTATTCTATAATGTGCTGTTTTATCAAAACACAAAACTGAAACTATGAAGACAGAGTATTAAGGATAGATTAAGTAAACTTAAAACACTTCAGCGTATCCTTATGGGCAGCACAGAAGGACATTAAGCTGGGCAGTCCTCTGAAAGAGAAAACCTCAGTAGACAACACTTCACAAAAAAATCTGACAAACACATTCTAGAAGACACACTGACTACTTCTAGTGTGGAGAAAACATGCTACAGAGGTGTATGTGTGCCTGCAACAGCAGTTGTCAAATATCTTCTTGGTTAACTGTACACAGTGACAGTGTAACACTCGAAAAGGTCTATTACACATTCACAGCCACAACTAAATACAGACTATGAGACAGAGAGTATATTTTACAGTTAAAGTGGCTTGAAAACACTAAAGTGACAGCCAATGAGAAAGACGGAGTGCTATCCCCAGTAAGGGTACTTGCTTAAGCCATTCAGGAAGGAACCTCAGAAGAAACCTCTTGATTATACCTTTTGATTTATTTAGCTAGCTTGCTTGAGCTTTCCTTTGCTCTAAGGCTGTTACTAAATTCAGTCTCTTCAGATATACTGAAGATAAGGCAAACCTGCAACCAAAACTAGCTCTATTAGAGTACTAGCAGATTTGCAGAAGATAGTATTCATGGAGTTCTTCAACAGTATAAATCCTGTTATAAAAGCCAGATGAAGTCAATACTCCAAAAATTTAACATACCTTTTTCCATCACTGCAAATGCCATTTTTCCTCTTGTATACCAGCATGCAGGACCTCACATGTGATGTTTAATTACTATTTAAGTAGTACCTAATAAGCTCAAAAGGAAAGGCACTTTACCTAGGATACTAATGAAAAGCTTGATACATGCAACAAGTCTTATCTCAACAGTGGAGAACAGAAGCTCACTGTATCTCTATTACCCAGGCTCACTCCAAAACTGAAGTCAGGGATGTGTCTACATAGTATTAAAATTCACAGATTGCTGGTGTAGTCCAACAATGTAACCACAGACAGGAGTCTCCAGTGCACAAAAAACACTAGTCCCACTTCGCAGGATGAAACCACTGGACGTTATCACGCCGCTTCCACGTCTTACTTCCTCCTCTAGCAAAAACATGTTGCAATACATTTTCTGCAACGTGGGTAACAACGAGGCAAGGGCTCACCCTGCTCAACATCCCCCCGCTGCCCATCTCAGGGCGGGGTAGGCACCGCCGTACTACCGGCGGGCACAGGGACGGAGAGCTCCTCGTGCTTTTATCGCGGAGCTTATCATGACTAAGCACACGGGTGCGAGAGGCTGAGAAATGAAGGACCCAGAATGCCGCTGTGCGAGCCGCAGCCCGGCGCTGTGCTTCCCGGCACGTACCCTGCTGCAAGGATGAGTCAAGGACAAGCACGCCCGGCCGCCCTGCTCGGGGGGTGCCGAGGAGCGCCCCCCCGCCCGGCACCTGCCCCCGCGGCACGG
>NW_020799113.1:7950038-7970894 GCF_003259725.1 Athene cunicularia
GGGCTTACCGTGCGTGCGGAGGTGTTGCCGGTGAAAAGCGCCTTCGCTGGGCATGGCTAAATAGTGGTGACCGATGAATGTTCTGCTTGGGTCGGTTTTCGTTTTTTTTTTTCCTTCTAGCGCTGGAAAGCCTTTCGTCTCGGGTCAGCCCGGGATTCCTTGTGCGCTCGCAGCTGCGTGTTCGCGCGGGTGCCTGCGGAGCCGGTCCGGCGCGGTGCTGAGCCGCCCTCGGCAGGGCCCAGCGGGTGGCTGCTCGCCGGCCCCCGGTGCCCGCGGGGCTGCGGGCTCAGGCGCTGGGGGCATCTCCTGCAAAACGTGGAGAAAATCTAGCGCGGTGCTGGTGTGCCTAGGTAAGGTGTCTTCAGGACAGAGGCGCCACCCATTCACTAGAATAATTAGCCACCCATCTGCCTTTGAGGAGCCCTGAGACTGCGGGTGGGCTACTTAGCCAGCATTGCTCCCGCCGAAGGCTAAGCCTTTCCTAGATTGAACACGCCTTCACTGAGGAAGGGAGTAGGATCTACTGCGTAAGTTGGGGAAAAGCTCTTCTCATCGTTGTATTTCTTGGGGAAATGGGTTTATTTAACTCGAAATAGCATGTGTTGCTTCACAGAAAGTGGCTATTTGACCTGAACTGCTTTAAAATACATTTGTTATTGCACATTTGGAAATATAAAATGGTGTGCTTTTAAGTAATCTCCAGGAAATCGTGCTGTTGAAAATACATGAGGTGGGCTTTTTCTTTTTTTGTTAGGTTACATTTCTTGGTCTCTTTACCACGCACTGCCGCCGATGATCTATTACTTCCCCCTTCAGACACTGGCACTCACAGGTCTAGAAGTTTTTGCTGTTGCCTTCTTTTCTCCAGTATTCCTGATAATTGGCCCTTTTTGGAGGTTGGCTAACAATAAGTACATCCTAGCCCTTCTGAGACTGACTATGGTTGGTAAGTATGTACTGTAGTGAGTTTTAGATTCTGTCTTGGTTGTCAAGGTATAAGAATAAACATTTTTAATTGCCTCAAAACCCAGATGATTATTAAAAGAGACAGGAATAAGAAGTTCTCGCTCTGCGGGCAGGCCAGGGCAGGCAGGTGAGCAGCTGCGCCGGTCTGGGGGAAAAAGGCTGTTCTGGGCATAGAGCAGAATGTTGTCTAAACATGGGCGAATGTCAGATTCCAGAGACTGCGCTCTGTGGCTTAGGTGAATAAATCCCAGTGAAGTCATGTTTTAAGCACCTAAGCCCCGTTCTGGATCTGGGCCTAAATCAGAGTCACAGAGCATGAATTTAACTCAGATCACTAAAAACACAGCCCAAGCCTTTAGCAGCAGAATCAGCATCTTTTCCTTGCTGCAAAACAAAAAACCACCCCATTCTTAATCCTTAAATATATTAGCAAATGTGTACCTCTAGTATAGTGATAATACACTAAGAAAGATCCTTCCTTACCTCATACTTGCTTGTTTCTCAGGTTTGCTTTTTCAGACTTAAAATAACTTTAATAGGCCACAGTCTTTTTTTTCAGCAAAATAAATCTTAATCTCTTGATACATTTTACATTTCTGGAGGCCATTCTCATCCCTTCCAATCATAGGTTTGGGCAATTTCTCCAAAGCAAAGCTGCTTCTCTTGTGCTGCCTGAATCTACCTGACTGTCCATCAGTGCATGTGGTTCTCTCCATACTTTCCTATAAGGAAGGAAAATGAAATGACAAGTAACAATGGGACTATGGAGTTGATTCCACAAAGATGCACCCAAGTGCCCAGTAAGTCTTTTAAGAAGCCACTTAGGTCATCATGCACACTGCCATGTAAACTTTACACATTTTCCTTTCTTTTCAAGGCGTTTAGGATAAAGCCCTCAGTAATCCTTGACTCCTGTTCATAGTCACACTGTAACCCAGGATGTAAAGTTCTTTGGCTTAATAAAGATCTCCTACTCGTCATAGAGAAAAAATATCATTTTAAAATATTAACTGTACTGATAGCATTTGATAGCCATGAAATGCTCCTGACTCACCTGACTTTTCTCAAACCAGGGCAAATGGGTTTTCATTAAAGTGGTCTCACCACATCCCTGTCAGATCCAGGGATCTGTTACATATATTGTTCCTGAGTTTCTTGCCTGCCATCAGCAGCAGTCATTGTTCTCAGAGCACCTTTACCTCTTTCTACTGATTAGCTTCAAGTGGAAGGTCTGACATATGCAAATTTACACTCACTTCTCACGCAGGTCCTCCCAGTATCCTGCTGTTTTCTTAAACAGTGATGATGTCACAATTTTGCTTCTAGTTTTCCACTTTTATTATTTCAAAATTGCCAGTTCACCTGTCCTGCCTTTCACTGTAAAGCTTGGGTGGTATATGAGATATTTCTCTCTTCACATTCAGGATTTCACTGCCTCTTGTTACATGACCTGTTAAAATGTGTTTCCATGATTCCTTTCTTAAATCCTCATTCATTATTATAGTTCTCTTTTCTGGCCACCTCACTTTCCCACTTCCTTTCCAAACTACCCAACCACAGTATAGCTCTGTAGCTGCTTACTGCTCCAATCATGTAGCTATCATCAATATTGTAATTGTTCTTTTCCTTTTCATATGAAATTTTAATCCCATGACATGCAGCACAACTGCTCAACTGTACCTCAGTCCAAGTTTCAACACAGCTCTCTTCAATTTTATTTCCTCTTCCCTGTCTTTTTTTTATTACAGTTCTTGTGCTACTTGAATTGTCTCCAAATCCTCCAGACCTTCGAGTTTATCTGACCCAACCCCAAAGTCAGCAGGATTTTGCTGGCTTCATATCCCAAATCTGCAAGCATTCCTCTCACACTTAATTGTATCTGTGCAAGAATGTATAGGCTCAGCTAATCAATAAGGTAATCAGTAATGTATTAGTTCTAGTTTACAGTATGGGCAAACTGTAACGTCACTGCCTTGCTACCAATTCCACTTTCTAAAACTCTGATTTTGTTACCCATAACTACTGTGCTTGCTGCTCACATGTCAATTCCATTTACTTTCTTTTGCAACACTTTATTCTAAGATTTTTGAGGTGTTCCCTCTCATTTCATTAACCTTAATTTTTGTAAATTATCTGCCATTCATACTTCCTTTTCTTAAACCTCCTCCTTTGGTGCCACTACTTTCTTACTTCCTCTCTTTCTAGGACACAGGGTATACACACATCAGAGAGTTCTAGAGTTCAAAGTATTCCTGCAGCAGACTATGCAAATTTTATGACATATGAGAAAGATATCCAGGCCAAGGTCCTAATTCTACTCTTTAAAGACGACAGGATAAGGTTTGTAGCTGTTACAGGAGTTGCCAGTCTCTCCGTAGACCGTGCAACAGCTGACCGCGACAGGGACAGTACGGCCTTGTCTGCATTGAAAAGACCAGTTCATTTCTTTGTAGAGAGTAAAAGGAGGATTTGGACCTGGGAGGTTCAGCAGTGGAGACAGCTGTTTCTTTGACAGCTGAGAGCTGTCATACCAGTTTCCCTCAAGATTAATTTTAAGGCAGCTCTAATGCAGATGGAAGCGATAATGTAGAGTCAAGGCAAAACCTTAAACTAATGGAAGACAGATAGTGCGAACATTGTGGTGCTTCAGGTCTTACAAAATAACCAGCTGAAACACACTGCCATTCCAAAAAGGCCAAAGGCTATCACAGCGAGGGATTACACCCCTTTGGGGCTGAGAAAGGGTATTTTAGTAAAGGATATTCTGTAATTGATGGAGATCACTTTTGTGACCGATAGGGTACAATGGTGGATTTACCATTTTACAAATGCCAGCCTCTATTAACAACAGCTGCACAATGACCTACTTATAAAAAAGACAAGTGAAAATTCCATTTTGGAAGACAGCTGCATAGAAATTAATATTTCCAAATGAATGTAGAGAGCCTAAATACTACTGCCTCAGGCACTTATGCCAGAAAGGTTAAGTGGCACGTTTAATAGATAATCTCTATGATTAATTTATCAGAAAGAACCAAGTGGCTAATTTCCCCTAATTGAAATTTTCTGGCATGATAAAAAATTTTCATATATAATTCCACTTCCATTTAAATCCATTATACTAACTTATTTTATTATATGAAAGCAAACAAAACTACAGTCTTGAATCCTGCTTTCATTTTCTACCAAAATACTTGAGTGGCTGCAGAGAAAGTAGTACAATGGATTCCTCTGAGGACTGATAATAAGAAATGGGAGCAGGCTTTCAAATCCAGTCCCAAGTTTCAAATACAAAAAAAGGAGTCAGGTTTGCAGAGTGCTTCACAGCCATCAGCTTTTGGTTTTAACAGTTTGAGAAACCTGAATGCACACTCACTACAGTGAATTGGGTGGAATAGGGGTCACTCAGATCAGCAAAGAAACATACTTTTTATGAGATTGGAACAGGCTGCAGGAAAAAAGCACATAGCAATCTGAGATCAGGACTGGCTGTGTCAGTGTATTAATTCTGCAATATTTGAACTGATCATCTATACCTACACTTTTAAATATTTCTAATAAATTTAAGTGCCCTAATTTTTTAAGAAAAGAGTGGCTTGCAAGGAGAGGTAATCTTTTTTACTCAGACTGTGATAGATACAAACTCTTCTTCACATCTAGCACAGAGAGAGCAAACTTCATGCTAAGGACAGAGAAGAAAAAATTGCTCTGAATTTAACCTCACTAGGTAAAATCAGTTAAACAATTTGAGGGGAAAAAACAGGTATGTGGCATCTGCAACAGTGGAGGAAACTTGCAGGGGGAGAGATAACACAGCTCTCATACAGAAGAGAGTTACCCATTTCCTTCGGGCCATGAGGTGGTACGTGTGTGGAAAATCTCAGTGTATTCTAAGATTGACGTCTCCATTATATCCATGTTTTTTCTGCTTTGTCATTTTTCACAGAATCATCTAGGTTGGAAAAGACCTTGAAGATCATCTAGTCCAACCATAAAAAAAATTTTGTTCCTGGGCTTGTCTTCAGAATACTTTTAAAGTCTTTCTTGATCATCAGGACAGCAATCATAGGTGGTGATGACTTTGTTTAATGTTCCCACTGCTAATTCTTTCTATGTTTTATTGCTTGTCTATTGGAATTAATTTCTGCATGTAGTAACTATTTGGTTGTAGTAATTGTATGGTTCATATAGTCCTCATAAGGACTTCTGGTTCATTAGATAAAACAAAATTTTGGAATATGCATGTTTAGGAAATATGGATATGGATGGATCTTGCGCAGAGGTATCAGATCTTCAATCCATGATACAGATGCTTGGCACTCCTGAAACTTGCTGCAGAGCATCTCAGCTTGGCAGTGCTGAAAAAGTGAACCTCTACATAGTTCTCTGAGGGTTTCCTAAAGAGTCGCTGGAACTGGAACTCAACACTCCTGATTCCAGGTCTTGTGCCATATCTTTCATACTAAAAAGTACTGTCCTTGGTTAGATTCATGATACACAAACACTTCTTGGCTAGAAAGTAGAACTGTGTTTTTAATATACTTTCTATCTGTTGCAGGTTTTACAGGTTTTAATACTCATGCAGAGAAATTTTTGCAGGTTCCACTCCCTTCTCTTTCCCCCTCAGAGCACTGAGGGAAATTCTTAAATATTCCTGCTTACAGACCTGCCTGCTCGTCACAGACTTTCTCAGATGTGGAAGAGGGTCTGAACAATCGGGGCCAGAGCTGAGCGCCTGAGGCCGCCTGTCCTGTCCAGCCAGTTCCCAGCAGTGCACCAGTACAGAGCAAATGCCCTGCCAAGGAAACGCAGCCTCTCGGAAGCAGAAAACAGTAATAAACTACATCAAGTCAGTGTGGCAGTTGATCGTCCAAGGCTGTGTAACACTTCTGCAGCTTTGCTAAGCAGTTACCAACAGATGGCAATACTGCACTGAGTATTCGGTGTCTGTGCGGTCCCAAGGACTTCCCCTGTCCCTACCAGGGAATTGCAAAATGGTTACTACCTTGTTTTAAACTCCTCTCATAATACACAAACATCATCGTTCTGGAAAAAAATTATGAACATCACTTGTTTTTATGCTTATACACAGGGGCGATGCTTTTGAATGCCTTCAGGGGTGGCCCATCTCCTTACCCATTGAAGGTAATGGGAAATTCAGTAGTTTCACTGGGGGTTCTGTTAATAATCAGAATTTTTTGAAAGACGTCACCTTTAAAATACTAGAGATTTTTCCCAAAACACCAAATATTTTTTTTTAATACATGTAAAATGCCAAAGTCCAAAATGATGGGGTTTATTAATATAAGGCATCATTCTCCTTTTAAGGAGTAATTATATGGGCCAAAACTCACAAGGCATCCTAATAATATAAATTGTATTCTGGTGAGTAAAAAAATTTCCAATTATGTCAGAGGCATGGTCCATAATAGAGATATTTGCAATAAGTTTCTTATTATTACAGATAGTCTTTCATCTATGAAAAAGGAAGCCAGAGTATAAATGAGCATTAAGCTACTGTATTTTAATTAATTGGCATTCTAAGATGGGTAATGGCATTAAGAATTTAAAACACAGGTAGGAAATGGGCTAACTTTCTCAGAGACAAAAAATATTATCAAACTAGAGGGGTTTTTTATATTAGCAATTTTACTAAGTAATAGTTTTCTGTGTTTTAATATATTTATTACTGATCTTGAAAGAAAGCAAAGATCTGAAAAGGAAGCAGCAAAATCTGTAGATGACGAGTTATTTATATTATATTAAGGCTAGAGAGGTCTAGAAAGAACTTCAAAAGACCCAATTAGACAACATCACATGGGCAGACTGATGGCAAGCAAAACTCAATTTTGATAACTACAAAGTTTTGTGCTACGTGCGGGAAGAAGAGGAGTTATTTATATGATTCAAAGCATTCTAAAAAAGTATATCAGGTTAGAAAACAGACTGAGGTCATGATTTGCTGTGGCTAAAACAAGTAAACAAAATGTTGGGATGTATAATAAAAGTCATAATGAGTAAGCTGAAGAATGTTAGAGAAATCAATAGTGATATCTTTACCTGGAAGAAAGTGTAATGATACAGGCTGCAAAGATCTCAGTAAGGGATACTGCACAGTTAGATGAAATTAAAAGGATGAAAAGAATAACATGGGCCAGGGAAAAGGCAAACTGAAAGATGTTTGATTTATACCCTTAAAATGAATCAGGCCTGAAGGGCCTGTGATTAAAAAACCCCATAAAAATTACAGAATACTACAGGAAAGGTAGATTTTGAACTTCAGTTCTTGCTGTCCTGTAACAGGAAAACAAGAGGAAATTTGTTGTGAAATGCAAAAATAACAATAATAAAATAAGCATGATATTAAAAAACTTATTAAGGGAAGTCATTGAGACCAACAAATTCACAAGATTCAAAACGAGATTCAGGGGTTAAATTGTTACCAGTAATACTCGAAAATCGTAGTGATTTCTTTGAGGAAAAAAATTGTGGGAAGTATAGGAAAATGCCATGCTTCAGGTTTTTAACATTCAAAACATTTAAGATTGAGATTTGGTATGTACAGCAGATTATTCATTACCTATGGGTCTTCTACACCTTCCTCCAAATCACCTGCTGATGGCTGCCGTTAGAAACATTAGGCTAAATGTATATTAGCTGAATGATTCCTATACCCACGCTGCACAAAATTCCTATTGTGAGTCGTATTCTGCCGTGATCATATTCTTTAATTATACTGAAATCACAAATAGATTTCAGCAAGCCTGTGCAGAGATGCATTTCAATGGACCTAACAGTGTCTTCCTAATTTGCACATTATTTACCCTAGTTATAGAAGGTAACTAGATATTTATATAAATAAAAATAGATTTTTCAGAAAATAAAAATGTTTCTGAATAAAAATATATTGAAGTGATGCAAACCTTTACCTTTCCTGCAGACCAGAGTCTCTGTTCTTTCCTTGAATATGCAACTGAATCAAATCCTTAACAACAAGGCCTAGCTTCTCAGCTATCATATTTGGGCTCCCAATTGTCCACCACAAAGCTTCAGGCTGCATTAACATCCTGCTTGGGGTATGAGTGAAGTTGTTCACTTCTGGGCTAATGATGGAAGATCCATGGAGATCACTCCTGCATAAGCTGTTAATTTCTCTGTATACACCTGATAGGGAATACACATGGAAGAGAACCCCCATGTCATCCTTTCTGAAGAATGGAATATTTCCATGCTTCAATTATCAGCCCACAAAATGACTGTAATGCTAACACTTTACATGAATGGTAACTAGTTAATTAACATTTCTTAAAGTCCTGAAACCTCAGATTAATAGTGCTCTAGAGTATAAAGACATAATATTATTTCATAGTGCATTTGTCATTTAAAAAGCTCTATGCCTAAAGCTTTAATCAAACTCTGTGAGAGCAATTTCCTTTTTGTCACATTTGGGTCTCATCTCCGCTAGGATACATGTGTAGTTAAAATATGTATTTGTTTTGAGTACATACGAGTACTGCTGTTTATATGATCATGGAAGCCAAATCCAACCATAGAATCCTACACTTGAGAGAGGTGTTTTAAGAGTTATTTTAGAAGATATATTTCCTAAATTTACAAATTGTGACACTGTATCACTTCTAGTAGTGCAGAAAAAAATCTTCTCATCTGTTAACTATTGCACATTATTTACTGTACTTGATAGTGTATTTACTGCTATCAAGTCACCATGTCTCTAAATAGTCTTGGTTCTAACAAAGGCTGCTAGTTTTTGTTATATGAAGCAATTACTGGCTACCAGATTAGATCTGGTTTAGTAGGATAGGAATGCATTCATCTCAGATACAATTCCTCTATATGCAATGGATTTTAACAAGGCAGGAAATTAATTTATAATTTACCGTTATCCTATATCAAATACTACAGAAAGCAAGGGTATTCTTTTCAATAATGAGAAAAGAACGATGAATTTTCAGTAATGTCCACTGCTATAGAAATCAGAGCTTTTAATGGTGGCTAAGAACACTTACTTGAGTAGTACAAAATCACTTTAGATATATATGTGTGACTTGAGGCTAAAACCTGATGGTCACTTGGAATTTACGCCACAAACATTAATACAGGAACAGAACTGAAAGTGTTGAGGCACCAATAAATTCAAGGGCAGTAAAATCAGGCCCCATGCAAAAGTTGTTTTCAAGCTGCAGATGACACTACAGAGCATCAGACTATTTGGACTCCAGTTTAATGTCCATGCAAAAATCCTTCTCCAAAAGACCTCTCACAAAAAAGATAATACACATCAGAAGCTTGTAATTCAAGCCTTATCTTCTGGCTTAGCACACAGCATTCAAAAACATTACTGCATGTACAGCACAAGCAGCAGCGAAGTCTGAGGCTGAGGGCATGGGGGTCTGCCCCTTTCAAAAGCAGGAGATTTCTGCTGGGTCAGAAAGGCTGCAGGGCGATGGCCTGCAATCATCCAGGTTCCAGTGGCTACACAAAAGCAGCTCTGACCACATGTATTCTTTTCTTGTATTCTGGGAAGCCAAGTGTATGCGGAAAGCTTTTTCTGCTTTTTTTTTGTGTAATCTATACTGCCAGGCAAATTCCTTCTGAAGTGTTTGGAGACATTACATATAAACTTTAGCCAGTCTCTTGCAATTCAGTGTTTCTTTCCCTTTACAAGCAGAGAAGCTGAAATAAGGTTTTTACTCTGAACAGGGACTGGGAAGAACAGCAATGGTGCCTCCTCTGATTTTTATATTACGTTCAGTTTGCAATTTCAATAAAGATCTAGCTATTTACTAGTTGTCTGCCTGGCCCATTTAATATTAAAAGTTACTATTGCTGACTGCAATATGAAAATTAATAGAAATTCAGGAAGCACAATTAATAATTCTGCCAATCATGCAATGCCCAGGAAGCTTACTCTATCATAACTGCATTAGTGGTGTCACACTAATAAGACAAACCAGCAGGCAAATTACTCATCTAAAAAGAAAGCAAGCAGATTTTTTTTTTTCATGTAGGATAGCAAGGCTGTTAAATTATGTATATTGTTTGACTGTATTCACAGTAACAGCACTTGCCAAGTTCACAGAGGAAGTCACTGCGCAAGCCTAGTTTGTGGGTCTGTGACCCAGGCATTGTCTCTCGCTTTTATAAGATGAGCCAATCAGGTAAAATACGGTTCCACTGAAAACAATGGGAAGTTCATTTTGGTGTTAGTGGAATTATGTCAGTTCCCACAATTATTACTTTTCCAGGTAATTGTTATATTTATTATATGTTATATTAGCTTTAATTAACGATTAATTATTATATTTAGGTATAATTATAATTATATAAATATTACACATTGTACTTATTTTGCACATATATGCAATAGAGACAAAAGTTCTTAAAACATACTATTTAGAGAAAATTATATGTATTCCACATTAAAAGTCCACAATGGAAATGGTTTAATACAGACATTTAAGTTACTCGGGTTTCTAGTAAAATAGATTTTTTGCAGTCACAGATTCTAATCTACTCCCACTAAGCAAAAACAAAGATTGCCGCTCACCTTAAAGCAGCAGAACCAAGCTCTCAGAGTATATTCTTTAAAATATTCTAATTTAAATGTTCATCACTGCTGCAGTAAATAGCATACATGTCTGAGGATTCCTATCTGCAGTATCAAATAGGAGGTGACTTAAACTGTTTTAGTCATGTCCATATTAATTCAGAGTTCTAGCAAATTCCCTATGTACAATTTTTCAATTGTAAGTCGAGTCCCTAATGGGAAGCGAAGACAGCTTTAAAGTACCATTCACATGCAATTCTTGGCAGCTGACCCACTAAAGCAGAGTTTGGAGACTCGTGCTTTGCACTGCTATCATTTCTGTGACTAGCTTCCTTCTCTCTCAGTGGGGCTCCTGCTGGGAATGTAACACACATCACTGGAGTAAGCAGTGATGTGCCAGTCTGCATCTGCTACAAAGCAGCCTAAAAATAAAACCCAATTGGACAATGCCATTTGGTGTACAGCAGCACACAGTCTAGTAACGTAAACCAGGCTGTCAGCAACGAGAAATGATTGTTCAGCTACATGCCAAACAAATCTCTGGGTCTTAAAAAACCCAGAAACTATCCTTTGATATTCATTTATAAACTTAAATCTCTCAAGATTTATTATCATTGCAATTTAATGAATTTGCAGCAGTGAAAGCATAATGAGAATGTCTCCTCAAAATTTACTATTAATATTGTAAGAAATCAGCCCATCTTGCAGCTTGTTTCGGTTCAAGGAAGTCCTCTGGTAACGCAGATTTTGTTTTAGAAGGTGTCTACCCTTCAGGTTGACATTTTTTGCTGTGCATATCAGATGAGCCCGATTCTTCTGCCAGTATCTCTTTAAAACCCCAGTTCTGGAGACTGAATCTTTTTGAAGAGACCTACATGTTAATGTTGTTCTTTCCACAGGTTCTGTTTGAAACACCTGCCTCTTATTTTTTTTGCTTGTGTGTATTATCAAATTCCTTTAATTTAAAAGGGTATGGCCATACAGAGGGCACAAATGACTAATTAAATGCAAATAATTGCAGGCTTTTAAGCTACTGATACAAGTCTGTGCCTCATTCTTCATGCTACCATACAATTTTGCAGGGGGAAAACTCTACAGATCTTTGTGTTTTTGAGGTTTTCAAATTCCTTTGAATTGGATTTTGAGCATATTTACAAATAATATTCTTAATTTAAAAATTGCTGACCTTGAAACAAATGCCCACATTTATTTTATGTAAAATGGGAATGCAATTAGGTACAGAATAGAATCATATTAACTGTGGGTCCTGGACCTTCAATGAGATCTATGTGTAAACAGATCTCACTGCAAGATCTGCACCATGATTTTTAAAATCATTAAGTAAAAACATGACCGAAGCTAACAGGCTTTAAATATCTCTTGTTACTGCCACTATAGTTCAGGCTGGAAATCCCGAAATTACATGTATACCATTGTACAGCTGTAGCAATGAACTTTACAAAAAGATTTCTGTTTATGTATTTTCAGAAAAATGATTACACACTCTTAAAAACATAGGGTATAAAACCACTACAGATTGAACTTCATTCTTATTATGGCCTGTGCTGGTTTTCCAATTCTACATGCACAAAACCACGAGAGAGAGTGTCCCAGAGTATTATGAGCTTGATTTTCTCAGGAAACCACCATTCCTAGACTTGTGAGACAAAGCAAAACATGAAGTTTCATGGAACTTGCAATCAGAAGGCCAAATTTAGCAACTCTAAAGACTGTCAGGATGTTATTTAATCCATATGAGGAGAAAAACACAACTCCTGTTAGGAACAAGTGTGTCTAATCCCCAAATCCTACTTTTCTGAGACTATCATTGGGGTCACCCTGCATACATAGTCAAGAGCTTGTTAGCTGGCACAGGGGTCAAGCTCACATGCTCGCGGGCAGTTATTCCAGGAAATAGCAAATGATGTTAGCTCAACGACTCTACAGATTATTTGTTCTCTAGAAATAATATTGAGTAGACTTGGGGATAGATATGCATGTTGTACATTTTAATTTAAGAGCACATAATAATAGAAGTTTTTCACTACTTTTATGATTATTATCTGATACAGTCTCTATGTCAGGACAGACATCTCCAAATTTGTACAGAAGAGGAAATATTTATACCTGCTTTGTGTCCCCAACTCAATGCTATTTATAAGCCCTGATGCTACTGCAGTTTATTTACCATCTTTTTCTATTTGTAGCTTTTGGTATCTTTAAAAATAAAGACAAATATGATAAATCAACTCTATGTATTTTTATCATATTAATCTTTGTAAAAACAGGTAATCCATTTATTTCTCACAATATATATGGTAACAAAGATAAGACAAATACATGTGTTTACCTGTGCATGTGCATTTCTTGGCATGCTGAGCTGGATAAAAACTGATTAGAGCTAGCATTAGTGAAATATCAAAAATGATGGGCATATCATTCTGTATTACCTTTAACTCATACAGAGAAAGCATGTATTTAGCTTACTTAGAGGAAGCTAAGCATAAGCTACTTTACTGTGATAAATTCATGGTAGGTTCGCTTACTAATTAGTTCCCTTACTAATTAGGTTTTTATTTCCTATATGACTATGCATTTCAATCTCTTTTTTTCTCCTTTTTCTTTTATGCCAAATGGAACATCTGTCAACTACATCACCATGTCTGAAATATTCTCCCATTAAAAAGGAAAAAAGAGTATACTCTGTATCCTATTTATTGCCTTCTCATCTTCCTACTCTTGGAATTACAAAGATCCTCAGGTATTGAGGATGCTCAATGCCACTACCAAAGCTTAACAGTGAAAGATCTATATCATATCATTTCTTCATTCTAACTCTTGGAATTCCAAAAGAAAACTAACATGCAAGATCCAACAACAGAAAACAACTGATGTACAGAATTTGTATGGCTTACAGATTGTTTTACTACTCCATTATGTTTTAGTAACTGTTGGCTTGATGTTGTGTGCCTAAAAGGATCTTAAGTATGTATATTTGGGTTATAGTGTCTTGATTCATCAGTGTGAAATTTAAAAAAAAACCCTGCACCTGTGGGTACTGTTTATCTTCTTCTTTGAATTATTTAGCAGTGCACACACAAAGCTGAAAATCTTTCTCCTCAAATCTCAGTTGTCAGTTGCTACCACAGGGATGTTGTCTCACAGTCCCTCATGCTGACAGGTAGGACAACTCCCACGAGTTGCATACTGCTTATGTGCAGTTCTTGTGGGACTGATGGTTTGTTTCCTGCCTCTCACACCAGCAAGAACTGTGATCTGATTGATACTGACTTGGTAGCTTTTTATACCTCCTTTTATAGTACTGCAGTTGATCAGATGTCATGCAAGAGCTGGGAACCACAGCTATCCATGTCAACAAAACTACACAAAATTTATATTAATGACAGATGAATCAGGACCTTTGGAACCAAATGGCAGTTGAGAGGTTTGCATGTGCCTCTTGAAACAAGGAAGAGGTAAAAATGGAGACAGAGCATGCAGAGAGCACCTTTAACTAGCTCACTCTGTCATAGAGGGCATCTATCTGCCTTAGATGTCCTGGCACATGCACACCTGGAAAGATGGTGAAGAATCTAAAATTATTGTGAGATGCCAGAGAAAAAATTTCCGGTAGCCCTTAAGATTCAAGCAGATGGAATTTCTGGGCTATGGAAAAGACAACTGCAGTGAGCCATAAACACTGTGAGACCTGCTCCTGCATCCTTGGCATGTGTCCAGCAATGCAGGATATTTCCATCGGATAAAACAGCCAGTTGTGTACCATTTTGGCTGAGGAAGTTTAAAAAGCAAACAAACAAAAAGTTACTGGGCACTGTATCACTCAGCTTTACAATGAAGAGAGTTTGTTGCTCAAACCTGATGTCAGCTTTATCAAGAAGAACCAGGCCCAGGTGGTGGACCACAATGCAAGCAAACCAAATAACAGCAGTTACAGAGAAAGTATGAAAGCATTAGAAGCTGGCTAAACAAATCAAGAACCTGAACCAGCCACTGTGGACATTGGCTTTCTTGTTGGAGCTATAGGGAATGGTACTCAGCCACTCAAGCAGTGCTAGCTGCACAGGTCCCTTGGACAACAGACGAGATGGGTTGCCAAGTTTCAGTAGGTAGGTCCCACTTTTCTCTGTCAGACTCCTGAATATCTTCTCAAGCATAGGACAGGCAGGTGGCCAAAGCTCCATCGTGGCCAAAGGCTAGGTTATAGGCATCTCACATTTCATGATGTCACCAGGAGACCCAGACTGGTTTGGATAAGACACCCAAAAGAGGCTCTGTGTTGAGGGGTTTAGCAAGAGTCGTTTATGAAGGAAGCTTTGTCAGTCTCATATTTTGCTGTTCCTGAGAAATGCCTTCCTGTAAACGGATTACTTCAATCCCAATCTCAGTTGGGGCCTTTGAGTATTTCTGTAATTAATGAAGACAATCTAGAGAAAAGACTAGTTCATTCATGTGTCATGTCTGCATCAGATCACAGCTCTATCTACTACATTCTTCTGTATGTTATCCAGTAACTTAGCAAAGTTTCAGACATGAGATATTGGCTTACATGTTTCTCTGTTATCCTTCTGTTCAACCTACTTTCATAATTCCATGTTCTCCATTACAAAATTACTCCTTATTTGGCAGTTTTCTACAATACAAAATGATCTGTATAGGCAAAATGTAATAACAGTACCACTAGGGCAGCTGAAATTAAGTTGCCTTTGTTACAGTGCCCTAACAGAACTAAGGCAATGCAATAGCATTTGATCCCCTGCACAGTCTCCCTGCAACAATCTGTGTTGCAAGAACAACCACAAGGAAGTGCTTTAAAACTACCTTTTCAGCTCCTTCCTAGACCACTTTAAATATTTATATATATATTTATAAACCTGACTAATTTTTGCTGTATTTATATAAACAGAAGTCAAAATAAATATTCTAAAATTCACCATTTATATAGTAACATCTTTAGTATAGACTATTAAGATAAGAATTACATGTCCAATATAAGACACTTAATAAAAAAGTCAAATTCTGTTATCTGAAACATACATAATACCTTAGTGCTATCAGTCATACAAAGTCAAAGAAACAAACCATAATTTGGCAGGTAGCCTCTAATTTCAAACATTTAGTACAAGGGATACTATTTTTCTATATCTGTTTATAAATATTCTAGAATTAATTCTAAAATTTGTTTCACTTCTTAAATAGTGTTTAGGCTCTATTATATTAGAAGCCCTAAATACCCTATTAATAAGTTGGGTCAATTACATAAAATTACATTTCACTCTTAGTCGCAACCTTACAATGGAATATACTTAAATGCCATATAAGTTAAAAAAAAAAAAATCAGCCTAGTTCTCATTCACACATTTACAGTATATCTGTTTTATAACAATCTTCTAAGATCTAGTATTACAAAATGTCATCAACAGTTCTTTGTGTCTCCCAAATATTGTCTCAACACCTCCGTATTTGCTGCATACTTTGAACAGTTCTAAGCCAACTGCTAATGGGTAACAAATAATGAATTCATAATCATTTGCTACTCATCAAAACATATTTTTTAAATATAAAAACTTCTCCAGCATTTAGATGGCCATGCAAACTATTTTACCACAGCTGGCTGAGAAGTACATTTTTGTGGTTTTGCAAGCCGATTCCTTTTTGTGAAAGTTTTCAAAAAAACAAGCAAAATGAGATCCCAGACATCTGAATCACCAGACATTAAAAAAAAATTATACATGTGTTTAAGTAGTTGACTTCCTAAAGCAAAAATAAGAAATGTCAGTGGCCATTTTGTGCATGCAGTTGGGAGTATTCCACTCCTGTGCCCATCTAACTGTTTGCAACAGGCAAAGAATTTGTTTCAGGGTCTAGTCCTCCATTTCAGCACAACTGGAAGACAGTTTTTTAAGCAGAACAGCAATTTAAAAACAAACACATCTTCATTTTTGGACTAGGGACACTGACCTTAGAAATATCTGAAATTCTTCCACTGCCTGTAAACAAAAATGGACTGCAGGCAGTCATGATCATATGTCACTCTTACAAAACATTCTTACTTGTTGGCTACTTTTTGGAAAGGTTATTTGCTGTCAATCAAGTGACAAGTTCTGCTTATAATAATGGTGATGACATCAGACCTGTAGAAGAGAAGATTAGTATGGGGAGTCTAAATATATAAACTAGAAGGTCATGGGACATATCCAACGTCAATTGAAGTCAATGGCCTCCATTCACTTTGATCAGAACTGGACTGATCCGTGTAGGATTAAGAGATTTTATATAGATATAATATATATATAATTATTTATTTATTTTCCCAATAGCCAGTATCATTGGCTTGCAGCCTAGGATTTTTTAAGGTGACCTGGATCTTTGATTTGTCTGACAAGAAAAAGTGATTGTCCCTATTTTTATTTTTAGGTGGCCATATATAGTTAGTCATGTTCACTCTTTCCAAAGTGGGACTTGCCCTGTGGAGGTAACGGGCAAGAATTTTTTCAAACAGCAGGCTGGGGGCTCTAACCACACATTTCTTTTGCCATTTGGTATTGTTTACAAAGAAGCTGGGCAAGAGGCCAATTCTCATTTTAAGCCTCAGGTTGGACACAATGGTTGGTCAATGTACTGAGTGGTATAAAGCATAGGTCAGCAGCTTTCCTGTCAGGCAGCAAATAACTAAATTTCACTTGTCTGAAATAGGATTTTAGTTGTCCAGGGCTGCAGGACAAAAGGACTGTTCTCACCCTGACAGCTGGAATGGATGATTTGTGAAATGTATTTTTAGAAGTCTTATTTGCCTACGTGTATGCCTGCATTGTCAAACATTCAGACAGCAAGAGCGAGTTAGGCGACAAGCCACAAGGACTGTGACGTTCTGTACAAACTAGATCTAAACCTGCATTTTCATTACTTCTCACCCTCCAACTACAAATTTACAGTCCAAATATTAACACAACACTACTGCTATTCTTCCCGTACTTCAACGTACTATCCCACAGCATTCACAGTAATCAGTAGCCACAAAGGGAAAATCACTGCTGATACAATAGGACATTAGTGATTAAGTCTGTTGTCCAAAATCACCCTGGTTCTCCCCACGTTTCCTTTTCCTGAACATACCTCTATCTGATTAACAGAAACGACAACCGCTTGTAAATCAGCTTTTTCCTTTAACAAGACAATGCACTCTTGAAGGATTTTATTACTAACAGTTGTCCACCTAATCTTGTCCCACACCTTGCCGACACGCATATCCTTATTAACATTTGTACATGGCTATTGTGCCAGTGCTGCCTTTTTTCTGAGCTAATGATTTCTTCCTCCTGTAGCCCATGACATCAGGTTGCAGCCATAATACATTTAAAAGCTGGTTTCCTCTCTCACTAAACAACATTGTTACCATTTTTCTTTAAACAGTGCACTGGCTTCCTTCCCTTCCTCTTCAATGGAGGTCTTGGAAGGCACTTTTCACTTAACATCAGCAGCAAAATCATAAATATAACTGAACGCATCTATTCTATGCTCATTTACATACGACTATTAATAGTTAATCATACTACCATCTTTCAAAATATTTAGAATTCACAAAATGAAAAAAATAAGACTATTCAGTATAAATATGGCATTGTAGGCATCCAGGAAAATAATTTTAATGTACATTGTCACAGTAGATAGCTACACGATATATTTTCTAGTCCTTAAGAGTTGCCTCTTTATTCTGCATTGGCTATTATGCACTTCTGCTGGATTGAATGTTTTCATACTCTGCTTGTATTAAGAAGTGTGAACTTCCTATTTATTACCCAGTCTGTCTTAAACTCCTACCATCTGGTTAAGACATATTAGCTTTAAGGCTAGGATTCTTAACAGTCTTCTGTGCCTTTATGCTCTTAATCTATAAACTTAATCTGTAATAAATTTCAAATGAAATGTCTGATCTTTAGAGACAGTTATGTGATAAAAGTTGTTATACAGCACTGTAAAAAAATTATAATAATATGTAAATAAATCTGGCAAGTCAAAATAAAAAATACGCTTCTTTTGTGTAACTCCACTGTTAGTGTTGATAGAACCAAATTCTGCGCACATCCACTGAATACAAGTAAATCACTAGGATAACAAAATACGGAGCAGATTTGGAAACCTCCTGATGGTGTGAAAGAACATGTTTGTGCGTTGTGTTGAACTGTAAGACCAGGCCTGTAGAACAAATTTCTACCTGTGAATACAGTATGCTTTAGTCAGTATGGCTTATGTAGTTTTGGGATCTATTGGTAAAACTGCATGTTGGTAAAACACATAACACTATTAGAAAAAGTTCTGGTGCATGGCCATCAGCTAGTGCAACGTAATTTGCCAGCTATTCATCCGGGCAGGAAACTTGTGATCCTGTAAAGCACATGACCAAGAACTACAAAGTATGTGGCTTGGAGAGCAGAATGGTTTCTGGAAGGCAGAGCAGTTTGCAGGTGGAAAATGTCAGTAGCTGACCAGGGATTCTAGCTTTCTTTTTGGACAGGCCTGAACTGGACAAGCAACAAGACTCAAGAGCGAGTGGGAACGTTTGCCTTAGTAACTCCTGATGGTTTGCTTCTTCCTGCAACAGTCCCTGGCACTGCTCTGCGCTGGCTACATGACACAACCTCAGCACAAGAGCAACACCTGAGCTCCTGGAGAGCTGCTTGCAGCTAAAAAGCTCCAGACTGGCTACCCTGCTTCCCAAGAATAGGAAATATAAGTATCCCTAAAAATACATGTCTGTTTGTGTGTGTGAATCTCTCTTAATTCCTTAAAAAACCACCAAGCAACACAAAACCAATAAACAGGAGGTATACTGTGGGCTTTTTTTGATTCCTTTTAAGATGTAGCCTCAGTATATGGCCTAGGAGGAAGGAAAACCCATCCCAGTATTTTCTTTTCTCTTGCCCTTCCTCTTCAGCTCCTTCTGATTTCCTTCACATTCAGTTTTTCCTCTTCATACCTATACTTCCTTCCACCCAAAAACTTGTTGAAACCTCATCAGAGTATTTTAATCTTTTTTTTTCCAAATTAATGTTTTATCTACCACTTAGTTAAAAGCAGGAAAAAAAAAAAAAAAGAAAAAAGGCACCTTCTCCAGCCCTTTATTGCACTCTTTCAGTACAAAGAATACTCCGGCACCCCTCTCTCTTGAAGGAGCCAACAACATGACAGCCTTCTGTTCCCTTGTGTGCTTTCCAAGTATTTCCCAGGTATCTCTTAATTTGAGGACTAAATTTACTAGGAAGAGACATGCTTAGTAGACATGCAAGAATTAGAAAAGTTCGGAGGGAACGCACTGATGAGAAGCCCAGTCTGCCAGCAACCATCTGTTATGGAGAAGGAAACAAAGCCACAGATTGCTCCTAGGCAGCTCCCCACAGACACTACTTGAGGACTATTTCTAGCTTGTGGCTAGAAGGTGTCCAATAAATTGACAATTTCACTTCTTCCCACAGAGTTTTCTGATTAGAAGCACTGAAACTGGTGGAAATTACTGTTATTTTCACTTTGTTAGTATCATATCCAAGTGTGTGGGTTTGGGTTTTTTTGGGGGGGAATTAGAGCCAGATGATCAGATGCTTAGCCCTGTAGGCAAAATTTTTGCTTACATATATTCCAACAGTTTTAAACTACTCTCCTACTATTACACATTACCTTATTTCCTAACTTCTACCAGACTTTTCTGTACGTTATTAAATGCTTTTTCCATTTAAAATGTAAGATTCTAAATAAGCCTCGGAAATAAAAAATAATCACCTTCTACTAAGAAAGACGGGATTAAGAGAAGACTATTTCTATGGAAATAGGATTTGAAAATACATCGTATTGCACAGCAAACTTTTCTGTATAAAATCGGCATTAAGCCGTAGAAATAATAACAAACCAGTTTAAACTCACACAGCAAAGCCATCATAGACCAGGCCTGTTTCTGTACAACGCCTAAAGCTGGTAGCACCATGGCAGTTATGCCCAAGGGATCAATCTGAGATAATTTTGATGCATTTTACCTAATTCCCAAATAAATCCATTTAATAGCAGCGTTGAATTCTGCCGTGTGGCCAGCTAGCGAGTTTGAGCGGAAGAGGAATGCAGTGCTTCGCAGGTGCCGGTGGCCATCCCCGTCACGAACGGCTCTCCTGAGAGGAAGGACACTGCTCAAAACAGCGGAACGTCGCGAGTAACTTCATTATTTTAAGCACGTATCAGACATTCACCGACACCCCCCCTCTGCCAGCCCGCCCCTCACCCTCGCTCCCCTGCAGCCCTCGCAGCCGGGGCCCGTCCCG
>NW_020799113.1:7970944-8035244 GCF_003259725.1 Athene cunicularia
TGTGCCGTCGGCCTGCCCGGAGCTCACCTCGTCGCGGTGCCCGCGGTGGGTTCTCTTCGCGGCCCCTGGCCCGAGGGCCTGCGGGCAGGGCTCTCCCCGTCCGGGCGGCCGCTGCAGTGGGCGGCACTCGGGCGGGTTTTTCACCTGATGCTCTCTGAAAGCGCTGGTGGTTGTTACCTGGCCTTTATTGCGTTGTATGCATTTGCTAACTGCAAGCAGAAGAGGATAACGC
The DNA here is from genome assembly GCF_003259725.1 of Athene cunicularia. Lineage (NCBI taxonomy): Eukaryota > Metazoa > Chordata > Aves > Strigiformes > Strigidae > Athene > Athene cunicularia. The sequence goes on from NW_020799113.1 coordinate 7,971,177, forward strand.
GTTCTGGGTTGTAGCTTCAAACTTTACTAATATACCTTTGCTTCTCCCTGCTTGGGGGGTTTGTTGTTTGAATGGGGAAGCGGTGGTGCAGGTACGTGTCAGGTGGATGTTGGCTTAGAAATTTGGAAGAAGTTAAAAGATCTTGTTTGTTTGTTCTGTGTGAGATAATAAACCTTGTCACAAGTATAAATCGGCCATTATTATTATCATTGTTGGTTTTATAGAGGAACAGACGTCTGGGTGTCGTGAAGAGTGGCTCACGTCAGTCGTGTGTAGCCTCAATAACCTGTTTGGCTTTTCCGAGTCGGTCAGCCTGTGGCTCCGGAGGCTGACGCATCTGTCAGAAGGTTGAGGCTTGGTTCCCGAAATGGCACTGCATCTTGTAACTGCCAGTGTGGCTGTTGGATAATCTCAGATCTGGAGGTTGGAGAGACAGTCGCTGTGGATTTTAAGGTTATTGTTTGACGTTTCTGTTTTCTTAGCCTGGTGCTGCCTTGCAAAGGGGCGGTGGTGCTTTTGAGGAACTGTTGTTGTTTTCTGTGGGTAATGGGCGGCTGAAGCTCCTGCGGTCCGCTCCCCTGCCCTCACCTCTCTGAGGTATGTGGTGTGTGTCCTGTAGCTCCCAGCCACCTGAAGGGTTTGGTATGCAGCTCGTGGGATCAGGAGTGTTGGCCGATCTTAGTATGTGCCCAGGTGCTATTTGTGTATTGTGGATATCAACATGATTTTGCACTTGGCTGGAGTCTTTTATGAAGCAACATTTTTACAGAAGATAAGCTGAACCCCTCTGTAAAGAATTGCTATTTTTCCAAGTTAAAGACTTGCCCATGGTTTTCTTTTTTTTTTTTTTTCTCTTCTGTACTTTCCCTTCTAGAAGGAAGGACTTTCTCAGTATTTAATCTGTGGTTGTGAAGGTGTGTTTCAGGCCAACATATGTGTTTCTGGTGCTTTGTGGAACCTTTTGGGCTGTGAGGAACCGGGCAGAAGGCAGCACAGAGCCACTGCTTCCAATGCATCTTGTGGTGCTGCTTCCTAGATCGGTATAAGGCATAAATCTGTTAGTGTTTGTTTTTTTGAATTGGGAGTTACTTAGAGATGTTAGGAAACTAGAAATAATGCATACAGGGAATATTCTTCTAGTCAAAAGTCTCTTCTGAGACTGAAATTTCATTAACAGGTAAATAATTCTTCATCAAACTAATATGAAAATATTTGCTACAGATGTTTAAAAGAGAAGTCTAGGTTTCTTCCGCTTCTTAGGCATCAACTTGTATTTGATCACTTGACTCCTCTTCCACTGGATCTTATTTTTCTGAGTTTTTTTTTTTCTTCTTGCTGTCTCCAACCTGAGAGCTTTTTTTCCTCACTTCCCATTACTTGTTACTTTTCAACACCTTTTCTTCTCCATACAAATGACAGCCAGTTTTTCTTTGCAGCAAAGCAACTGTATTTTTGCTGTCCTATAAGGTATAAGTAAGCTTCGCTTTATACCCTGAATTAACTGTAGTTTTAAGTATTGCTACTTGCCTCTTGTTACTCAAAACAGGATTGTGTCAAGAGAAATTGGGCTGCTGCTTTTGTTTATGTAGTGGTACTGTAATAGGGAAAGACTTGTTCTTGGTATGATGAATGCTGGTACACCAGAAATCCTCGTAATGATAGTGATTAATGGGTGCTGCTCAAAATAGCTATCAGTGATATGACTAATTGTGCCCTATGAAAAGAGCTCCTTTATTCTCAGTAATCTCAAGGTGTTTCTACAGTTTTAGAGAAATGCCTGATCTGTGCAGGCAGAGCTGCACAGTGAAATGAGGAACTTGCAGTGAACTATGGCAATTCTTTAAGAGCTTGCTGCTGCACTGCAAAACCACTTGAGGCTGAAAATGAAGACTATCTCCTTGTGGTTACTGTAGGTAGATAGAATATTATTACTGGAATTGGATGTTAGCCAGAGCAACACCCTACATGTTGGAAACAATGCCAGGGTATTGTTAGTAGCTATAGAAGGGGTTTTATATCATACATGAAAGATGACATTTCCAGCAGCATGGGTAACCTCATCACAAAACATTGTGCTCAGAGGGCAGTTGGCTCTCTTAGGCTTGACAAAATCTACATTGTAATCACACCGGTCCTCCTAGAGCTTGATGATATGTCTGGATTAGTGTTTCTTAAGCTTCATTGGCCTTTGGGTAACAACAGTTTATTAGTAACATGCCGCAGGCAATCTTGTGCTCTCCAGGCAATATCGTGTTCCGTGTTCTGTTTAGATTTTGTATGTGTTGTGGTTGAAAGCAATGCTGGAAGCTTATATGGGGACTGCAGATCTAAAACATAGAAGGTGCTGTTTCTTGGTATCTGTAAAATCTGAAGTTCTGCCTGGTAGGATGAAAAAGTATCTTGAAAGTTAAGTAGAATTTGATAAAGATGAGTTCCAAACTCCCTGAGAAAAAGGTAGTAGTAGTTGTGTTTTGTTGTGCCTCTGTCTTCGTGTGGGTTTCTTCTCTTCTGCTCTTTGTGTACCTCAAGATAATTTCATGGCAGGAGAGGTTTAAACATTCATCCTTTCTGCCACTGAAGAAACTGTGAAGGTATGTGTGTGGGGAGCAGGAGACATTTGTTTCGCAAATACTGCTTTGCAGGTTAATTGCTGATTTGATCCAATATGATGCCAGTCTTCTAGTGTTCTGTGAATAAACCATTTTGATCCGGTCCTTGAAATTTGCCAAAACAGTAATTAAAAAAAAATTTTTTTTTCCTATGAAACTTCAAAAAGATGACTGTGTTAATGAGATGTGTTTTACTTTGCTCTAATACGACAAGACAAATTATTTTGAGAACTCTGGTCTTGAAATATCAGTCTTGTCTTACTCTGCTGTAATTAATGAAGAGTAGTGTGTTGATCACTTAAGATAATTTGGAGGGATTCATCTGTGTAGTTCTATTAAGGTCATAAACTGTGCATGAGGCAAACTGACTTCCAGGGTCCTGGGCTGGAGCAGCCTTTGTACAAGAGAAAGAGGGGTGTGTGTCCAGGAAACAGCAGAATAGAGGGACTAGAAATGCTGGTTAAGCTTTGACAAATGAAAGGAAAGGGCTGGAAGGGGAGTGTGGAGTGCTCCAGGTGTGGCTGGGGGAGTCCTGAGATGTCTGAGTGAAGATCAGTGTGGGTGTATCTGAGGTGGGAGTAACTGAGGCTCTGCGAGGCTTTTGGGCACATTCAAGAGCCTTCATAGCAAAGTTAGCCATTTCTCCAGCTGTGGTATTGCATACCATCGGTAGTACCTTGGCTTCAGTCTAATAGTAACATACAGCAGCTTATCAGGGCAAGCACCTATTAGAACTTTTAATTAAAAAAAATCAGGTTTGAAGTGGGATATTCTATGGATTTGCTTTGAAGAACTACTTTCACGAAGGAAATGCTGTCCCTTCCAATGAAAGCCCTTGTAGAAGAACAGCATAGCACCAGTTGATAGAAGAATTTTTGCTGTATTAGCTAAAAAGCAAAACAAAAATTTTAAAAAGTTTTTGCTGTAAAGTAGCTGGCCATGTTTTTTAAAATAAATTTTTACTTTTTGTGTTTTTACTGTTAGGGTCACATCAGAGAAAATAATTCCTTGGGAAACATCTTTACGATACCTCCCTAAACTGTGACCAATTTCTGCATAACTTTTTTAGTAAAATTTTTTCTTTGAAATGACTGGTGCATATTTTCTGGTTTAGGCTAGCTAGATATTGTCTTGCAACATAGCTCTAGACCTTCTTTGTGGTCTTTTGTTTCTTGCTTTTCTAACAGTTTTCTGCTTTTTCAAGTGGTTAGGGTTTTTTTGGTCAATGTCCCTCTTTGTTTTGTTTCATCTAGTCATGTTTCGGTGGGGTACTTGTCAGATGCTAATGTTTTCTGTAAGCATTTCTGTATTACAGCATTGCAAAAGATGGATTATTTGGAAAATTTCAGCAGGAAGATCTCTCTACTACCTTGTCAGCCACCCCTTCTCAGGTTTACGTATTCTATTTTTGTTCTTTCCTGACACTATATGTGTGTTAGCATGTTTTCTTGTAACTTTCTAAGTGGTTGTTTAATAACAGTATTTTAGGTGTGATTCTTGTTTAGTTGTGCACTCAACGTTGACATTTAAATGGTACTGTCTAATTACAGAGAATTCCTCACAGGCTCTGTGCAGTGTACTCTGTGATCTGGGAATGGAACAAAACTCCTCAACTTAAACAGTTTCTCAATGTAATGGAAAGCTTGTTTCTCTTGGCAGAAACAATAATATTTACCTTTGATTCTTTAATGCTTTATTCTAACATGCTGTATTTTGGGAACTTTAAAGCAATCTATGGAATGTGTAGTAGAGGAGAGGGTAGGGGAAGAGTAGGGAGAAAGGACGTGGTGGTCATTTCCTCCACTTCTCCACAGGCATCCCTAGCATGATCCATTTGTGTGAGAGTTACCTAGCAATGAAATATATCTTTAATCCTGTCAGTAACTGAGTGTGTTTAGTTTCCCAAGTAAATTACCCTGCTGTGATAACTTGGTATGTTTGTGAGTTTCTGGAAGGTATTGGGAATTCCTCTGGATTTACTGGGGTAAAATTAGATCCTTTGAATCATGTCCACATGGTCTGTCTGATAACAGGGTATGCAGAGAAACATTTCTAGGTATTTTTTTTGTTTATGGAAGTTGAACTTCCCACTCTTCCGTACAGATTACAGAACTTGGCTGATTGTGCTTCAGAACAGTTTGAGTCCAAGTACAAGAGTTTCCCCAGAGAAAGATAAAGCACCTGAATGTCTGAACAGCTCACATTCCAGAAAAATCTGGAGATCTTTTAAGTGTTGTTTCCTAAGAGTCTAAGTACAAGGTAATATTTTAAAAAGTTCCTTAAGTATACTTGAAGCTGTCAGTCTCATCCTGAAGCAGCTAGACATTCTTTTTGTGTGGCCCAGCATATAACAGAAATGCTGAAAACTGGTGAAAGCTGTAGTGACTAGAAAGGACAGACAGAGAAACACTCCTTTTGTTGTTGTCTTTTCTTGTGTCTGCATCCTCACAGCTTGAGTAAAAGACTGAGTATCACAGGGGAAAGATCACTTTGGGTAAATGTAATTCTATGCCAGACTCTAAAAGATTTGAGGAACATACTCTCTTTCTGTTGAGTTTTACAAAATTGTTCTCAGAATGCTATTTGTAAGTCTTGCACAAGATGGTATTGTGTGGAAGGCAGAAGAATACAAGGAGGAAGAAACTACCTAAAAATTTAATTCTTCCAGATCTGTATGTTCTTTTGCAGGCATTTCTCAGGGTAACATCAATGTAGAATATGTTAATCATCTCCAGATGTTCAGAAGAAACCATGTTTGTCAAATGAAGGTAAAAATGAATGCAGGTTTTCATAATTTGTTAAAGTCAGCTGTGTTTAGTAGAAGATGGAAAGATCCTGAGGATATATTATTTGGTGGGAGGGAAGAATAGCAATATTGCCTGCTGTGGAGTGGTCTGCAGTTCTTTGTCCAAACAGGAACTGAAGCTGGGTGGTGTAGAATGGTGTTAACTAAAACTGTGCAAATATGTGGTTACAACATCAGTGAAATCAAGAACATTAATATGGTGCTGAAAAATAGACCTACTGTTAAATAAGCATGTATCACATAGAAAAGCTAAAACCTTTATTAAATAAAAAGCAAGAGAATGAAAAAATGTATACAATTTGGTAGTGATCGGGATTTTGTTTTGCTGAGTTCAGTTCTGACTGGTGCAAAGGAAATGACCAAGACTGTCAGATTACCAGTGTTGTCAGCAGGAAAGCAAAGGTTTGAGTGGATACTTGTACATTCTTCACCTATGGAGAGCAAACTGGGAGTACTGTACTAACTCAGTAGCAGAGTACAAATGAACTCTGTCTTTCTACTGATGTAGATACGCAAGTTATGATACAAGCAGTGTTAAGGTTTTGGAACTTGCACTTCTGTTTTAGCTATTTTTGAAGAGAAGTTGCTGAAGTTTATGTATAGACCAACAGGGTAGCTTAACTAACAATTTAAATTTTCTAAATTAATGCAAGTGTAAGTGGAATTTCAATTCTGTGGCTTATTTGTCTTAAGAGACTTCCATGCTGGTGAAAACTGTATGGGGTGCTGAAAGGAAATGCCAATTACTAGAACAAAACCCTGAAAAAAAGAGCATGTATACTGTTACTGGAAATAGTTTGGTTCTGTATTAAAACGTTGGAAGTGTCCTTACTCAAAGAGCTTCCAGTCTTTCTCTCTGTCTTGTGTTGCTTTCAGGAAGAGAATGAAAATGTTTTCTCTCAAGCAGTCCTGTTAGATCTCATAATAAAGTTATTTGTCAAAACATTGCAATGATTTCCAGGGCAACAGATTGTGATATTGAATTCAGCACTTTGACCTCATTTCAGGTCTGAAGAGGAGTGAGTGTGGTAATGTTTTAGACAAGTTCTTACAAAATAACTTTGGTAATTAGCAAACTTTATATAAAATTTGGCCATGAATTTAACATGGCTTTGTTCACAAGTTCAGTTTAGCAGAGGTATTCTATAGATCCAACTTATCAACCCTGATTCTCTTTCATATAATATTTGGTCTTAAAACTGAGATAGTAATTTGTCTCACAGGGCAGCATATGGTCTAGTTTGGCACTTTGGTCAGGTGCACTTACTGCTTTATCTGTGTGGAAATGTGGTACATCTGACCTGCGCTATTTTGAAATTAATCTGTTCCTTAGTTTTGTGGTTAGAAAAGATCCTGGTCTGGTTAAGTGAAATCTATTGCTCTGCAGATGTTGCTGGACATGGGATCTTTTGAAAACCACTAATGACACATTTTTTACTTCTGTATAGGAATTTTACATTTTTGTGGTGATGGATTGGTATGATGGAGTAAATCTGTAGTTGACACACGAGATTTAGAGAAGTGTTTTTTGGGAAGAGTGCATTTTCTGCCTTTGAAGACACAGCAGGAAAGGAGTTGTTTTTTTTTTCTTTTTTCCGTATTAGTTTCTGGAACAGTTGAGTTTTAGGAGGTTTGATTAGGCTTGTTTGATATAGTCAGACAAATGAATAACAGACCATGATTTGCCTCTTAATTATCCTTCCCCTGAACATGTGTTAAAAGATTCTAGCTCGTCTCTCACTCTACCTTATCTTTCCATATCACAGTGACCATGAGGGCTGCAGAGGTCCCTTTCAAATAAGATGCTGTCTTGCAAGCATCAGGAGGTGTTTTTATCACTGAATCTCTAACGCTATTTAAGTTGTTGCTGGTGAGATGTCAGAGCAACTATTCCGAAACCTCTTAGTGTCTTTGATTCTGGATGTTTTTCTGAAGAGTATTCTTTAACAAGACACATTGGACTGAACACAGTGGTGTGAACTGTTGTGGCTTAGAGATACCAGAGTTTGTGGCTCAATAGCTCCTCTGGCTTTAAAGGTACAATATATTAAGTTTAATTGGTTCTTAAATAGCTGCATAGAGTTTGCTTGTGCAATATATTGACTTGTGGGGTTTTTGGTGACAATTTAGTGTGTCTTTAAACTTCTCAAATCAGTTTGAGGAAATACTTGCAGATTAGCATGTTGCTGTTGGTCTCTTGAGAATCACCTGCCCTTACCCTCTTACTTATTGTTTTGTGTTTTGGTGTATGCTTCTCTGTCCCTTGCACTTTGGGGGACTATTCACAGAAAATGTCTGTCTAGACTCTGCCTTGTCTTGTGTTTCAACACCTTTTGCTATGTGTTTGTCCCCCTTGAAAGGTCTTCATGGCCCTCAACTTTGTGCGCTGTGATAGAAGAAGACTACTGCTAATATGAGTGATAAAATTTGACTTGACATTAAGTTGTCATAACTTAAACAGATACATAAGCATTTTTATGGGCTTTTTCAGCTTCACAGTGCAGCCAGTGGATGCTTTTCTCTGATGTAGTATGTTGTTACTGATACTTAACTGTAAGTTGCATCCTGAAATGGGAGGAAATCGTGTAATTCAGTTAGTGACTTTCTGCTAAAAAGTTGAACCTGTATTTTGTTCTGAAATTGTTTTAGCGCAGATGAGGCAGTTTCTTTTCAAAAATTCTTGTGGTTTCAGGGAAGTAATATATTGTGTCTTCCTTGCATATGCTATTTGATATATTCTGTTCTGGTGTGCAAGTTTCTCATCTCCCCTGTGTTGGTTGTTTTTCACTGCACTCTAAATCATGTATCAGGAAAAACAAGGGAAAGTATAGTTTATGACACTTTCTATACTACATTATTATGCTCCTTTTCCTTTTAACTTAGGGTTTTATAAGTGATACAGTCCTCATAATTACAAGCATAGATAGGGAGGTATGCTTTATTTTGATCCAGTTGTTCAGTTGAGGAATAAATTATAATATGAATGTAGGGCATCTTGCATGCTGTGTCTGTGCTAAATATTTTTCTCTAAAATGAATCCTAATGTGAGAAAAGTCAAACTGGTGTAATTTGGAACAGTAGACTTGGAGCAAATATGATGCACCTAAATATGTGTGAAGATTGATTATAGGGCTTGGTAGCATGTGGAAAACCAGATCGTGCCCCAAAGCACTGTTGACTTAGTGGACTTCTTGTCCCTTATTTAGCTGTCTCTAAAGGTTTGTGTTGTGAGGGTTTTTTTCCTGCTTCTTTTACATCACATTGTTGATTTAAGACCTATAGTTCATTGGCTTTCGCTTACCTTATGCTGTCACAGGCAGATAGCATTTTGGCCAAAAGACAGTGTTGTAAGGACAGTATTCCGTCTGACATAGTCCAGACCTGGTGATCTCAGAAGACCCACTTAATATATTCTGGAAAAAAGCAGAGAATAGTAATTGCAGCTGTAGAAAATCACTGAAAGGGGAAGCATTTGACAAGCTGATTTATGTATGCATCAATTATGTGTCCTTAAATGCAAGATACCCTTGTCTTAGTACTGTTGTGTATTCCAGTGTTGTGTATTCCAGCACTGATAAGACCTTCTATATCTTTTAGGTAAGAACCAGCATTTTAAGAAGTAATACTTAGAAATTGTTGCCTTGTAGTTGATGTGAAGGAAAGAATCATTTTTTATTTTCACTGGTGAAATTATTTTTTTTCCTAAAACTGCTACTTGTGTTCTTCCATGTGGAAGGTGTTGCCTCAGCTTGAACGGGTGGTAAGCTGTAGGTTGTGTAGCAGGTACTTGTGGCATACTCACACTTACACTGTAATGCCTCCACTACTGCTTTCTTCTTGTTTGTTTTCTTTTCTCTGTTCATAGGTTTTGGTTTCTTGTTAAAGACCTTCATATTGAAGACTGGTAAAAAACATATAAAAATAACTACTCTTAGTCATACATTCAATGAGTAATCATTGAGATTACTCAATATAATCTTTTAGAATTAACAAATAACTAGGTAAAAAACTTTTCATTCATGTATGAATAACAAACTTAAATCTGACAGAAATGAGAATAAGATACTAATTTTTTTACAGCATTGATGTAAAACCTAGATGCCACAAGATTTTTTTTCACTGGTATCTAGAAGGTAGTTACCTTCTAGGAACTTACTAGTATAGATTGCTTAATATAACATTGAAATTGGTTTTTATTAGTAGTGAATAAGTACCACTTCTGACCAAAAAAATTCAGTCTTGTCCAAAATAAAGACAAAGAAATGTCTACGTAAATGGGGTCTATGTGTTTCAACTTCAGAGGCAAAGAAATAACCAGCATAATCACCTGAAAGATATGAAAAGCAGTCCATGGAAGAATTTTCTATTCCAGACAGAATAATACGTTAGCTGTAGGAGGAGATAAGACTCCATTTTACAAGTGGCTATACTGTTTAAAATTACTTGCTGGCATGCATACAGCAACTTGGAGAGGAGCATCATGCCTTACTAATAGCATTTGAGAGCCCTAGAATATAGTTTAATCTAAAACATAGTTTAATTTTGAATATCATGTGATACACTGTAAAGCAAGCCATCAGTTTTGTTGCCAAGCCCACCATGGTCTAATTTTCTTACGCTGCTTAACTCAGTCACTCTGCTTTTCTTTCCTCCCTGTGATTATTCTTTTTTCCCAACTTTTATTGCTTTTTACCTGTTTTACACTTTAATTCACATTTAAAAAATCTCCCGTTTGTATGTATTACACAGTGAGGATTGGAATGCTAGCTGAAAGATGGGAAGAGGAATCTGCTGTGCTGAAAATGTGAAAGATTTCCTGTTGTTCTGAACTCTGTTCGGTGTAAGTGTTAGTGTCTGTGCAGCTGAAGCACTGCTTAAACTCTCCTGCTGCACAGCAGTACGTGAGTGGTAACTGAGGATAAAAATCCCTTGATGTATCAAATAATACTCTGTGGTTAGTCCTAGTTCTGACTGTAGTACACGTTGTTCCTAATAAAATAATAAATGCGAAAAGTGGTATGGTCTGCCTCAGCTGCATAGTGTTACTCGACACTTCAGAAGAAGGTAATTATTTATTTCCAGAATGGAAATTTTGAGAAAATGACTCATTGAACTTCAAATCCCTTAAGAACATATATCATGTAATATGCACATAACAGGTATTTGTAGGTATATGCAGGAAATACGTGTTTTGTATTGTTGATAAATATATAAATACCTTGGTGTGTAGTAAGGTTGCGTCTCTAATACTGTATTTTTTTAACTTGCTGGAGTGAAGCTAAAAGTAGGAACAAGAAATTGAAAATAGAGCCAATGTTGAATTAAAAGCAAAGAAAGTAAGATACATTTTTTTTCTCAAAAATTGCAGGTAACTGCAGAGTTGGTATTATAATTGCTTTTTTGAAAAGAAGATGCAAAAAATAAATGTAGCATGCCTGTGTTTCTTCACTGTAGCATTCCCTGAGAGATTTCCACAGTATTGTATGTAGGCTTATGCAGAATATGGAAGTTCTAATTGCCTGAGAGAATAACTCTAGAAACAGAGGAAGATCCTTACAGAGCCTTGGAAGAAAAGATTAGTAGCAGTAGGAACACAGTTTTTCAGGCTTTTTTTTTTCTATGTAGTGCTTTGGAGAACAGGAATGGATTGAAATCCTTCCTGCAAAAGCGTGTTAGCTGTTTTGTTTGCATTTTCTGCTGCCATCAGTAATTCAGGAGCAGAGTACACACAAGTTCAGGATTTTGTCAAAGCTTGCCTAATGGGGGAAAAATGTGAAAGAAAATCTATTATCTGTAAATGGAGAACATACTAAAGAACTATAGTGGAAGTTTGAGCCTTGGATCCTAGGGTCTAGCAGCAGGGTTCTTTCCAGTTAATTGTTCGGGGGGGGTCTGTTGCTGTATTGTTTATCTTAAAGCAGATGTAAGGTGAACTTTTTGCCTAAGTGATGATTTTGCTTGCTTTGTCCTGAAATGTGTTGAAAGAGTTGTTTCCATAGTTCTGATTATATGGAGCAGTACTGGGCATTGAGTTTGGTCCAAGTCAGTCTGGCTGAGCTGTTGCCACTGTGTGATGGTTCCGCTGGGGTTGAAAGGACTTGAAAGTAGTGAATATGTGGGAATGCCTTAGACAAGTTCCCACAGAAGGTCCCTGGCTGTGGTTCTTGAGGTGTTGGTTACAGCCGTGTCTGGCTTTGTGCAGGGAGGGTGGGTTTCGTAGCAGGCTACAGGCTCCCCCGGCAGGGAAGCTGCATGTGGGCTGAATCAGGTGTGGTGTGGAAGTTGTGGTAGATAGCGGAGAGTCAGAAGGCACATGTTGTCTGTTTTGGCCACTCATTTTTCCTTAAATACAATGCTTACTAGATCATGTTAATACTCTTGTAGTTCATATTAATATACTTAATATTTAAAATCGATTTGTTAAATTAATTTTTTAAAGTTAATAAGTGTGGTGTTGAATACCAAACCAAACAATTGGCCATTATGATGATCAGTGTTAATTTCTTTAAGCTCCAGTACTGACAGTAGTAGTAGTAAGAGTGTTGCTGTTAGTACTATGATGCCTTCACCTGATGATGCTGGTGGGCTGTAAGTGGAAGACATTATTTTTCAGAAATTCTTCTCAGGTCTCCTTTCAGAAATTTTAGAAAAATCCCTACGTTTTCAGTGGTCTCAAATGTTTTTTCAGATGCTCATTGAGTAATCTGAATGTTCCATATAAACTACTGTATGTTAAAAGGGTTGTTTTGACTTAGTGGAATGTTTATTGCATGCTTTATCCAGAATTAAGGCACAAATTATGCATTGCCAGCCTGCATCGCTTATTGTACTCCAGGAGCTCTTTCCCAATGCAGTAAGGATTTTTAAATGGTCTGAAGTATGGATTTACTTTGGTACATACTTTGTTTTCAGTGTGAGGACTTTAGAATTGTTTCTGTAACTTTCACACTAAAAACAGAGACCCTGGGGAAAATATTAAAAAAATATATTTGCATTGACAAGCAATATTATATTATGTATTTTACAGAGACCACAGTAATAAAATGCTTTAATGAATTTAGTATTCTGAAATAATTGGGTTGTTGGACAGTAATGTGATACACTTTTTCCATTTCAATAACAGTATCCTTTTGAAAACATACTTGCAAATATTTTCCTAGTGCTATGATAAATTTTTGTGGCTGTCATTCATTGACATGAGAATCTCAGTGAGGTTTTTTGAGATGTTTCTAGTCCTCATTTTCGGGTGGAGTAGAGAAGCTTTCAAATGTTGACCCTTAAGACTCAATGAAGCTACCATTCAAAATATGTTTTTATAACATCCTTTTTTTGCTGAGGGACAGTCCTAAATTGCAATTATTGTTTATGTTGGCAATGTAATTTTAGTTTTTTAAATAAGGAAAGAAAATACTGTTACTCCTCCAGTAACCACCTAGAAATGAATCTCATGTCAGGCTACTTTGACTGCACTGCTCCTGTATCATGCTAAATTTTGCTTCATAGTATAAATAATCTGATAGATATGTTGATGAGATGACTCTTATTTTACAATTTCTATATTTATTGTTTTCGAATCCATTTCAAAAGCCAGCTCTACCTCAAAAAGTTCTCACACTTGTTTTTCTCTAGTCTGATTTATGTTCATTTATCTGGTTTTATTCTTAATTGCTAGAGGCTGTCCTCCCACTTGCACTATTCAATTTTTGTGGAACTACCCATGAATTCAAATGATGCCCTGATGAGAATAGGATGGGAGCTGAAGGAGTAGGAGAGAGAAAGTAGAACAAATTAATGTTACTTTGTAGAACTGCCTGTGCAGACCAATGGAAAACACACTGTATTTATTGCAAAACATGTTAAGGGACACATAAATTTAACAAAATATGGCATAACACTTCATGTCTTAGGTCAAGGATTATTCCTACTTTTTCTAGTTTTACTTGTGTGGTCAAGTTGTCCCATAACTGTGTATGTATAAAATAGAATTCGGAAAGTAATTTTGTGAAGTTCTTGGGGCAATTTCTTTGCTATTAGCATCCTAGGCTGACTAATTTTCTGATTAATCAATAGAAAGTCGTATCAGTATAGTTGGCCTTGTTTTGAGAAGCTGGCTACTCCCTTGGTATAAGCATTATAAATATTTTGGTATGTGGATACACTGGAATTCACTTATTTTAAACTTTCACTGTGTGTAAGTGGAGGTATTCACTAATGCACAGTGACCAAATCGGTTCCTCTCTGCAGGGTAAGCACGCAGCCAGCCGAACAGTGACAGATGTTCCCTCCATGCTCCGTGGGGGTGTGTTTTCTGGGACTGAAAAAGCTTATTTTGGGGTAGGCAGAAGAAGCATGTGGCTGATGGAAACACAGACGTGTACTTCTGACTCTCTGAGAGGGCATGGCTGTGTCAGACTGCAACTTCCAGCCTTGGGTCGCATCCTGGAAACTTCTTGTTTTTCAGCACTTCGGAGACAGAAAAATATTTTTTCGTTCTTCTGGGAGTTGTTCTGATTCAAAGTGCCTTTGTGGGAGAATCTGTGCATGGAGGAACATTTTGCTCTAGCAACTTTACAAATTGGGTGTAATTAATAAAAATATGTGGATAGTGCTAATTAATTAAAAGTATACATTTTGACTGCTGCCATTGCGGCCTAGATGGACATCTGAAACAGTAGGCCGTTTTCATTTTAATTTCTTTTGTGTAAGAAATGTTACAGAACTGATGGCAAACAAATGACACATTTTATTGTTGCAAAAACCCAAACAAGTTTAAGCGAAGTCCTTCTCATAAATAGATGGTGTCAGATGAGAATTCCTTTGTAATAAACCCCGTAATTTGTGAGACTTTAGTTTAATGTCCACAGATACTCTCCAAGTATCAATAATTGCTGGAAATTAATGCTTTGCTTTGCAAACTATCCAGAAGTGCAGATCTGTTGTATTTTACGGTCTTTAGGTAAACTGAAGATACAAAGTTGTTGCATTGCAGTGGAGTACTGACCAGTAGTATTGAAAACTTCTTTTCAGAGAAGGCTTTTAAACCTATATTGCATAAATACTATATGCTTTTAAAAGTAATGTAAAATCATCCTCAACAAGAAACATACGCTTACACACTCTGACGTACTCTGTGCGCTATCCTGATATAGGAAACAGAGTCTGCCATGTGGAGGATATTTAATTTAAAAAATTGGGATAAGGGTCGTGAATTGTATGCTAGAAATAGAAAATAAGATTAGAGGTTATGTTTCAGGCATGGAGCTGTCTCTGGGGGGGGAACAGAACAAGGTTACTTCAAGGTTTGGAGTCTGGTTGGGGGATGGGGAGAAGGGAGGAAATCTAGCAGTGGCTAAAAATGGTGCCTGGGGTGGTTTTGTAGTAATATATAAAGTAGAAATTTCCAGGCATTGCCTTGATGCTTAGTGTTGTGTATTGTAGCCTTCTTACCATCGGTTGCTGGTGCCGGATTAGTCATGGGTAGTGCTTGGTACCAGTGCGGTGGTCCCGGCTGTCAGCACACCCTCTGCACAGACAGTCCTGGTGGTGGAAAAGGTCACTTTTTCTAAATCTAACACTTAAGAAATATATTTGAAAGGGGTCTGGTCAGATCTGTAATAGATGCATCATCTGGTATTGAAATATTGCTTAAATATATTTGGCATCTTTGCAGTGTCTCATGCCTGGCAGAGTTTTACTGTGTTGCAATTTCTGCAGCAGAAAGCCCTTTGTCAACAGAAGTTACTGGGAAGGAGTGTCAGCATGGCTTAAATCACCTAAACATCATTTAATGTAAGCCTGGTCTTTCATGTTGATAATAATTTAAGTAGAATTGACACATCAGAGGATACCACTTAAAATTTTAAATGCTTCTTTCCAGTCTTGATTTGTGAACAAATTCAACTCTGTTAATGGAATATTGACATAGCACTGCATGTTTAGGATTTTCCATTGGTGCATGTGTGTGATATCTTGGATTGCTGGCACTAGGTGCTTCAGGAGGGAATACACATGAGATTTCAGAAAGATCTAACAAATAATAAGAGTTTAAGCTTAAGTCTTCAGGTTTGCTTATGGATGTTTGATTTCTACTGAATAGATCAGTCATGTTAATTTGTCTTATGGATTAAAACATTACATCTCTTAGTCTTGAAAGAAGTATTATACCAGCATAAATATACCACTGTATTCTCTGCTGGACAAAAAATTTTTTGCACAACTCGGTGCAGGAATTTTGGCACATAACCTGGTGACAAGTCATGCCCGTGATTGAGGGCTTAGTTTATATAAAAACTATCAGTACTTCTACTTTCAGGACTGATTGTGCTTTCTGTGCTGTAAATTAGGATTGATAATTATTTAACAATTGATAATTTTATTGGGAAATATTTGGGGAGTTCTTTGGGGAATAGTTAACCCAAAACCAATGCGGGTGTTTTTTAAAGGAAAAATCACATCAGTCAAATCACATCAGTATTTATCTGAACATCAGTCTGACTGTTGTGTGCCTTTCCATGCTGTATACTTAATGCAGCAGCTTAAAGCCGGAAGCTAGAAAAGCTCTGCGTGCTGCTGAGACGTGCCGGCAGAATTCCATGTATGCATTTGTTAGCAAGCAGCTCTTGTGTGAAGTTATTTATATTCCTTGGTAGCATCTACACTAGACATAAAAAATGAGATTTATTTTCTGAAGGTGTATATTTGTATTGAAAGAAATTAAGCTACATGATAAAGGGTGTTAACTCTGTTTTTAAAGGAGCAGGAAAACAAGAGTCTATTAAAATATTAAGATCTTTTGCTTTTCTTAATAAAAGGAAAATAACTTTAATCAAGCTAGTCTTTTCAAGAAGAACATAAAAAATGCAAAAAACATCTAATTGCTTTTAAGAGCAGAAACTTCTTATGGTTGTGTCAGTGTGGATGTGGATGCAGAAGACCTAGGATTGCTTTAGCATGCCTCAACCTTCAGTCTGCAGCTTTTTGATTTTGAGTTGACCTGTGGCCCATTTTGGCATTTACAATGTGAGGATAAAAGGCAGCAAATTATTCTGTGGACTGAAATAGAAAGCAGGATTACTGAAGCAGCTAATAGAAGGCAGTAGATACTGGAGTCTGAGATGTAAGCTGTTGCCGTGTGGTGAAGGTGGGGTGGTACTCACTGGAACACAGGGGCAAGAAGGGCAAGAGGAGAATCCTTTTGTCTCTGGTGCTTAACTTGTGTTTGAACCAGTTTTTAATGGCATTTGCAGAAGATTGAGCAACTCGGGCAAGGCTTTTTTTAGTTTTCTGTTGTGTAAAGCAGGCAGAACAACTAGATAAGTGCTAAGTTTTGGGTATTCTTGAAGGGGGAAAGGTTATACTTAGCAAGATTTGGCTATATTTTTCCCTTTTGATTTGTATTAGAGATTTATAGACTGGAAGGGTGCTATATTTAATCTTATAACTAATCGTGTTTTGACCTCAACTATGCGGGATGAGTTAGTGCTATTTTAAAAATCTCATCTATATTTAATTAAGACTTGTAAGTTATGGACTTAATGAGGAGGGAAATACTGTGCCTGAGACACACAAGCAAATTTTGATTAGAAAAAATGAGGAAAGGTTATAAAGTATGCATGCTATGTTTCTAATTTTTTAATCTTTATGCTCTCAAATTACTTGTCACCACTGTTGCTTCGTCAGCTACAGAAGTTAGTTCTACATAATATATTAAAAACCATAGATTTGTTAGAAATAAAGCATTTTGACAGTTCCAAAAGTCTCCTTTTACAAAGGTCTAGTTCAAGAATGATTTTTAGAATTAAGGTTAAAACCATTCAACTACTACTACTTATGAAATCCCTGTTTACAGTAGTATTATATGATGCTTTTTGTATTATGTACACCCTAATGTTTGGTTTTGTTATAGGAGAGAGACTGTTATTCACACTGGATTGCTCTGGTTTATTCATATCCTGTGACAGTGAATCAGATACTGCTGTCTATATACAGACTGAATTGCCAGCCAACTTTGGGCCCAAATATGGTAAACATAATTATGTTCATTTGCTGTAAAAATACATTTTCCTTAGTTTAACATTTTCATGATTACAGTTTTCTGATAATTCCATAATTTTCAACATGAGAGGGATATGAAAGGCCTAATCATCATGTCCCTCTCTTCAGTATAGAATATAGTTTGTTTTCCTGGGCAAAACTCCAGCTGTTCAGTGATGAATCTACTGCTACTCAAATACAGTAAGCCCATAAACCGTTTGGAAAGTCTGTTCTCAGAATGCAGGAGTTGTGGTACGGAGACATGAATGTCTGTATTAGCTAGACGACAAAAAAGCTTGTGGCTGCAACTGTCATGAGACAGTAAGTGTATGTGCTGATGTCAGTTTTTCTGAAATGTACTCCTGTTTCCTATTTTTGGAAATGAAATTCGTATCATTTCAGAATACTTAATACTTTTCAAGTAGGTGACTTTCAGTGGATAAGTTGGGGGAGAAGGCAAATGTTAAGATAGATATAGCCTCTACCATGTACTGAAGAGGAAAAATACTAGTAAATATTGGATTAGGTTTTATTTTCAGTCACAAAGAAATAGTATGGTAATATATTTGTTAAATATGAAGAACTGAATAGTTTACATGTGGAAATATGTGCTAATAGTCCTCTTAATTTATGAGTGGGTTAGGATTAGTATATTTAATGCCACTAAGAAAACACATTTGCAGGGCTTTTCCTTTCTATTTTTTTTAATTTAGTCTAGTATCAAGAGAATGTTGTAGACGTGTTCTGTGGCAAGTGTTGAGAATTCAGGAGAAGCATAGTAATTTGGGAAAGGAAAGATTGTTGGTGTTGAGTTACTCCAAATGTTTTGAAAGCTTTCATCATCTTTGCAAAAAAAAAAAAAAAAAAAAAATCACATGAAGGCTCTACAGGATTTTCTGTACATAATCTGTGTTATGTTTCTAGTACTGAAAACTTCCTTCTTGATAGAAGAGCTTTAAATGTGTGGATGATTGTAATTTTCACTGCCTTGAAATACTACTTTTGTCTAACACTACTAAAATAATTAAAATATGTACTGAAGCTAATCTGAGTTTGGGTTTTCTTTTTAAAGTTGCATAGCACCACAAACTAAGTTAAAACAGTCTAGAAATTTGGTTTAGGCATATTTCAGTGGAAAAATTCAAATATGTATATGCTAATAAGTGTGAATATGGTGGCATTTATGAAATGTAGTATCTGTGTTTGCAAGAGCAGCAAAGTGGCTGGAAGCTGTGTCTAAAAGTTAACGGCTGATTTATCGATGAGGAAATGCTTCTGTTTCCAGAGCAATTGTAAACAATATGTCATTGTGATATACTGCTTTCGATAATCATGAAGTTGGAGTGAGTAAGAAGGTAAAAGTGACCATGCTGATTCAGACTTCAAAATTGATCCCACTCAACCATGTTTATCCCATGGAGGTTATAAAGGGATACCTAGGGAAAGGCAAGAACAGCATGAATTTGTGGGCGACACATTTAAAACTGTCTTCAACAATTTGCTACATATAGTATTTCCTGAGCCTGTGGTTAGTCTATTTAGTAAGCCAAATGAGCCCCTCTGGAAGAAAGAGCGATAAGGAGACCAGAACTGCATGCTAAATTTGAAGTATGGGTAAACCATGGATTTATGCAGTGGCATAATTACGTTTCTGGCTTTTCCGAGGCTGCTTCTCCCTTCCAGATTCCTTTCCTAGTAACTTGTAATGTAAGATATGCTCTTCTGAGTCTACCATTCAGCATCAAGCTGACATATTAGCAAAACCAGTCAGCTGTAACACAGATCATCTTCCTAAATCGTAATGATCAGGCCAGAGCCCATTGTTTTGTATGTGAGGCTAGGATTGTTTTTCCATCTATGAGTTGATAAATGTGTCCGTAATGAATCTAGTCTCTTATTTTAGTCCCTCAGTCCTGTAAAGTTATGCCATTCTTTGTGTGTACACACACATAGACACATATATGTATTAGTACATACAGTATGTAGTGCCTAAATGCTGTAGTATTTGACCTGGGCTCTTACTCCCACTTGTCTTTCCAAGTCTTGTTTAAGGTATGATTTGTTTGGGGCAATGAAAACTTCCTTAGAAAAAACAAACTTTTGAAAGAAGATCTACTGAAGGTAGCATGTATAGAATGTCTTTCAATTATTTCTCCAAGTACTTTGTCAAAGGCTGGGAATTATTCCCATTTTTCTAAGTGCAGAAGCTTTTTATGCAGTATTTGGGTCCATGAACAAATCATTTTAAACCAGTGGGAATAAAGCTCTGTGTAGAGCCCTCTGCTTGATTTCTTGATCTATACTGACTCAGCAGTAATTAACTTCAAGATGATTTTCTAAACATCTTTACAAAATTTTAGTAGAAATTTTAGCAGGTCTTTAAAAATGTGTATTAAAACCTCTCTTCCCTGTGAATGATAGTGAAAAATGCATGTGGCATTTGCCTGTCCTGGAAAGCTGCAATTGGTGATTTAACAAGGAGATTTAACTGATCACTTGAGTATGTGAGAGATAACACTGACTTTACTGGACCAAATCATATGCCTAAATCCATTGCTGAAGTGAGCACAAAGGTTTAAGATGTCTGCTGTGAGATTATAGGATTGTAGGGTGTTTTGGTTTTTGTTGTTGTTTTTTATTGTTTTTTGTCATACTGTGTTCCCCTTCCCCCCACCCCATTTGAAACCTGGTTCTTCTCCAGAAACATGGAAAATTATGGTTTTCATAGTTATCATTATAGAGCTGAGACACAGTTAAATTTTGGTTTCTTAATGCTTGTTTTCTCTCAAGTTTTATCAAGGAAATACCATTGCAGACTCTTCATGCTTACTCTGTTTACAAGTCAAACTGCAGTCAGGAGTGACAGGGTGGAGAATAGTCTTGACGTGTAGGTGGCTTCCCCTGTAGCTTGGAAAGACTTCAAGTGCATATAGTATGTGCTGGGTGGGTTTGCAAGAAAGGGCTTGGGAGGGCATGGGTGGGAATTACTCTCAAATAGCCACAACTGGACCATGACGCACAAGCCTGACCAAATAATATTCCTGTTCCATGTATGCTTTGACTAACTAATTCAGCCTTTTCTTCCTGCCTTCGCTTCACCAAGAAGTGAAATCTGTGGCTGAAAAAGGCCATTTATAGGACTAGATGTTAACTTATTCTTGAGGCTTTTCTATAAATTGTCAGCTCTCCATCCCATCCTTGAAACCATGGCCTTCAGTTCTTCACTCCATTTTGAAGAAAAGTGTGGGTTTTCTGCTGGCTTGCTGCAAGAAGCTGGCTTTCAGTGTGAGCAGGCATCTCTTCCCAAGCAGTCCTGCAGACAGTGGCCAGGATCAAAGAATTCTGTAGATGATCTGTTCTGGGAGGTGGAGCTGTGCCTTTTCTACAGAAAGTTTGTGCTTGCTCTTGCTGTGGGTCCCATGAGCCTTTTCTTCATCTTAGCACATTTTACATCTCAGAGAGAGCAAGAAAGATTGTGCTTGTGGCTGATGTTAAGTGCATCCTCTTGGGAAATGAGAGATGGAGTCTTGAGCCTCCTCTGGCTGACAGTCACATTGCATGGGAATTTTTCTTGCTGTGTGCAAGTGCTTTGTTAGGCTACTGTATCAAAAGAATGGACGTTATTTTCTTTTTCTCTTCTGTGCCCACAGTTCTCTTTCAAAAGGGAACTGGTCCTGCTTTCAAAATAGATAACATAAGCACCTATTGCCAAGGGAGGATTGAAACAGTGATCCTGATCTGAGACGAGCATCTATTTTTGACATTCAGGGAGGCACCCAAGTCTGAAAGAAGGTCTGGTTTAACACATTCCTTTCACCAGCTTTTCCTTTTGCTGTCTTGTCTTATTGAT
The DNA here is from genome assembly GCF_003259725.1 of Athene cunicularia. Taxonomy (NCBI): domain Eukaryota; kingdom Metazoa; phylum Chordata; class Aves; order Strigiformes; family Strigidae; genus Athene; species Athene cunicularia. The sequence continues at coordinate 7,992,475 of NW_020799113.1, forward strand.
GAGACTTGAGTTAATGCTCTTCGGTGTGTTACATGTTTTACTTCAGACAAAATATAAGAAGTGTCCTGATGCACTGTAGGCTCTGCCTTGGAAAAATCCAGCTCGGTATATTGATAACTCTTAATCCAATTCAGAGATATCTACCTTCCATGTGTATTTTATAGGGAGTGCAGTTACACAGTTCAGACCTATGGATTCTCTTCTGGAGGGTTAAAGGTTGGAAGCAAGGTGGTGGAGTGCTGAGCAGCCAAGACCCTCAGTCCTTACCAAGCTCCAGAAATCTGGTGCTCAGCCTTTTACAGTTCTTTCTGTTTCTAAGTGGTTTTCATGATAGTCTTTGGTGATTTGGTTTTTTGGGCAAGGCATGGGGGTACTTTTGTCTTTGCTTGTCATTTAGGGCATCTAGCATAGATATGCCTTTAGAGGATTTTTCAGTATAAGTGCAAAAGACACAAATGGACCCAAGTAAGTTAATAGCTTTGTTTTAAGGAGGGTCAATTGGAATGGGAAAAAAACCTCTAGAAAAAGACATAATAAATTAGTTCAGAGACTGTCTATAAATGCTAGGTAAGTATTTCATCAGTGAAATTGGTCTTTGAGTAATACCAGGTTGCTGGAGCCTTCAATTTAGGCTTTACAGATCTCCATGCTTCTGTTACAGTTGTTTCACTGGTAGATGAGATCAGTTTCTGTATTAGTAAGTTGGTCTGTTTAGATTTTTATACATTTATATAGAATGCTCAAATTGATGATTCTAAGTTCCACCAACTGTATGGTCCCTGTAGAGTATGTCCTGTGAGCTATGGTCCCCAGTGGGTGGGAGGGAAGACACTGAATTGGCCTTAACGCCGTGGCTGTTGACATCCATCTAACCCTGGAGTAGCCAGGAGAGCAGGCCAGAGCATCTGGTGAGGTGGTATCAGGAAGGGGGAGACCCTATAAGGAGGGTGTTTCCAACAGGATACTCATGGGTTCACTAAGGATGGACTTGCCTACTTTTTTTGTTTTATTTTGTTTTTTTTCCTCCAACTGTTCTGGGCAAGCAGCCAGAAAGGAATCCCAATAAGCAATTCATGAGCTACCAAGAACTAAGATGATATTGCTATAACAGTCTATTTCTGTTTCTCTTCCCCTTTCTCCTCCCTCTGTCCTCCTCTAATAAGAGATTTTTACAACTTGGATGACATGAAAAAACACAAAACCCAACCCCCAAAAAACCCCTATAGGAGATGCCCATGGTCTCCTAGTGGTTGCAGCCCACCCTGTTAGAAAGGCTACCAGGCTTGAAAAGTGAGGTTGTTTTTTCTTTCTGGCTTTGCAGTCTAAATACGGGCACCTGACCAAAAGCAATCGGGATTCAGTGACGTGTGTTGCCTGCCAACAGGCTGAGCTACCAGGACGTGGGTCCCCTCCATGCTGGCACTCGTGGCTGCTGGGATTCTTGTCGTGTGCCTGCATCCTGACAGCTGCCTGGAGTGAGCCCTGAGAAACTGTAACCCTCGTTTGCCCTGATGGTGAAGATAATGATACTTGTCAACCCCTATAAAAGCATTTGCATGCTTTAAGTATTTATGATGTGTTGGTAAGAAATTACAGGTGCAGAATAACTTAGTTGATGTCAGAGATTAATGCGTTTTTCTTCCAGTCAGCATTACTTGGAGATGGCTGTTCCTGTTGTTTTGAAAATTAAATTTTTCAGACATAGTTTCAGCTCTTGTATTAATCTTAGAAGTGTTACGTCCAGGACAGTATTTTAAAATGAAAACAAATTTAAAAATCCCTCACACTTAATACTATGCATTTTCTCTGTGGATGGATTGAATGTATTATACCATTTGTCATTCTTCTGGCAGTTCTAATATTAATAGGTATGGTGTATTAATTGAGATGTAGTTGAATTCAGAATTTAATTTCTCAGGTTATGGGATTTAGAATTGAAAGTCTGAAATTCTTCATATTGAATCTCTGGCATGTGGATTCCAATTTCTAGTATTTTTGAATGGATGTGTTTTGTAAGTGCTATACACTCTATAGCTGTAGATGTAACCCATCTTTAGTTTGGGATAGTGTAAAATGAATCAACTCCCAGTTAAAAATCTGTAGAATGATGGTGGTCTAAAAATCCCCTTCCAAAAGTAGTTGCGACTACTTGACTTATTTTCTTAATCTATTTACTTACAAGGATCATGAAAAGTTTATCTGGGGGAAAGAGTTTCCACCATCTGTCTTAGGTCGCTTGTATTCTCACCTACAATTAGTAGCCTATCTAAAAGGAGAAGCAAGAAGAAACCTCTTACACCAGACACAGCCTGTGGCCCTTCCCTCCAGATGAAGGTTTGATGATTGCTTTGTGCCGTGAACACACCGGTACACTTACAAGGCCCCTATTTGGGACTAACTTTCCATTTCTCTTGTTTCAGTACTGTGTCTGTGCGTTTGTGTAGACTGCTGGTTTTTATAGTTGGTCCTCTGAGTGCTGCCTTTTCCAGAAGCCCTTGCTGTTGTCTCTTCCATCCTTGCTGTCATTTTCTTGCCTTCATCCTTGTCGGTGTGGTGCTCAAGGTGAGCAAAGCCCCAGAGCCCATTTCGTGATGTACGCGTGGCTTTGGGCCTGAGCTGGATGTCCTTCCCAGCCGGGGGTCCCTGCTTCAGGCCACTGGGTTTCCTTGACCAGGACATTTGCAGTTGTGTTGCCAGGTGTCAGTACACAGATTGATGTTGCTTGTGCCTCAGCTCACAAATTTTGTAGTTCTGAGCCAGCTACTGGTGGGGACAGTGGGAGACTGGTCTTCTCGAAACAGTGTATGCGCTTCTCCTACTCTTCTGCTCCCAGCTTGGTATTCAGATGTCAAAGACCATTTGGGCTATTTTTATTTATTTTAAGGTATCCACGTTTGGACCGTGGCCTGGCCAGGTGGTGGATCTTATGTACAGATTAGTTACAGCAGAACTTGAAGGTGGAATGATGCCTTTGATAGTGGAGTAACTTCTAGATTTGTTTTAACTTTTAACGTTTGTGTAACTAAATGTGAGAGGGAACTGGTGTGATCTTGGCAGGAGGCCCTCAGCTCTGGCAGCTTGCTGGCCTTTTGGCGTTGCACTAGGCTTTGTTTGTTCAGGCTTTTCCTGGTAAGCAATCTAATGTTCTGGGCTGTTTCTTTTGGAGTTACTTTTTTTGTGTCATTAATTGAATTTAGTTGCTTTCACGTTTGATTGTTTTACGTGAAATATGCCTGTGATGTTAAGTTCATCCTAAGATTTGCAATCAGTATCATAAAATTAAAACCAAACTACAGTATCTGGAAGTGTTACTTTCCAAAAATTTAGCTCAGGTGTTTTGTGTCATCTTACTCATATGTTATTGCAACATTCCCTGAAAGGACAACAGAATTTATAAAGAACACCTTTGCAAGCAGCTTTTAAAATTGAGATCAGAACCCTTTTGAAAGCGTGGAAAGCCGTTTTTTGTGATCAAAAAAATTTTAACCAGCATGGCCTGCAAAACATTCATGTAGATAATAGATGAAGTGGGCTGAAAGGAAGTTGACAGTATGGGTAATTGTGTAACTAACTAGTAATAGACTTGTACATTTTCCTACTTCTCAATTTCCTGTGTTGATTCAGGGAAAGAGTTGCCTCTTCTAGCAAGGTAGTCCCAAATGGGACACATGGGACATTAGTCCCCTTGCTGCTGGTCCAGGACAGAAACTGGAAGGTGCCAAATTCCATTTGTCTGAAAGTCTTCTGTGCTAATTTGTGTCTTGCAATCAGTGAAGTTGGGACAAATACTTCTGATTTTCTGGGAAGTATCTAAGCAAAAATTTTTGGATGTTACATTTTAAAAAAGAATAGTGAACTTGATTTGCATATGCAGTGATTTTCATCCAATTTCTGTTTCGTCTATGCAAATGTGGCCATTCTGAGAGTAACTCTAGCAGATGTCTACTTGATTCTCTGCGGAAGTTCAGATAGCTCAAACTAGTAGCAGTTCCTTAACTATAGCATTAACTCCTTAAAGCAAGAACATAAACACTGTGGTGAGCTTTTTCAGTAGCTTTTTACAGCTTTCAACAGGATAGTGTTCAGTGTGGAGGTTCTTTTTCTACCATGTGTTCTATTTATAATGTTTAATAGTATATAAACAGTGCTGTGTTGGTCTTGATTACACAACGGAAGGAATACGTTATGTGACGTGCTAACTTTTTTGATTCTTTTTACACTTGATTTCTGTGAATATTTCTGTTTTCCGCAAAATGAAGTACAAGCTTAATGTTTATATTTTGGACTGATAACATGCTGTTCTTGTATCACTAGAATGAAACTCTTTTGGGTTTTTTTTGTTTTTGTTTTTTTAAATATGGCAAGAGTTAGGTTGGCATAAAGTTCATATCATTACAGTATGGAGCCCTCACTTTTAGTCCATGCACCAAGAGCAGTGGGGGAACCATAGCATCGGAGAAGGGAGGAGAGAGCGTGGGAACATTCTCTGCTTCACTTTTTCAGGAAAAGATGCAAAAGGAAGAATGTTTATTTTGCATGCAGCATGTTGGAGATCTCATTATACAAAGTGTAAGACATGTGGCATTACCCACATGCCTAGTGTTGAGAACTGTGGCTTTCCTCTCTCTACATAAGTATCTCTTTACATGCTGAAGATAAAAGCTGTCCTCTTTAAGCTTTTGTGTTGATTTTATTACAAGGGAATATTGAAATTGTGGAAATGAACAAGTATTTTCAGGTTTAACTAAGAAATTGTGTAGAATGAAAACACAATGATGTATCCTGTTTATACCTGTAGAAAATACTAAACTATCATTTTTTTCTATTAATTGCATTTATGTTCTTTTAAGATGTATCAGTTTTATGTATTGGCTAAATACCAGACGGTTGCAAATGATCAGTGACTTAGTTTGATCCTGAAAGGCTCGGTGTGTAATCGCAACCCCCAAATTGTAGTGTATCTCTAATATGCTTGTCTAATTCAGTGCTGTATAGCTTGAAAAGCCCTTCTTGGATTTTTCTACTTTTGGCGCTAATTAACATTTAGATGTTTCATGATCATTTCTTAAGTTCCTCTGAAATGGGAAATTCATATCTACTTATGGAAAATAATCACCAATTTACTTATACAATGCATATAAATTAACCAACTCTTTTGTTCCATCCGCATTTATATGCAATCAGGAAAACCAATTTAATCATGCTTCCCACTGTACGGCACCATAGCTTGTAAAGCAAGGAGAAAAATGTTTTCAGTTATGCATATGATATCAAAACTGTCTAGAAAATTCTGGGTTTAATGGGTTTATTGCATTTTGACACATTCAGTGTGAATATTGAGTATGAAGTAGTTTAGGTAAGCAATCAGTTTAGCATAATAAGGGATGCTGAAATGCATATGGGAATTTTTGCTGTGTTTTATTTACCATGTTTTTAAAAGTGGGAATACAAAAGAATATTTACTCTAGATCTCAAGCAGAACCATCTGCAGCAATGACTTTGTGAAAGACTTGTGTGTCTGTTGTTTTAGTAAGTGTGAGACTATCCAGTTCTGTGTGTTGTTTTGTCCTGCTATGTCTTGCCTGTTTCTTTATCTTGTGGGATTTTTGTATCATATGTATGTGTCAAAACACATTATGTGAATAAGTTGATATCTTGTCTCTTCAGACAGGTGGAAATGAGAAATTTTAATAATCTTATTCGTTAACCATTTTGACAATATTAATACAGGTTTCATATCTCAAATGTAATAGCTAAAGAAACATTTTGAATTAAGGGGCTCCTTCCTGTTTTATCTGGATTATTCTTCTAAGTGCTAAGGGAAAAATCCCATTATGAATTACTGTTTGATATTAGCCTTGTACGTAGCAATTGCTGCAGTAAGGAAAAGAATGTCCTCCTTTGATCCAATCAATTTATATGTATGTGTAGGAGAGGGAGTGACCTTAAAGTGGGACTAATAGCTAGGACTAGATAAACATTGAAAACAATCGTGTTTCTCTACATTATACTTTCCTTCTGATAATGTCCTGACATTGTTAATCATTTCTTCTGCAGTCTAAAGAAATAGAACATTCCTCTCTCAAAGCAAGGAACACTGTACAAACTTACCTGTTCAGGACGGCTAGTATGGGGTTTCCTACCCTAACCTTTGCCAGTCAGAGAGGGACCTGGGGGGTGATTGACAGCCGGCTGAACAGGAGCCAGCAGTGTGCCCAGGTGGCCAAGAAGGCCAATGGCATCCTGGCTTGTGTCAGCACTAGCGTGGCCAGCAGGGACAGGGAAGGGATCTGAGCCCTGTACTCGGCACTGGTGAGGCCACCCCTTGATTCCTGTGTCCAGTTTTGGGCCCCTCACTACAAAAAGGCCATTGAATGACTCGAGCGTGTCCAGAGAAGGGCAACGGAGCTGGGGCAGGGTCTGGAGCACAGGTCGTACGGGGAGCGGCTGGGGGAACTGGGGGGGTTTAGTCTGGAGAAGAGGAGGCTGAGGGGAGAGCTCATCGCCCTCTACAGCTCCCTGAAAGGAGGGTGCAGAGACCTGGGGATGAGCCTCTTGAACCAAGTGACAAGCGATAGGACAAGAGGGAATGGCCTCCAGTTGTGCCAGGGAAGGTTTAGACTGGATGTTAGGAAGCATTTCTTTCCAGAAGGGTTGTCAGGTGCTGGAATGGGCTGCCCAGGGAGGTGGTGGAGTCCCCAGCCCTGGAGTGTTTAAGAGTCGGGTTGACCCAGCGCTGAGGGATCAGGTGGAGTTGAGAACGGTCAGTGTTAGGTTAATGGTTGGACTGGATGATCTTCAAGGTCTTTTCCAACCTACATGATGCTAGCTGGTGGGATAAGAGGTAATTAGGTCAATGCAGTTCTGACTCTGGCACAGAAGAAAGGAAGATGGTTGAGGTGGGATTAATTAACAAGCTATAAATTCATAGTGTGTAAAAATTAAAAATAATTATTGTCACATGTGTGTATAAGTATATATGTATGTGTTTATATAAAATATGTAAATGAGCTCCTAGTATAACTGACCATTGTATGGATATATGATTCCAATCTGTAAACATGATCATGAGATGCCAAGCCCTGTCCAGTTAAGAGTGTGTTTAGAGTGAGTAAGGGCTTAAAAAATCTTTATGCCCTTTTCCAGAAGCTCCAGTTCCTCCAGCCTGGCCTTGAATGTCTTCTGTGGTCAACTGACCCTTGCTCACTGCTCAGGCTCTGTTCACCTTCCTACAAATGCCTTGGCTGTCCAGCTGCACCAGAGTTTTCTAGTAGGAGCAGGGCAGTACTAGAAGTTGTATTTTCTCTTTACTTTCATGTCTGGGGAGTGTGTTTAGGCCAACCTATGTTGTTAGCAATTCAGCCTCATATAGTATGTTGCATATGTCATCCTGAAATGGGATGTCTATGTTGTATTTTTTAGCTAGTCTCAGGATATACACAGATTTCTCCACTGTTGTATTGAAAAAAAAGTGAAGGACCTGTATCTTGATTTGGTAAATTATTAAAATGAAGGGAATATCAGATTTCTGCAATAAATTATAGTGTGTGAAAAAAAGCTTCATTGATTTAATTTTTAAATTATTTAAAAAGGATGAGGTTAGAAAATGTGATTAATTCCCCCTGAGGTCTGCATTAATAGCCTTCCACTGTTCTTAACTCTGAGGGTTGCACTGGGGATTAACTATAGTCTTAAGTTTGGCAGTCTAGGATGGGAGACTTAATAAGAAAATATTCAGTGGTGTTTAGTAACAGGATGACACCAGCTTGTAACTTTTAAACTGTTGGTGCAGTTCTCCATTCTTTTTGATCTTGTGTGTTGTTGACAACGTATGCCTAGAAAAGTATATCAGAACACTGCAGGAGTTAAAATCTTAAACCTTCTCATTGTTCCATAACATTTTAAACTTTTTTTTTTTTCCTTCACAGGAAATGACCTAGAGGCCTTACAAATACGTTTGTGCATTTTTGTTCTGAGTCTACAATTGAGGGCAAATGCAGTCTGGAAGCACCACTTCTTAATGATACGACGGAAACAACTACCTCAACAAACAAGGAAAGGGGAAGAAGGCTTGCAATAATAAACACTCTAATTTTAAATAGCATATACTTGCAAAGTCTTCTGTAAGCAGAGTCCAGATTTTTTTTTCCCTCCAGTATTAAGAAGAGACACTACAAATAAACTAATTTGGCAGACTGGATCTGTCAAGACATTTGAAGATATTTGATCTGCTGACATAAGGATTTGCTTTTTCAAGGAAGGAGCCTCTGCACTGCTTTTATAATCACTGTTGATCGGTGGTTTGCTCCACTTTTCCTGCCATTACTAATGGGAAAATTATGTTAAGGTATTGCTTCTAAAACTATTATTTGCGTTGACAAAAATAACTTTTGTAGACTTAACAGCAAGTGACCATATGCTCATGAAGAAATTGTAGGCGATAACTTCTCTGCTCCAGCGTTGCTTTTCTGTGTGCAGCGTGGAATGAGACAGAGCATTATCGAGATACTTCGGCTTGCTTTTTGAGTACAGTTTATAACTGCAGCAGGGCTGCACTGAAAATACAAAAAACACTGAAAATACAAAGTCAGCAAATCTGCTGCCTTTCTCACTGCTGATACAGATTATACAGACGCTTGCCTTTTTGAAATGCCTTTTGTGAAACTTATGTACACAGTCCTCCACTGTTACTGTACATAACTATATATTCGAGGAAGGAATTTGACAAGTGATTGTTAAATCAAGAAATCTTTGGACAAGCACTCACTTATGTATTGCTGTAGTGCACAAGAAAGCAAAATGGACTACAAGCGGCGCTTTTTGCTTGGCGGGTCCAAGCAAAAAGTGCAGCAACACCAGCAGTATCAAATGCCTGAGCTAGGCAGGACCCTGAGCGCACCGCTGGCATCCACAACCCCAGCATCCCCTTTGGTCTCCTCAGCTGCTGCGGGCAGCTGCAACCACCCCGTGTCCCACACTACTCCGATCGCAGACATCCAGCAGGGAATCTCCAAATATCTGGATGCACTCAACGTGTTTTGCCGTACAAGCACTTTCCTTACAGACCTTTTCAGCAGTGTATTTAGGAACTCGCACTATTCTAAGGCAGCTATGCAACTGAAAGACGTGCAGGAACATGTCATGGAAGCAGCGAGTCGACTCACAGCAGCAATAAAACCAGAAATAGCAAAAATGCTGATGGAACTGAGTGCAGGAGCTGCAAATTTTAAAGATCAAAAAGAGTTCAGCCTACAAGACATTGAGGTAAGTTACCTTGGGGGATAGTGTTTTGCATGTGAACTTGTATTGTTCCTTCTTAACTGAACTCTTCAAAATCACTTCTACACCAAAAGTTCTCTCTGCCTTGCTTTGTAGTTGTGGGTAATGCTGGTAAAAAGGGAAACTCTTTTATTCTGTTTTTTTCAAAGTATTAAGATTTACCTTTGCAGTGCCTGACTTCCCACTGTGTTGAATTAGGTATTTAGCTGGTATTTCTGTATAAGAACTTGTGCTCTATTTGAAATTTTAATGAAATGAGAGTTATCATTAAATTGTACTACCTATATAATTGTAAATTGTAATCTTTAATATGAAGTTATAACCAGCAATCCAACAACCACTTTCTTAGTGCTTAGTTTAAAAATACTAATGATGCAAAACAAAAAACCCCTGACACTCTACCCCTCCAAACCAAATAAATAATGTTTTTAAACAATTTTGCGTTTTATTTTAGCTAATATTTCTAACAATATTAAGGCATTGTATTCTATGTTAACCTATACTTCCCCTAATATTATTCATTCTGAAGGGAAACCTGAACACTTGAGAGTGGTGCATTGTCATAAGTGTTTGTGTAAGGCTGCATATTAATTGACTAATGATTGAAATTTGTGTAAAATAATGTTTTACCATTCTTCAGAACATTTTTGTCTTTTTGAGTTGTGCTTAAATGGAAAATACCATGCTAGCAGGAGAGATTCGTGATGTAAAAATTTGTTATGACTTTGCTATAATTTCCATACACTGGCAAGCAAGTGTCCAACACTCAGAATTAGGATGTTTTGAAGTTACGAGAGGATCCCCAACTCTCATCATGCCTGGCTGAGTATTTCTGAGTATTTCTCCCGTAGTAAATGAATTAATCATGTAAACAGGCAGTGTTAAGTGATAGTCACATGTGAATCTCTGTTTTTTTCAGTAGTTCCTTGTGTTTTGACATATTTCATTAATTTACAGTAGTCTTTGCAAAGTTATTCTTACAGAATTCAATCCTGAGTGGAAAACTTACTATTTTGAGTTCTCTTACTTTTGATTTAGATTTCAGGTAACTTTGTAAGAATGAATATTGTACACACACGCTTAAGCATTATCTGCTATCTCTAACTGCACAATTTACGGACAACGTAGTTAAGTAGCATGCTATTTGTAGTACATAACTGTAGTGAGAAATATGACAGTTTTCAGTGTTGTATACTCAGTATAGAGTGAAGTAAGATTGGACATATATTTGTTATAAAAGTTGTGTTAGACTGATATTTTTAAAAACAGTCTAACATCACTATGTTTAAGGCTGTAGGGAAAAAATCTGATTTTTTTAAAATTTAAAAATCAGTGTGAGTTTTTGCATAATTGAAGACCTTGATAATACCTGTGCTGAAAAACTTCCTTTAATTAAAAATAAAAGTTAAAACATACAGAGCACTACCCATCTTCTCAGGTTTTTTTGTGGACTTTGAAACCCTGTCTTGCAAAATGTTGGCAACTATCTGTATACTGTTTTTATAATCTAGTCAAGCAATTCTAGGTGCTAATTCCTACCCTGCCCCATGCACCGTGTGGGGAGAGTGCTTCCTCAGCAGTGAGTGGAGTTCAGGAGCAAAAGCAAAGCATTGTTTGCATAAATTAGCAGCGTGTTCTGCCAGCTTAAAGCAAAGGTAGAGAAACTTGCTTTGGTCCCTGCTTTACCTGTACAGACCTAACGCTTGTTTCTGAGCTCCATGTGTATCTGCACTGCTCTCTTCACCAGGCACCTCTATGGTAAGAACAAATGTAAAGAGAATGCAGGCAAACCAGCTGGGTTGCTTGCTTTTCTTTTTAGGATTGCTTACTTTCCTTGTGGAAATTGACCACTTGTCATCATACTCCTCTTACACATTTTGTTAATTAAAAATGCATCTTGCACACAGCTTTAAAAAAAAGCCAATATGCAAGATTTATGAGAACTTTGGAGTAATGAGACAAGTATTGTATTGTGCTTTTGCTTTAGAACCAGCAAAATTTAAGGATTTGTCACTGACTTACACGGTGGTGCTATAAATCAGCCAGGGAGCATGGTTTAGATGACTTAAGTATATGGGCAAGCTAGTTGGATGTTTGTGCCCAGGAAGCAGTTATCAGTTGCTCGCTGTCAAAATGGACCCTGGCAGAGGTCAGTACAGAGAATATATTTAAGTTTGGCGGTGACTTGAAAGTACATGATGTATGAGTACGCTGGAAGACTGGTTGAATTAAAAATGATCTTGAGTTGAACAAAGGAGTTTTCCAGTTGGGATGGAATTCAGAGGGGAAATCTAAATGCTAAAATATGTAAATAGAAATTTTCTTGAGTGGAGCCCACTGGGCAGCAGTTCTGAAGAACAGTTCTAGGGCTTGTAGTAGTCATATGGTGAGTGGGAGTTGGTGTTGTGCAGTTGTAAATAATAAATCAGTGTTGTTGCTATTGTGTAAAGAGGCAGTTGTCAGGTATTTAATACGACTATAACCTGCAAGAACCATGAAATAAGCATTCAGTTCTTTTCACTTTAGTCATTATGGCCTTAAACACAACAGTGCACCTACGCACCACTGCTGTTGCTCTGAAAAATAGTGAGCAACTGGAGGGGCCCCATGGGAGAGTAGGAAGAATAATCAGACATTCAGGAAATAAGACTTCAGAGGACAGATTGAAAAGACTGACTACAAAAGAGAAGACTAAGGGAACTTAGAATTGTTCAGGTATGTAAGAAGCTGCCAGAAGATATGGCAGCATTCTGTTCTTCAGTTCTTCATGTCCGTGTAAGGTGGAGCAAGACAAATGAACTTAAATTTCAGAAGGAAAGATTGATATTAGATGCTGTGAAAATGCTTTGTAATGCTAGCGAAGCACTTGTGGATTGCTACAAAGGATAGGGAGTCTCCATCATGAAGAACTTACAGAACAGGTTAAGCCTGCATCTAGCAAAACTGACCTAGGGGAAATTGCTCCTTGCTTGGAACAGTAGGATGACCTTTTGAGAGCCTCTCCTATTCTGCTTTTCTGTGATTTGGAGACTGAGCTATTTATGCTGAAATTTAAACAGTGTGTTTGTTTTGGTTTGTTTTAACCCTGATCTATACAAAAACGAACATTTCATAAAACTACCAGCAGGATTAAAAAACTCACAATGGAAGCAGAAAAATTTAAGGGGTGTGCCTGACTTCTTCAGAGTTCACTGACCAGGGGCAACAAGGGGAGTGAAGAGTGTGAGAGGGAGTGTAATTGTTTCCTTGGAAGATACAAGGGGGGAAATACATGAATATCTGACAGTTGCTTTTGTAACTTCTCTAGTGGATGACTGAAAGAACCTGTAACTCTGAGAAAGAAGTGAGAGATGGTTGAATGTCTTGAGTTGGCAGCTCAGCAATATCCAGTACTCCAGAGCCTTATTTGAGGGATGGAGTCTGGTATTACGGAAGCAGCAGGAGGTGTATGTAGTTCATGGTGGGGTGGGAGGACAGAACCTCAAATTGATGAGAAGTACACGAAAATGAAGCTTTTTCTATGCATGACCCCAGCTAAGGAAAACATACTTTTCCTAAGCCTTCCTTAACAAAGGCTCTATGTTTTGAGGAGGAATGAGAAGTATAAGCAGAGCAGGTTTGACTTCAGAAATTTAGCAGAGAGCTATGGATTTTCTGAGGTGCCACACATTTTTGTCTACTATAGTGGGCTCTAGCCCCCAGGGAAGGCAGTATCAGGAAAACTTCCAAGTTCTGATGAACATACGCTGACTTGGATTTGGACTAAAAACCTAGATTTGAACTGTAGCAGCAGTGGGTGAGGGTTTTAATTTATTTATTGTTTAGCAGAACAGAGCTTGCTAGTTCACAGCTGTCTGCCAGGATGTATAAGGTGACTTCTCATCATGAGAGTGTTGGTGACAGATGGAGTTTCCCAAGGTTTCTTAATTTCAGAAATGCAAATGCAGATTTTTATTTTTTACCTTTCCTTTTCGCCTTTCAAAAAGCTCTGAATCCTCAAGTGTTTTGTGCCTGTATGGGTGAGGAACAGCTTGGAAATCGGGGGGAACGAGTACGTTTTATGTTCAGTTTTTCTGATCTGTTGTTAAAGTTTTGTAAGCTGGAAGAATGCAGTAAAATTCTGCTTCTCTTAATAGAAGTGTTAAAGGAAATCCTGTGGGGAGATTAAAACTGGGAAAAAGTTTGGATATTTCCTCATCTTTTGTGGAGTTTTGCAGCAGCCTCAGTACTGCAAAATATAAAGAATGAATCTTGGTTTCATTACATGGAGCTTGTATGTTGTCTTAAAAGTGGTAGTAGTGACAGAGATGCACATGTTGCCTTCCTAAACAAAAGGGAAGTGTGAATTGTCGCAGGCTGTTTACCTGGGTGTTCTGTTTTGTATTAAATGGAGATAATTTTTGGCTTTTATGTATATAAAGTAACTGAAGATTTTTTTTAACAAGAAGCTTGTAGGACAAAAATGTCTGAGTAAATACAAAATGTAGCCTTTCCTTAGCAAACATTGTAAAGCCCAATTTAAATATTTTTTTTAAATTATTATCATTCCTGTGATCTGCAGGGATTGGCTTCAGAATTTTCTGAGTTGAGGAACTGTTAGTAGCAAAAGCTGCTTCAAATCAGTAGAAAATGCTATGGCTTGGAATGCCGTTGTACTCTTGTCTTGGTCTGTAATCTCATGGTCTGCTCTCAGATCTGCTAGCGTTGTCTTTAGAAACATTTTGTATTACATTTTAATTGCTGCTTTTTATTTTTAAAATGCTTATCACAAATTGGTTTTTGCTAAATTATAGTTAGCATTTTAGTAGTTGTCAGTATCAGATTATCACTGCTAGGCTTTTAGATTGACTGTTAGGAGGAATGAGACCGCCGGGTTGCCCATGTCCCATAATACTGTAGATGTAAAGGTGAAACTTCTGCTGGAATCTAGTTTATCTGTCAGGTAGGTTTTTTTCAGTGAGCAGGATTGTGTCTTCTCTTTGAGGTATTTTGGTCATGAGATCGCTCTTCTGAACTGCAGGGCACTGCTACATAATAAAAATGAGTAATATTCTGCCCACTTTCAGTAGTAGGTAGGAAAGGGTATTATTTCATAATCTACACCAGTTTGAGCCATACCTCATTGTTAACTTCGTTATATTGCTATTTTAATCTGGTCTCTTCAGTGGGTAGACAGGTTGCACACCGGGTTTATCTTTACCAAAGCCATTAAGAACTCTCTTAAGGGAAATGGGAGTAGTAGGAAACCACTGAAAAAGCATGTTGTGGTGTTTTGGGTTTTTGAGTTTTGTTTGTTTAGGGAAATAGCAAAAAAAAAAAAGGAAGAAAAAAAGAAAAATAATTCTACTACATAAAATGGTACTTTGGACTGCAGGTCAGTGTTTATATCAAGTTTGGAAGACTGACACTGGTTATTTGCTAATTTCATTAGTGGTAGCATTCTGTTGTGAAGAATCTGTTGTATCCAATTTGCTTGCCAGGGAATTTGCGTGGCAACACTCTATAGCAGTGAAATCTAGGAATTTTATGTGCACTTGGTCCAGCAAAATATTCCAGAGTTGATTGTGTGCCCCCATTAGGAAGACAATATGGGACAGAGTAATCTAACACTGTGTCCATGCCTGATGCTCCTGTTTGTTTGTAACCAGTTGTATTAAACGCATCGGCTGTTTCAGAGACAAGGAAGTCTGATCTGAGACCTCCCCAAAAAGTCCCATTTGCCTGAACAGGAAGACAGATTCCATTAGGTAAGGTTACTCAGCTGCTGAGATAGGTAGCTCTCCTACCTGGTAATGCATTAGGGAAATACAGGTGCTAGAGCTGTATTTCTTGGGACAAAAGGTTTGCAAGCTGAAGACCTCATTGTATACGCAGTATAAATTATACTAAGAAATGGTTTAAGAAAACACCACCACTACCAAGAAAAACTTACTAGTTGACACCTGTGATGATTCCAGCTCATCTTTGATTACTGTAGAGTCTCTAGGTTTTTATTTGTTCTTATTATGGTCTAAAGCAGGAGCAACAAACACTTCTGCATGGGAAGGTACGGAAAAATAAACTCAAAAGCGAGATGGTGGTGCTCTGAAAAAACCCACATACCTATGCTAATATTCTTCTCCAGATTTTACAACAGAGATTTAGTATATTGCTTTACAGGCTTCAGTAAGTGCTGGCCAACCCCGGTTCTATTTGTTAAACTGGTGGTGGTTGCACTTCTTTCCCACAGTCAGGACAGAGTTTCAGCTCTTTGGAAGAAGAGCCTCAAGAAGTGGACTTTAAAGCAAAGTGAATTTGGCGTCTGCAGTGAATGTTTAACAGTGCAAAAATCCTCTGCCACTTGGATTTCATTTTAAGCAGTTAAAACCATCCTTACCCATTTCTGAGGAAGACAGAAATAGATTGTTTTTCAAAGAAAATAGAAATTCAGTAAAGCAGATGTTACTATTTATCTTTATTGTTTAACACTGTAAATTATACTAGGAATGTTGTGTGCTGCCACTTAAAAACTAAATCATTTGTTTATTTTGAGCATTATTCCCAGGCAGGGGAAACTTCAACCTCTGTACCTTAAATATTCTTTGAAACTTAATCAGCTTGAAATTCCTAGTGAGTCCTAGTTTCTTCTTCCCCTGAGAACTGCATTGTTCGTATACAGAAATACTCAGATCACCAGTTGCCTTTTCTTGTAGTTTTCTTATAAATCTTTCTGATCTTGTAGCCAGGAAAGTTGGGAGTCTTACTCATTTTATCATTTGCTGACTGCTTTTTTAATAAGGCAAACTCCACTTTCAGAGGTCAGTCGAAGTACCAAAAATGTTTTAATTTTATGCCTTGTACAAAGAAGGGAAGTGATTGAACCAGAATGGAATGTCAAAAGGAGTCCGGATGCAATGGAAAAAAGCATTGCCACCACTGGTTCTTCTGAAGTAGATAGTTAATGCATATAACTCTTCGTGTGACTACACAGTATTGCCAGTAAGATCATTGTGTCTGAATAGTTTTATTCCAGAAGAATGTAGCTGAAAATAAGCCAGATGATTTATTTGCTCCAAGGCATGATGGCTTTGTACATTATCTGTGTATTTTATGAATTATTCCTAAAATGGAATTCAAGTTGAGTCTTTTTTAATAAATCAAAGTCAAATATACATTTTAAAACCACTTTGTGTGACAAACTCCATAAAAGAAACAAAACATTTTGCATAGTTTTAAAATACTTTCTACAGTAATTTGGAAAATACTTGCTTCTCTGCTGCGTTCTAGTTAGGCTTGGTTGTAAGTTTTCGTCTGCGTAGGAGGGCGTGGCACTGAAGGTAGATGGAGCACTCCTGCTCGTGCTGCTTTGCTCTCCAGGTTGTCCTGGGTGGTTGCACTGTCTGTTCTTCCACATGTGTTGGCTGGACCTAAATAATCAGTTTGTGTGACCTGTTTTGTTTTGCTTGTAGTAACTGAGGCATACATTTGGTCATATTTCTCATTATCGTTGGTGTGGGAGAGGGGGGAGGTAAATGGGGGATGGGAACTT
This sequence comes from Athene cunicularia, assembly GCF_003259725.1. NCBI lineage: Eukaryota > Metazoa > Chordata > Aves > Strigiformes > Strigidae > Athene > Athene cunicularia. Next base: position 8,009,282 of record NW_020799113.1, read on the forward strand.
AGAGGGGCAGAGGTTCAGGCTGGGGAGCCCAGCTCTGGGTGGCAGAGGTGGGCACCCCTTCCCTGGCACCGTGCTGGTGTTTCCCTCAGCCCAGTGAGGATGGGGAGGGACCAGCAGCCCTTCACTTCCCTGCCTTTCCTCACACTTCCCGAGTATTACATGACCCATTTCAGTGAAATATTCTGAAGAGGATTTGTGCCAGCGCTAGCAGTTAGTTCCTGTCAGACAATGCAAGTGACAGGGCTGCAACTTTGTGCATGCCTTCTGCAGTCACTGCTATGTTCTAAAAATGGCACCGTTGCCACTGTATTATGTGGCAAAATGTTTTTGATGCTTATTACCCATTATTGCTCTGCTTGGAAGATAAACTGCTGGATTAAGCTGCTCTGCTTTCTGTGATAATGTTTTAAAATTACTCAGATTGTTGTTTTGGGTTTTCAGCATCAAATCAGCTACGTTTGTGGACCAGTGGGTTTTGCTGTTGAATTTGTCCTTGTGATAATGTTACTCCCATTTTTGTATTGCTTCATGTGCTTGATATTGCTAAGTACTTACCAAGCTTTTCATTCTTCAGATAACCATAACTTCAGTGCAGAAGTAAAAATGACATGGGATCAGTTTGGTCTCCCTTTAATTCATTGAAACTAATGCTTAGTCACGGTCTACCTTATTTTAAGTAAATGGTTAAATATCATATGTTACTGAAGTGTTACTTTAATGAAAAACAATCTGAGTTTAACTTAGTTCCTTACCCCAAACAATGAACAAAAAGGAAGAAGCTTCTGTGAAATCTATTTGCTTGAAACTGGTTTGTTTCTTCTCCCACAGGTACTTGGGCGATGTTTCTTGACCGTGATGCAGGTCCACTTCCAGTTCCTGTCACAGGCTTTGCAGAAGGTCCAGCCAGTGGCACACTCTTGCTTTGCTGAAGCTGTAGCTCAGGAGAGAAAGAATATGAGTGGGGCTGGAGCCTCAAATTTAAGCCCCACGAATGAGCTAGAAGATGCAATAAGATCATGGAGAGGAGCAGCAGAGGTACGGAGTTCTTGCTGTAGTGACATTAAATTTTTAGTAAAATGTTGTATGTTTAGTGAAACCTAAATTCAGGCTGGATGCCCTAATAAAGGAAGAAAAGCTCTGATTTTAAAGACATGCTGCATTTTTTACCTATATGGCAATTATACTGGTTTTGGCCAGTGTAAAGTGTTCTTTGTGATGTGATTGTAAGGCGTGCACAAGCAGCGGAAACAGCTTTTTATCACTATTAACAAATTAATAATGTTCAGATTTGGCAGACAAGGTGACATGTAACATGTCATTTAAAACCAGCAAAATCTTGATGAAAAATAACTTAGATATTGTCTATTTCTCTTACATTTTGAGTATGAATTCTATTTTATACTTTAAAATCTTCATGGTAACAACACTTCTGTCTTCATGCTGTTAATCTCGATGTTGCTTGATCCATCAATTGCTGGAATACTAATTGTATTACTTAAACGTACCACTCTCTGGACTTGTATTTTCACAAACACTTGCCATCTGTGGAATCCTTACTTATCCTGACAAAAAAAGTACCTTACAAAGGCAAACAGTTTTATGAGCTTTTCTGCTTTCCCTTGCCCTGTTGAAGTCTGCAGAGGGATAGGTCAGCATGGATTCAGACACGGAGTGCCTGGTTTCCTTAAGTTCAAGTAACTTGGACCATGTGCTTTTGAAGTCTTAATTTGACAGCCCACACAGGCACATTAATCAGCTTGACTGGAAATGTTGTCAAAGTTTCCATTTATCAACTAACATCTGCAAGGTATATGGAAGCAAACAAGTTACCTTTAGAATTCTGAATGCAGAGGAATTGTAATTTTTACTACAGCATAAATTTATTTCGCTGGATAAAATAGGGATTTGGGAGTGCTTTAGGTATATTACAGATAATTGTAACAGGTCTGATCCTGGTGTGGCTTTATGTCTTTTGCATAAAAATAGTTAATTTCATGGTTAATATACTTAGTTTCTTAAAACTGTGTTACAATTTCTAGAAATACCCTGCAATTGCTATCAAGTTTGTTTAAAATGTTTTTAAAATTAAACTTGGGTTTGCAGAATCTGGGACACTAACTTTCTGTTTTTACCTCTGTAACAGCCCACTTCAGCTTTTTCTGTTAATAAAACCTGTATTTTAAAATAGTTTAGTACAAGTGTTACACTAATCAAATCCTTTATTAAGCATGCATGGGGAGGAGAAGGAAAAAAATACAGATTCCAGAATAACAATGAAAGAAACTTCTCAATTTTTATGGTTGACTAAAATAACTAATCTGAAGTATTTGTGTGGGTGTTTAGGATAGAATAAGAAAAAGCTGTGCCCTGTAGATAAAAAATAATTGTAGATAGACTAATATACAAGTCATTTTGATAAAGGGAGATTTGAAATACTGAAATCTTTCTCAATTTTTACTTTGTGGAGTGGAAGGCAGTCCATTATTTCCATATAAAATCAGCCTCTTTGGCAGGAGAATACACTACTGTTTCAGAATAAAGTTTAAGAAGATACTTTGTCAGTGGCTCAAAACTATTTTTCCTTTTAAAGATTTTTCACTTGGAAAATGCTCTAATTTTGTGTTGGAGGTGACCAACGTGTCTGTCCGTTGGCATTGTACCAAAAATCCTGTTTCAACATCCTGCTTTAGAGCAACACTCCTTCCTAGACTGAGAAATAAGCCATACGTGAGGCCTAAATGCAGTTGAGAGTAGGTTTCTGTTTATTTTACCCTGCTCAGTAGTGTAATATTCTACAGTTAAAACTAGACATTTGACTTTTCATGTTTCTTATTTTTCAAAATTGTATTACATAAAGCTGTTATCTTGCTGTGCTAAGTTGACCTGAGCCTTGTGTGGCTCTTCTCAAATTGCACCACAGGAATCATCCTTGATTTTATGAACTGTATCTTCTTATGTACACAGGAGTGTTTGTACACATGATTAAATGTATCTTGTGTTTCTGTGGCAAATAATACCCTTTACGTTGAATTTAAAGTCTCTCCTCTGGTAAGCACAGTCATCATGTGGCCTGTGTAACAGGATCCTTAGTCCTGAGAGGGAGCTGAAATAGTAACAACAAACAATGTTGAATTAAGTTGCTAGCCAACACCTATATGCCATGCAAATTACATGAGATTTGTACTTCCAAAGTAGCAGGAGAGGTTTAATAAGTTATAATAAATAATCTTGTCCAGATCCTTTCCATCAGGTGCTGCTTCTCATCTCCTTTGTAATGTTTTAAACTCTGTGGGGTGGGTTTGCTCTTTTAAAAAAAAATTAATTAAGCTTGACCTTGTTTAATGTTGAACCTCTTTACCCTGGATTCTTATTTTACATTACAGGCCACATCTCGATTGCGAGAAAGAGGCTGTGATGGATGTTTGGCAGGAATTGAAGTTCAGCAACTTTTCTGCTCACAGAGTGTTGCAATCCCTGAACATCAGCTGAAGGAGCTAAACATAAAAATTGACAGTGCTTTGCAGGTGAGTTTTTAGTCTGCTGCTCTCATTGGTGTGCGGTACAGTCAGTGGGCCCAGGAATGAAATAGGGAAGGAGTATGTTACTGCAGAGTTCCGTATCACTGGCAGCCATGAGGTATTTCAGAATTACAGTATTGGAATCCTGTATGATAAATGTGGCTATGCTATAGAACTGAGTAGGGTAAATCTATGTAACAATTATTATATATGTATCCAGACACAGCGACTGCATGCTTGCTTTACTTGCTGATGTGCCTGCTCTGTCTAAACTTTTTGTTCAATGTCAGGCTTACAAAGTGGCTTTGGAGAGTTTAGGCCACTGTGAATATGCAATGAAGGCTGGCTTCCACTTGAACCCAAAAGCTATTGAAGCAAGTCTTCAGGTAGGATCTGCTAAACCTGCTCTCTCTTTCATCCCTCCTCTCCTTGAGAATAAATATTTAAAAAAAAAATTTTTTTAATTGGACTCATTAAGATTCTCTGACGTCTTCATTTCTTCTAACTGATCTGTTGTTTTGTATTTCAGGGCTGTTGCAGTGAAGCTGAAGCCCAGCAAACGGGAAGGAGACAGACTCCACCTCAGCCAATTCAGTGTGAATTGCCCACTGTACCTGTTCAGATAGGGTCGCATTTTCTGAAAGGAATATCCTTTAATGAGTCTGCAGCAGAAAACCTGAAGCTGAAAACGGTAATAACCCTGAATTTAACCACAGGAGAGAAGAAAACAAAAACAGAAAAAGGGGAGAGGGGAAAAAAAAAAAGAGTAGAAAGAGTAGAATTCCTTAAAATTCAGAGAACAACTGCAGTAGAAGTTCAGTGCCAGACTTGTATTTAAAAGTGCTTATTTTTAGCCTGACTTCCTGTGGAAACAAGATGTTGATAACAATGTAGGTCCATGCCTGCCTGCTTCTGATAATGTTTTAACCACCTGAGCAAATTCAGTCCAATCTGAAAGAAGCTTAGCAGCCTAAGAGGTAATGAAGCTTCTGTGAACTTCTTGAAGATAGGTGGGTTAGGTATCAAGAAGTGCAGAGGGGAGCGAGCCCTTACAGATGCGCCAACCAGGTGACACACTTCAGAGTTTGATAATTTTTGGTGCCAAAATAAGTCTGGCCCAGCCCAGTGCTAAGGGAGGTACTTGAAAAAAATATTTTGTAATAAAGCTCCTTTTAATGTCATCTTACAAACTTTGATCAATACCTGAAATAATAATTTAAAATTGTGGAGAAGTTAATTGTATTTTCAGTCTAAAGGAATGGGAAAGATGTCCATTCAGAAGTAATCTGGGCAATTTTAATCAGCATTTTACTTTTTTAGATAAGCCCAGTTCATTACTCCTGAAAGAGTTGAAACAATCCACAGCTCAAAACACTGCTTTTCTGTTGTCTTTGCAGTGCTCTTTTGTAGTTTTGATTAAACCGTTTTGCAAGAATATAAGCAAAAATACTCTTTATGATTTTGGAGGAGTATTGTGTTCCAAATAGCAGAGACGGTCTTCCATATTTCTGTGCTGCAGTTGAGCTCTTCTAGTTATACAAGGCTGTTCAGAGGTAACAGACGTTATAGTTGTTTGAAAAACATGTAGAACAATAAATACATACGGAAGCGTTGGTGTTAACATTTCTGAATCGTGTTTAGTATAACAAAATTCTTACGATTTTTTTTTTTTTCCAGCACACAATGCTGCAGTTGATTAAGGAAGCTGGATGCCATAATGGACTTACACCACGTGATGACTCTCCTGTTACTGAAGTACTAAATCAGGTTTGCCCTTCCACTTGGCGAGGAGCCTGCAAAACTGCTGTACAATTGTTATTTGGCCAAGCTGGACTGGTAAGTGACTATGAATAGGCTTAGCAAAAAAGGGCTACTTAAACGTCCTGAATTGAAACTAGACATTTGAAAGAATTTGGAAATTAATTTCCAGTGTCTGTCTTCGTGTTTCTCCATTTTTAACACTGCAGATAACCTGATTAATGAGCAAAATATATCCTTGTAGAATGCAAATTTGTAGATGGTATCAGGAGAATGTCCTGTGTACTTCATAGTCTGTGTTATTAGAGAGAACATAAGAAATGAAACTTCTAATTGATAGTGAATTAGAAGGATTTTCAAACCTATAGATGACTGTACTAAAAACAAACACCCCTCCCCCTACTTCTTATAGATTAGCTTTAAAAACTGCCCTTTTTTCACTTCCTCTTTGCTTTGAATGGAAGCTGGGTTTCCTGCCCACCATAAAACCAGGAAGTCTTCTGCACCAAGTAATGCTACCTGACATCTCCAATGGAGGACAGAGTAATTAAATACTTTGCTGTAGACATATGTGTTCTTTAGAACAAATCCCATGGATTTCATGGTATCTAAGCAGTTGCAAAAAATAGATGCTTGGAACACACTGATGGAAAAAAATGCATTTGTGCTCCAATAACTAATTGCTGTATTCTCTTCATTTAATAAATTCATTTATTAAAATTTAATAATTCATGACATAGAGGTTTTTTGGACTACTGTGAGTTTTCATTTGACTGGACAAATAAAATCGGGGCAACAATGCAATAGGATAGGAGGGACGTGCAAGCATAAAGGTACACTGTAGCCTATGATAGTTTCTGTCAATTATTCCTTGAATCATCTGCAATGAGCTAAATGCTGCCTGTTGATTCATACACTGATATTTGTTCAAGGTGATGGCAGGCCATCAGAACTAATAGTAATTTTTGATGAAAGGATCCATATTGCTACATACTTTATAAATATCACATTTTTCAAATAAATAGCACAGCTGAAGTTACTTTCTATCCTAGTTCATTAACCCATATGTTTTTTGGTACAGTTAATAGATTCTCCAGTAATGGTGAATGACATAAGTAATAAATTTGTCAGATATTTCTACTTTAGCTTTCCTTTCAAACTGGATATTAGATATTCCCTTAAGTATCTGCTAAACAAGTGGGTTCAAATCATGCTGGAATTCAACTGGCTTTTCATGTAAAGAGGATCTGTAAGAAGGTAGTGCATTAACCACTTTGCATAAGGAGGTTTTACAGGCAGGCATAAGGCAGTTGTATCTTCACAGGGAGAGAAAGTAACTGCGGAATAGTAGGGCTGAGCAAATTTCTACTTAGGTGTTTCAAGGAAAATGCATACTAAATATTAATTAATATAAGAACAACTAGAAAAAAGGATATGGTTAAGTAGGATTTTTATCTTTGTGGTAGGATGCTGGGAGTCATCAGCAAAGTACGGGAAATGAGGCCAAGAAAGAAACTGTTTCTCAGCAGCCCTATGGAAGTGTGCCTTAATTCGGGAGGAGTGGTTGGCTCCTGAGTGTCTAGATGAGGAATGCCTTGGAGAATGCTGCACCTCCCACCATTTCCTTTCCAGGGGGGTTCAGGGTTGTGAACACCCAAGTCCTGCCATAATGAGATTTGGGGAGTGGCCCAAGGCATGGCTGGACTCAGGAGTCTGGAAATCTGGTGTCCCTCAGTCTAGACATTACTGGTTAGACCTGCTGGTAACTTAAGTGCTGATATTCTTCAGGTTTATCATAACATTTGGAGAGCTGTCAGCATAAAACTTCTACATTCTCCCAAATGACAGGGCTGATGTAAGGAATATTACTTGTGTTGAATCATGAATGTCTCCAAAGATTTTTGCATGAACCTCAGGTTCTGAAAGTAGCAGGTTTCTATCTTCAAAGACACAGTAATGAGCTGTGCACATGACAAAATACTTGTGAGCCTTCTCTCCGTTCATTCTTACTTTGATTTGCTATAATTTAGAAGGGTGTGAGGGTTGAGGTTTTTCTTTATAAACTATGTGCTATGATTTTTTTTTTACAATATTCAATTATGCTTGTATGTAGCTTTATACAGTAATGAGAAATTGTAATTCGCTGCTTTGAAGCATTCTTTGGGTGGAGATGAGAGAGGAAACACCTGTAAAACAAGAACAATAGGTGTCTGATGCACAGGAAGCTATCCTCTAAGCACCCACCAGGCGGGGAGGGAGAATGTGTTTATTTTAAGTTTATTTTGTATAGAACTCAGATAAATGAATCATGGGACAATATTACACAGTCTTTGGTTAACTGCTTTTAGAAACTAAGCTGTCTGCATTAGTTCAGAATTGTGTATAAATTTGTCATTTAAATGTCAAATTAAAAAATGAACATTACTTGAGTCTTGCTATCTTTAGCCTGTCTTGCCGTGTGCCTTTTAAGAAGAAACTCATTAAGAGTGGAAAGCACAATGAGATGTGACTTTGGTTATTTTAGGCTTCAGTTTTTTAACATAAGAAATAACTTCTTAAAGTGCAGGGTTTATGTTAGCATATATATATTAAGAATTTGTATCTTCAAATTTGGGTCAGCTGAAGAAATCTCCGTGTTGGAATAAAAGTAATGTGTATTAAAATAGCTGAATTCAGAGGATGAGTGGAAACAAAACTTTGAATTGGCCTCATGCAAATTCATGAAAAGGTTTAACTAAATCTTGAGCCATCTTTCTTTTGTGCTAGTAGGTCTTTCTGAAGCCAAAACCGGCATGCATTGCAGAAGCACTGAATCTCCTAGTAGTGTTTAAATCCCACATGTTGTAACTCTGACCAAATATTGAGAAATGTAAAACTTTTTTGAGAGGGAAAAATGAAGATATGGGGGAGGAGGGAAACAACCCTAAAAAAGCCCAGACCATGAGCACTAGTACCATGCACCACTGCCAGAAGGTGATCTAGGTCTATGCAAATCAGAATTTTAGTTCTGACTTACAGGTCTGAGATACTGACAGTATTTTTCTTGGGAGCTGAGAAAAATCACTTCTGAATTCATCTCTCCTTATCCCAATTATAGTTGTAATATACCTGAATCACAGATTACCAAATTACATAAAAGTAAAATGGTACAAGTACAAGGAAAAAAGTAATGGAGTTGCCCTGTTATTAAATGAGAGGTATTTTCACAAGTGGATAATGGCATGGTGTTTTGTCACTGGGCTTAGACATGTTTTACAAGTTTGAATGAACTCAGGCAAATGCTTAGAGTCAACTGGAGGAAAATAAGGCCTTATGCTAAAATAACAGGTGCAAAATAACTGTGTTCAGATGTCATTGGAAGGTTTTGTTAAAGCAAGAGAAAGAGACACTCAGCATTATTCATATTTCAGGTTTCTCCATAACCAGTAGTAGACAACCAGTTAGAAGTGGAACCAGTGTAGGATGATTGCAAAAAAAGCCAATAATATCCTTTGAGGTATTACTGGCTTTTTTGTACCAGAGGACTTTTGCCATTTCCAGGATAAATCATACAGCTAATCTGTTAGTCACTGAAACAAGAACTGCTGATTGCTGCCAAAAAGCTGCTGGTTCAGCATGACCAAAATAGGAAATTATGGAAATGATCAAAAAGGCTAACCCATGCAGACTGGACAACAAAAAGCACAAACCAAATATGGAACTTACTATCGCTGGTATTAAAGTTTAAATGAAGCTGAAGTGAATCCAGTCCTCCTCAGTTCCATAAAAAGAAAGGTTCATGACAGAAGGTTAATTTTCAAGACTTGTAGTCTTCCATATATCTTCATGATGTCTTTGAGAAGACTCAGAATTCAACAAATTGAACAGTCACCACATTTTCTCTTTATAGAATAGGGAGTTAATAATAGTGAGGTTCCATTAGGTAGAATAGAGAAATGTTGGTGTGGGAATTTATAACCTTAAAAGGAGGAGGGGGTGTGAAGAGTTGTGATCTCTGTGAAGAGTTTCAGACTAAATACTACTTGTCTGCATCATACCCTGCACTGCAGTTAAATTATTTAAAGTATTTTGATAAATAGGTGTTTGGGAGCTATTAAAGTAGTAATAGTGGCAAACCTCTCAAATGTAAGGGCTGTTACACGAAGCCATTGATGATTACCAACTCTTAGGTAAAGCAGTTGTTAACTACATAGTGATGCATAACTACAGTATGTAACTGAGAAGACTTTAAGTCCTTAAAATATAGTTTACTGTATCAAACTAATAATTTTACATTCTTTATTTTTAGATATTAAAATAGAAATCAACTTACATTTATTTTGTGGGTTGATTTGTTTTTATCTGGTAATTTTTTGCACCTGTATTGTGGCAGGGAGGTGAGACTATTGCATCTTAACTACAGGGGTGATAAAATAACTAGAACTAATTCTTAAAATAATTTTCCTTTTTATTTGCTAGGTGGTTGTGGATACAGCACAGATTGAAAATAAAGAAGCCTATGCTCCTCAGATAAGTTTAGAAGGATCCAGAATTGTGGTGCAAGTTCCATCAACTTGGTAAATAAAAATACTCTATTGCAGATTATACTAATAGCCATGACTGAAATATATAGGGAAGAATATTGCAGTACAAATGGAAGAGAGAATACTATGCATATCTTCCTTAAGCTCTGTTACCTTGGAACTGTTTGAATACCTCTGTTCCTGACAGACTGACAGTTGTCTTTGTACTAGTGCTGCTTCTGGAGTCAATAAAAGAGAGCCGGGCACTAAAATGTTCCTTTAAAGAAAAAGTAAGAAGCTTGATGATGGAAGAGAAGGTTTAAAAAAAAATAAAAAAATTTAAATAAGTCCAATACTATTCCTGTTTTGCTCCTCCCTGGCAGGTCCTCACAGCTGTTACCTCAGGAAGGGCAGGAATTAGATGAGGTTAATATGTGAGCTTCAGCTCTTTCTTCACTGAGCTGTATAGCGCTGTATGAACTGCAGAACTCTGGTCCACAAGATGCTATTCCTACCAGTTTAATTGCCTGCCTAGGAAAGAACAGTAGGATTAATCTGCAGTTTAGGTGAGGTCGTCTTCCCTTTTGGAACAATTATTTGGAATTAGAACACTTCCTCTCTGTTGTACATTGGAGTACTCAGTGCTAGAATTTTGGTACAAAATGGTTCATTCATCCGAATGCTTAGTGAGATGGCCTGTTACTAATGGTACCAACCCTGTGGCCAGAAGTACACGTCAACTGATAGTCTGTTTACCCAGACACATCTAATTCCTCTATAGGGTATTAACTGGTACTGCTCTGTCCTCTTTATGTAAACTGCTGTATTGTGAAAGAACTAAAATAATGCAGTGTTTTGAGCCAGGCCTTGTGTGCTCTGGAAGAGCTCCGCCTGCTGACACACAGTGAGAGTGCCTCGTGTCTGCTGGAGGGGCTCCTTAAGGACTTGACAAACATCCTAATATTTAGATTTTTTTCTGATTTCACCTCAAATTCAGTCCTAATTCTGTCCCATTAATGAGGAAAATTCACTAATCCTGCATCTTCACAGCTCAGTACAATCTTCCCTGGACTGTTGGATATGCTGAATCATTTTCCACATGGAGTCTGTCAGGGTGTTAGTGCTGGACTCCAGAGTACACCCATGCACTGGTGTCTTGTCAGGTTTGTTGAGTGCTCTTGCCGTTTTCCAGAAACGGGCTTTGTGTATGTCTTATTTCTTAACCTTTGTGCCTGAATTTATGCTGGCTCAGCTGAAGAGCTAATCATTAATCATGATTTAAATATAAACTTATAAGTCTTAATTTTACAGTTAGATTAGTTGTATATTCAACAGTAGAAAGAAACTGGGGCTGCAGGCATAGTCTTTAGGAACCCTCAGGCATTCTTTTATTATGCTGCCTTTACTAGTTGTACCTCTGTAGGAGCAGTAGTAGTGCATCAGTTGGCCTTTTATTATCTCACTAGTATGGTAAAATTGTTTAATGTAATTTTGATTTTAAGTTAAACTTAATGATTACAGGTGTCTGAAAGAAGATCCAGCAACAATGTCTTTGCTACAGAGGAGTCTGGATCCAGAGAAGACTTTGGGGCTAGTAGATGTGCTCTATACTGCTGTGTTTGACATACACAGGTGGAAGGAAGGAAGGTACATGTCGTCTTGGGCCTCATGCTGTGCTTTTCTAGTTTAAACAAAGCCATCGTTGCTGAAAGATCTCTACTGAGGATTTGATAGTACTGGTTCATCAGAAAGGGCAAGTACCAGTAAATCAAGAGCAAGAAATTGGTAATACACATAGTTACCTTGTGAGTACGCACAGAGATACATCAGTCTGTCTAAAACAAAACAAGCTCATCTGAGTGTTCAAAAGTATTTGCTTCTCTCTTACAAAAATACTCAATTTATATTAAATTAGTCTCCATTTAGGTCTTGAAATACAATTAAAACCTCTTAGGGAATGGAAAGTAGTTAACACTATTGCAAATACTAGTAATAATTTGCATTTTTACTGTAAGAAGTAGCTGATGAACTTAGCAGTCTTTGGTTTTATTTCTTCCAATAGCTATTACCCAAATAAACATTTTCCTCTGAAGTATAAACTCAATTATGTATTAGGTGGTTTGATATATGTGTTTTTGTTGATGCAGGGAGCAAGCTTTGCCTTGTATTCAGATCCAATTACAGCGTGAAATTTCAGACTTTGGGAATCAAGTTGACATGCCATCCGGAAATGGAAGCAAATCTTCAGGTGGTCTACAAAAGACATTCTCAAAACTGACTTCACGGTTTACAAAAAAAACTTCCTGCACCAGTACAAGTAATACTGGAAGTTATTCAATCCCCAATACACCTTCTAAAAATGTGTTCATAAGTTCCAGCTCAGAGGAGAAAGCTAAAATGCCCACTAACATAGATGCACGGTTACAAAGCATCTTGAACATTGGTAATTTTCCTAGGACCACAGATCCCCTGCAGTCACTTCAGAGCACAAATAATCAGCTAGTGAATGGGTTTCTAGTTGAAAGACGGGACAACTTCTTCAAACCAGATGATGGCAAGGATGACAAAGGTATGAATTTACCAACTGACCAAGAAATGCAGGATGTCATAGATTTTTTGTCTGGTTTTAACATGGGCAAATCCCAGCAGACTTCTCCGATGGTGAAAAGAAGGAACTCTGTTGCATCCTCTACAGCAACAGAACAAAAGTCAGGAACAGTACAACAGCAACCGCAGTCTGTCTCTCACACACCACTGCATCCTTCTCAGCAAGGCTTGTCGCAGCAACAGCAGTCACAAAAGCAGCAGCAGCAGATGCAGTATTACCAACACTTGCTTCAACCTATTGGACCACAGCAACGTGTACCTGCCAAATGGCTGACTAATTCTTCACAGCAGCCAGCCCAAGCTGTTGGAGCTGGATTGTCTCATATAAACCAGTGGAACAATCCTGGTTTTTCAGATTTAAGCTCTGACTTGTACAGCTTGGGTCTTGTCAGCAGCTACATGGACAATATGATGTCAGAGATGTTAGGACAAAAACCACAAGGACCTAGAAACAACACATGGCCAAATCGTGACCAAACTGATGGAGTGTTTGGGATGTTGGGAGAAATCCTGCCTTTTGACCCTGCAGGTGTGTGTCTTTTCCTTTATTATGCTTTTTATAGGGTTCTTTTATGAAGAATACTGTTAAATATTGCTAGCATTAACTGTCATTGCCTAGTGCTATCCAACAGATGCTAAGGGTGCTTACAGAGGCAAGCAGGTATTTATATATATATATATATATATATATGCCTTTTTTCTTTTTCTAACAGAAGATGAACTAAAGTACAAGCAACTTTCATTAAGAATGAATGGGAACAGATTCCTAGTTTCTTGTCCCTGTTGTGGTAGTTCTGACCTTTCCTATGTGGACCACATCAAAATACTGAAGGAGATACTTAGAGATGGTGTTCTTCCTGTTGTTAATGTGTAAAGTTGTTTAAAACCAAACTCTTGAACTTACGTATTTTATCTCTCCCCAAAATGATCCTTCCTGCTCTTCAGCAGTCTTGCAGTCTGGAGATGCAGCTGGATAGCAGCTTTTCTGTATCCCTGCGTTTCCCCTCCATTATTGAGCAATTCCATGGGAGTCATACTGGTTCCTGTTCTACAGCTGTTCTGCAGTGAAAAGCTTGGATGCTGAAGGATTAGAGACTAAAGAGCAAGTGCCATGTGGTTTGCCAGATGTGTTTGAATCACCAATACATTGTAAATGTAGAGAGATTATTGTCAAAGATGAAGTGAGATAAAATTTTATAGCCATAAGCAAATACTAAAGACTATGAAATTGACTGGAGTCTAAAAGATTAATGAAGTCTTCCAATAGTAGTACTAAGAACAATTTACAAATCTATTATCTCGTAATTTCTGTTGGGTTGGAACACAGCTACAGAAACTTTGTGGTAGGCATTTATGAAAACTGCCTGGAGGGAGGCAGCACCAGAACTAACAGGGAAACCTTTTATCAAACCATGCGTCCGTTTCCTGCGCTCCTTTGCATGCGTGTGTGCTCGGGCTGTGTAGGAGTCTCAGAAACCAGCTCCTTTGACTCTAAGTTTGATAGTTATTTTGTTAGCTTAGTTGATAAATTAGTGTTTATAAGGCAATAATAGACATCATAGTTATATTACCAAAAGCTTCTTAACAATTGTAAGTCTGAATTAGCATCATCTTATTTAAACATACTTAAGGATTATCCCAACCTTTAAGGAGAGATAAAATGATTTTCACCAAGCACCAAATACACGTATCCGTACAGAAGAAAATGCACGCATACAGAGGACTGGCATTTTGAGCATTTTGAATCCATTATATTTCTGTAGCATTTTCCTTTTGATCTACATCAAGCTACTTGGTTTGTTCCATTTGATATGATGAATATCAAGGTCTTCCAAAGTGATACTCTGAAAATATTACGACTTATTCAAGTCAATAAATTGTGCTCTGTGGATTAAGATACATGTTTCTAAAGTTTCAGTGATAAGTAAACTGTATTTTTCACAGATCTAGGGTTTAAAAAACAAAGCCAACCAAAAATCTCTCAATCAAATTTTTCCATTGGAAAGTTAAATTTCGTTACTATAACTTGCCAGGTTGAGCTGTGAGGTAGGAATTTTCACTTTAAGCTCCAGTTAGTGTAGTACAGAAAGCTTTAAAATACAAAACACACTCCCATTTCCAGACTTTAAAAGACTTTGTACATTTGTCATTTGAAACAAATGGCATTACTTTTTTGATATTTTTAGAGCCTGAAAATTATGTCTCTTTTCAGATGCAAATCTGCTAATTACGGATTTATAAAATTGGTGGCTTTTCATGACAAAAGCTTAATTAGCTATGAAAAATGTATTTTGCAGTACTTCTGTCATCTGTAAGAACTTGATGGGGCAATGTCGCAGCAGGAACTAGTAGAATGTTGATACCTCCAGGTCTTTCACAGATGTGAAAGAATGAAGTCAGAAACATATCTGATATGTTTTTATTGAGGTAAAAACTAACACCAGTTGCTACTTTGAATATAACAGTAATTTAACCATGCTATCTACACCAAAAAAACCCTGGACACCCTTCAGCATCTATCTAGAATCTATCCTTAGATCTGAGGATCTGTCTAGCTTCCAGCCTCATCTTAAATTGACAAAAATGTTTCTCAGAGACAACAAGTGTTAGTGGGAATATCTTGTTTCTGTACAGCTGCCAGATAGCTCTGTACTTTGCTTATATAATAAAGAATGTATAGAAGCAAAGTTATTTTCTTCACTGTTGTTTTAATTTTCATCCAACAAAATGTTTTCTGAATGTGCCAAATGAAAACAAGGAAACTTTTCTTCTGAATGCTGAATTGAATTGAATGTAGGGAAGCTGTCACATGGAAGACTGATTTCTGCTTTCTGTGCTGTGCATACTTGTTGATGTTCTTCAGTCTTCACTCTTAATTTAAAACTGAGACCAGCAAGCCAGCAGCTCTGTACTTCCTGCTGCAATTACTATTCATGTAGTCTAGACGTTTTCTATAAATCCAGTCAGATTGCAAGTTTTCCCTCAGGGGAGCAGGGGGGAGGCAAAAAGAAATAGAAGCTGTGGAAACTCAATTACACCGACTCGTAACAGCATTCTTTTTAATACATGAATTATTTGCTCTGATCAATCGAGCATTTAGAACACTTTTGGATTAAGGCTTTTGCTGTGTATGCTCAGGATCATGCTTATCACTTACGAGATCACTTTTCAGATGCTTGGGACACACAAAGCACTTTAAGAATGGAAGAATTTTTTTAGGAGTTACTGATTTTTTTCCTGTAAATATCAATCTTCCGAAATACTTTGCAGGTCAGGATCAGAATGGTTTTTAAATTGTTGTCTAGGCTTTGTAGGAAGTAGGCAGTCTCTGGGCTGTATGTTCTGATAAGTTCAGTCTGAAATTCTGATTTCTCTAAGTAAGCAGGATTACAACATAGCTGGAAATCAAGTTCCAATCTGGAATCAACTATAATAATTGGTATGTTCTTTTCCTCTGAGCCTGCGTATTTGTACAGGCTTTACTTTGTCAGTGTCTGCTGATGGGGTACTGGACCTTTCAGTGTACAGACATGATCATAATGACAAATGCTATTTCCCTGATGGAATGCAAGAGGCAGGTGTATGTCCACGTGAGAATTATTATCCACCATGTATGGACGGTGCAGATCTACTTCTTTAAAACATTTCCCAGTCATGGTTCTTCACTGCTCCATGAAGAGGTATCCACTGTTGTCTGGCGTTTATTATCAGTGAGGGAATTTCTGTTGTGGGGTATGGTCAAGCCTAAAGGATTAAACGAGGGGGATAATTGCAGTAGAAATAGCTGAACGTCAGCAACTGACTACTTGGTTTCTTTTATTCAGTTGGCTCTGATCCAGAATTTGCCCGCTACGTTGCTGGGGTCAACCAGGCTATGCAACAAAAAAGGCAAGCACAGCATGTCCGTCGTCCAAGCAACACACGTAGCAACTGGCCTCTTCCTGATGATCCTCATAAAACCTGGCCCTTTCCTGAGTATTTCACGGAAGGGTAAGAGCTTGAACAGGCTATGTATTTGTATTGTGTGTGAGTGTGTTTTACACTCAAACTTGGCAGAATGTGGGAATACGGGGTGTTTTTTCCAATTGCTGCTGCACCTGTGAAAGCTGCACTTCGTTATGTCAAGAGTGAGAAATTGGAGCCCTTCCTGCTTTGCTGATACTGAAGCAATGACATTTGTTTGTTGTCTTCAGAGTGGAATGTATACCGACTTTGACTTCAACAGAGGAAATAAGGAATTTATAGCACAGATTCATTCAGAATGGTTTTCTTTCAGTATTTTGAAAGAAAAAGACCTAGTTTTGATGAAAAGTGATGCTATCAAAGTTGCAGTACTTGACTGATTTGTGCTTTGCAGATTTTAGCCAATTCATCTTGCTACGTAAGGCTGGTACCTGACAGCTAGTATGTTAGCAGTACTTAGTCTCTTCAAAATCCTAACTATTCATTACAAAAGTGTTTCAAGATCCTCTCTCTGTCCATTTGTCCATAACGTAATAGCTGTGACTCAAGCCAGCTTAAACCCAGCAGGACATGTATGTGTTCTAGCTCAGTTTTGCAATGAATAAGTCAAGTGCTTAGAGATTCCAAAACAAAGCATCACTTGTTTCTCCTTTCTGACCAGGAGAGGCACTTTTACTAAAATAAATATATAAATTAAAATATATATAAAGTGACTGTAACAGACAGAGCAGTTGATGTCGGTATTCCTGGTATATTCTACACAGTATTGAAATTTCTTTGTGCTTTGAGGTATCACCTGTGACAAAGATTCAGCCTAACTAGGGCATACAGTCTGGGCCAGGCACTATAAATACAAGGACTAATACAACTTCTTGTCTTGCAGTGATGTGACAAATAGCTGGTCTGGTACTCAAGGAGACTCTGCCAGCTCAAGTGATGAGACCTCCTCAGCTAATGGAGACAGTTTGTTCTCCATGTTCTCAGGGCCAGACCTTGTTGCTGCTGTAAAGCAGAGAAGGTGAGCAAAATGAACAGAAATACATACTGCTTCATAAGATTCTTTTTTTAATTAATAACTTCATTTAAGTGGCCAAAGGAAATTCCTGCTAATTAGATGAAGTTACACAAACTTGAGTTTGTGTACTACACTGATGATATGGATCAGTGTATTGTGTATCTGACATTAATCTTAGGGATTCCCAAACTGAGTTCTATTAGTAGCTGTCATCTTACACAAACCAGCATCTGTGCATATAGCCAGTTGTTAGCTAAAGTTCAGTATGTCTAGAAAAGATTTGACGCTTTCCCTTTTCTGAGGTAATCTATTTTGGCTGCCACTTCTTTCTAAATTACTGAGGTGTTAGAGATCTTTTTTGAATTTGTTTTCTAAACTGTGTCCTTCACTGCAGCTTTGTCCTTCCCGTAATGTGCATTTTGATGCCAGCAAGTTCCTATTTCCTGGCCTCTAGTGCAACTTTGTGGCACTCAAGAAATACTGCTGATAACGTGTAGACTTCTGTCTTGCCTTGCCTACCATGGCCATTTTAGTAGTCATAAATATGTGCCTATTTAGTCCCTCATTTCTGACAGTACGAAGAGGAGGCTTAATTGCATTCATAAGTAAGCTTAGTAACTTAAAAACTAGCTCAGGATTTTAATTTATAAACATTCTACTTAAAAGTATAGTATGAATTACAATTGTTTTCTGCTTTTCTAAAGGGCTGGAAGCTGGGTATCTTTGGAACGTCAGTAATTCCATAGCAGAGAGTAGTTAAGATGATAATAAAAGGCACAAGATGAACCATGAATACCAGCCCGATTCCAATCTGGGATCATTTTCAAACTAGTTCTCAGAGCCTATTCTAAAAATAAGTTGAGTTCTGTGGCCAAATACTCTATTTTTGTTTAGATCACAGAATAATTCAGTCAATACATTTAGATACAAGATTGCCCATCTGCTTTTTGGTGACAGGAAAAAGTGGATGTACTGCCAGTTTGCTGCAGATTATACCTGGATTATACTTTCATATGCATTGCCAGAAAGGAAGTATACTGGAGTTGAAAATAGCGAGACTAAGCAAGCAGTTTGAAAGGAATCAACCAAAAGAGGAGCTATTTTCTTAATCTTCACACTTACCAAGACTTTATATAGAGGGGACAGGAATTGAGCTTCAGTAAATGCTAAATTGAAATTAATGGAAGAGAGCGATCTCATAAGCAGTCACAGAAGAAGTAGTAATTATTTGTTTTTAAAAAAAGAAGCAGGGAAGGAAAACATAGTAAGTATCTAATGGGTGAATTAATCTGCCAAGCCACCAGATATCTAGAGGTTGATCATGGAGCCATTCATGGAGCAGGAAGAGCAAAAGTCTGCTTTATGTAGTGTTCTGAAGAGAACAGAAGGATATTTCCAAAGTGCGCTTCATTAAATAAAAACTGCAGCTGAAGTAACAGTAGTGCTGTCTTACGTTACTTTTAGGAAGAAAAACATTCTAGAGGCAAGGGCCTGACAAAATACCATAGCTAAAACTGTATAGCAAGAGAAGGCAAAAGAGTTGAGCAGTCTAAAGCTGACCTGTGAAGGACTACTTACCTATGGAGGCCTGATGATTGGAGTGTGGTGATTTTTTTTTTTTCTTTAAATGACAGATGAAAGTATAAAAGATTCTGCCTTAATCTGAACCCACCCCCCAAAAAACTAAACCAAAAACCTCAAAACAAGAAAAGACTTTGAGAATGCACATGTAGTCAAGATCTTCTATTTGATATTTATTTATAAACGGAAGTTGAGGACTTCTATTTGATATCACAAATTTAAACCAAAGTTGTAATGTTCTTCCTCAGTAAAGTCACTGTGCTTCAGCAGCCATTTCACTTGCTCAACTGTTTCTTTTGTCTTACCTGTGAAGTTATTTCAGAAAAGATACTTGAAAAAAGAAAGACAGCAGGTAACAGAAGAAAAAAGGCAATTTCTGGCAGCTTTCTTCAAAGTGGGCAAAAGACTAGCCCATCTTCCTTTCACCTCCACAAAAATGCGTGCATGTTGCTGAAGCTGTAGCTCAAAACTACTGCACTGTCAGGCCTCTGACAGTATTCAGCAATGGCTTGCTTTCTGCATTGCTGCTTCGACCTGTACTGAGCAAAACTCTGTGAAACACGATGAAATGTCAGTATTTGTTCTAGGCTAGTGTGACAGACTGAAACTCCAGAATGGTATATGCCAGTGGCAGATTAAGGTGGGTGACTCATTTACCACAAAAAAAAAAAAGTCAATGTCACTTTTTTTTTGGGCAGAAAACACAGTAGTGGTGAACAGGAACCTAGTACGCTACCATCACCACCTCTTCTTTCTGCAGCAGAAGACCGTAATCAGGTAAGCTGAAACTGGCTTTGCTTAGTCATTTTTCCAGTTTGCATTTCGGGGTGGTTTACACTGGGAAAACAACTAGAAGAGCACCTGCTTCTCCAGACTGCTAACCTCACCTAAATCATTTGCACTCAAATAGTACCAGATGCTTTTATCCAAGTTACGAAGTTTAAATATTAAAATTGGAAATCACTTATCTTTTTTCCTTGTAGCAGAAATTATCACAAAACCAAAGATTTCAAGTTAAGCTAAGGGGCAACAGAGTTGATTTTAATTGTCTGGGCAGAGAAAACTAAAGTATCATTGGATTTCTTACCTCCCTTGCTAGACATTTTGACTTAAGAGCAGGGATACTATGTGTCAGGCAAATGTGCTGAAGTAAAGAGGTTTTTCAATAGGAAAGTATTTTTAAGAATTGAGTGAGATAGATAGATAGATAGATAGATAGATAGATAGATAGATAGATGCATCAATGCTGCTTTCAAACCTAAATTAATCTTCTGAAAGTGTCTTAAGGATTGGATAAGGTGGTGTGTTAAGCATTCTCTCAGAAAAGTGTTTTGATATTAGAACAAAAATCAAACACACCCACCCCTCAACCCAAACCCAACTGATTTTGTTTTTTCAGGATAACAAAACCAAAACCTGGCCTCCGAAGGCACCCTGGCAGCATACGTCCTCTGTCACCAACACGCTCCCCAGTCAGAGTACATCCTTGTATCCCATGAGCAGCCCCGTCAGCCAGTGGAGCGACACGATGCAGATCCTCCAGTCGCCCATGTGGGCAGCAGCCAACGACTGTGCTCCGGCAACAGGAATTTCCTCTAACTTTGCCTATGCGCCGCAGCAGCAATCGCAACAACAGGCTTCCCAGCACAAACAGATGAATAAGGGCTTTAAATCTTTTCCAGTAAAGCACGAGCGCAGACCATCTTACCTGCATCAGTACTAATTGCTTTTCATATTGGAAAATGCAGCACAGGGCCAAACATAAATTACACATACCTTGTTTCACAACTGTGTATTGGCTGTATCCTGTTTTTCTCATTAAATATGGAATTGAGGGGGTTTGGGTGACATATACAAACTCCTGAATTCTGATTTACAGTGCTGAGCAAATATGGCCAATATGTTTGTTTGATGTACACAAAACAGCCCAAAACTGTGATGTAGAAATGCTTTTAAAAATGTGTATATTGCCTTTACTTTCAAAACCTTTTTTTTAAAAGAACTGCTGAAGGACTACCATACAAGAAACACTGTATTTTATAGCTATTTTTCATATAGATTTATAGTTAAAACATCTTACTGAAACACACTGAATATGTTGAAGCAAATACATAGTGGTCACTTTGCTCAACACTGTGTTTAAATTTATAATGGACAAGCTGTAAAGCCTTTGTATCCTCCATCAAATGGCCTGTGGGCAGCTTTTTTTAAATGAAGTGCAACGGCAGCTTTTTGTGTGCCACACAAGCGAGTTCATTATGAAACTGTTGTGGAAACTGTTGCGGAAACAGTTACGAAATGGAGTTTTGTGGTAGTTTCCTTATGCTAAGTAAAGATCAGCAGAACCACTCAACCTTGTGTCACAAATGTTATCTGAGCTGCTTAAAGTAGATGGCATCTGTGTGGATAATATGACGCTGGTTTTCAGATAAATACACCATTTCTTACTGCTTCATTTGGCCAAAGGCATTATCCACACAGTGTTCCTTAAATGTGTGAAAGTATAGCCTAAAAGACTACTTGCATATATTTAAAGTCTTATTTCAGATGCTACAGTTGATTAAAAATTGTGAGCTGGCTCAGAAGATACTAAACTGAAATGTGGGGTAGCAGTTAGGTAAAAGAACATTATTTTTTTTAAAAGGATAAAGTAATTATTTGCAGTCAATATGTGCCATTAAGTGAACCTGTGGAATTAGGAATAATCTTCCAACCAAAGTGGATCCGGGAGAGTGGTGCTTAAAAATTGAAGAACAATGGTAAATATATGTATAGCTATCCCACTGTATATTAATTGAGATTACAGAAGATTCTTTATATAGTTAGAGCTTATTTAAATTTTCATATTTCATCTTTGAAAGAGTCTAAAAACCACAATATTTTCTGGTATAAGAGTTTTGACAGTATTAATCTTATTTTTGTATTTTTCTTAAGTCATATCATTCTAATATGTTAACTACCAGTAAAATGGGTTATTAGTTCTAACTACATAATTTTTCAATGAAGATAAAGCACATTTGTTGTTTTTGTTTTTACAAACTAAGTACATCTATATCTAAAGATACCAAAAAATAAATACATTATATATATAAATAAAAAGTATACACAACACTAAAACTATTAAACATTTGGGTATTTCAGACCCATCCACATTTTTGTTTGTATGGTGACGGGCTGTATTTGCAGGCCCAGATTGTTACCTTTTGTGCTGTTTGAGGATGCCAATGTTGCCTGTATTTATGATATTGTCACCATGTTTTCTGAAACTTCATACTTACCATGTTTACAACGATTTGTTTGCTGTACATAGACTTTTTACAGTAATGTGCTTTGCACAATCAGTGTGGCTTCTGTCTGTGAATTGTTAATTGTCTGTACTACTATAATTTTGAAAACACTCTGCTGAAAATGTTAGTGGTTATTTAACTTGATGAATGGTTTTGAGTTTCCTAAATCTTGTCATTTAGATCTAATATTAAATCCTAAATTTGGTTGTACTTACTGGTTATTCATACTAAGACCAAAATGGAAGTTAATGAGAACACTTAATTTTGAACTTTTTCTAACAAGTGCCAAAATTCTTGCTAGAGTTTTTGCAGTTTATTCATAATTTCAAATGCTGGCAAGTTTCTGGACCTACATAAGTGAATTGCGAAAACAAAGAAAGTTTTGTCTGCATTTTGACGACGTAGGTGCTACTCTGTCCTTTGCTTCCGATTGTTCTGAACACTGGTAATTTTAAGAATTGTTGCACTTGGCAAATGAGTCTTGCCATTAAACTTCACTTACACTGCCAAGTGCAAGGGTTTGGTGCTTAGTTAACTTACCCTTATTGCAGTGCTTCTTGTGAATAGCTAATGCTTCTGAACTGGAACTGTACATTTTGTATTTTAAAGCTTCTGTAAAAGTAAACTATTTGCTTTATTAAAGATATACATTTAATAGGTCATACCTGTTTAAAATATGCACCTTGCTGAAAATGAGCAGCACCTTAAACTGTAACTTTGGTTTGTAAACAGAGATCTTATTTCATTAACATGGGATTATTTAACAGTTTGAAAATTGTCAACTGCCTACTTACTGACTCATCATATAAAAATGAACTTTATGCACTGTACAGTTTGAAGCATCTTTAAGGCTACTTTTTCGAGTAGAGTGCCCTGAAGACCTCGACCCACGACCTGCTTTGCTCTGTCTTTGAACTACCACTGCAGCTGAACAGTTCCAAAACCAAGTTACTTCAATTTTCAGCAATTACAGAGTAAATAATTTTGATGGTAGTGAGCAAAGACTAACACATGTTGTGTCATCCCCCATCCCCCCGACAGAACAGTTCTCACAGCCGTTAGTGTAGTGCATTTAAGCTGAGGTGTGCAAGTGAGCCTGGCTTTTCCTGGGCAAGAGTACCCCAGCAGGCAGCTGCCCCATCAATGCTGAAAAATACCCAGGAAGCCTATGAATCCATTTTGATTATGCAAGAATTTACTTGTTTACGAAGTCTGCAGTATCGAGCATTTCAAGTAAAAAAGAAGACTTGACACAACTGGGGCAAACACACAGCCTTCTCTCACAGAAATAACAGCTCAGTCTCCCCTGCACTTAATTGCTCTAAGTTATGAAACAGTCCTGTCTTTCCTAGAAAAGTTAACTAAACCACTGAGCTGCTCATTCATTAACATGTTACATTAATCCAGAATCTACTATAATTTATAAAGAACATCTTTAGTTTATTAAGCACAATTCCTGTAACACAAGATACAAAACACTACTGCTTATATACATAGCAACATGAGCGACACTCTCATGTCGGAGGTAGTTCCCCAGCTAAATGTTACCCTGTTATACAACTGTAGTCATGAAACAGTCTCTGCTTCAATGAGACCACAAGAGTCCTCCAATGCTACGTGATGTCCTGACAACCAGGCTGTTTTCAGAAGTATACTACATGGAGTTTTTCAGAGGGGAAAAAGGGAGCGTGATGATTATCACCCTTAAGTTGTGTTTACAGCAATGAGGAAAAAGCTAGCCTAAGATTACATCAAAAACTACCTTCACGTTCTTAACATAAAAGTACAAATGACTACCTGCCTGTCAAGACCACACCTTCTCAGGTCTCAAAGTGGGAGTCTAAACTAAGTATTTCTACAGCTTCTCAAAGCATCACTGCTTGTGTCCAGGTATGCGCAGTCAGTCTACAGTCTTCTGCGAGCTGGGTGGCGTCGCATCAGCAATTGTAGCTAAATAAATGAGGTTTCTATGCAGGATATGCTGGTACCTATGAGAGGAAGAAAGATAGTATCTGTGTTGTTTTCTAGCAACCTACCCGCACTTGAGTAGTCGGATCAGTATCTGCTGTTAGAAGAGAGAGCAAACTATGAAAATAATAAGCATAAATCAGGCAAACCCCTCCATCCCCTGTCCTTGTTCTAACAAACCCAGTATGCCCTGAACCACACCCTGTAACCAAGTATGTGCTACCAAACAACTCTGATAGTAAAAGTGCACATTTAAGATCTTTGTATGATCAACACTGGAAAAAAAAGATGCAGAACCGCAGGAAAGCAGCCCAGGGGCAACGACAAAGCTCCACTGTTGGGCTGGTCTGAGCACAGAGCCAGCTCGGCAGCCGCTGCCACCCTCTTGTCATTCAGGTCCTCAAGTTTAAGAGCTGAACTGCTGCCGAGCCCCGTCTTACTCTTCCGTAAATACACACAGTGGGGGTGAAGGAGATGCGTGCCTAGCAGAGCTGGCTGTCATATTAGCACAAATTAAAAACCTTGACAATGAGGAGCAGGCAGATTTATTCTATACAGTGGCATTTTTTGCTTTACGCATCTGCGAAACTACTTTTTGGGAACCCCCCTTAGAAATTTTCTTCGTAACGGCAGGAAAGCTCCAGCGAGCCGGAGCCGCGCTTCGCTCTCGGCAGGGGTCCGGCAGCGCCAGCCCAGGCAGCGGTCAGAGCGCGCCGTCACCGCCCGCCTCAGGCCTCTTCAGCATATCAACTTTTGCAACAACACAGCATGTTTGCCGACTTAAAAATGTTTATTCTTTAAAAAATTAGTTGCTTTTTATACAGCTATACAAAGTTTGTAATGTTTCTTTGGCAATGGGATATAATGGAATTTTACAACTATATAAAAAGTTTCCTTTGCCTAAGAAACAGTATTTACTGTGTGTACATATTGGACTGACAATGCAAGTTTCCTACTGTCCAGCACCCTAGTTGATATAAGTACAACTATCTCAAAAGGGATATTACAGGATTTCCAAAAAACAACCTTCAGTGGATCAAAACACTCACAGTATCGACGGCCTTCTGCATACAATTGTCCTTACAACTTGAAGCAATTATCAAATACAGTTTAGTAATAAGAAAAATCCTTTCAGTGATGAAAAAATACTTAAAACTCCATCGAAGTACTGCTTTATAATTAACTATACATAAGAAATTACTTATCCTTCTGTCTCAAATATATCTAATGCTCACTGTTTTCAAAGACGGCCATTTTTCAAAAGTAACTGCATTACACCCCTTTGAAATTAAATAGTTAAATCCCAGTGCTGGTGACAAGTATACAGCAAATTAATGTCATTCTTTGCAGAGACTGAAACTAATTCTCTGGATCAAGAAGATCGAGACGCTCACCCGGTTTCAGCTGTCTTGTAGACTATGCAGCAACTTTGTTGTCTTTCTAGAGGGAACAACAGTAGAATGTTACAATTAATTTGCAAAACAAGAATCACAAATTCATCTGGGCAGCAGCGCTGGGAAAAGACGCACTGTGACAGCTACTTCCCATCTTCTGCAATGGGCAAGAGCCCTCCCCGGGTGATCGGGGTGGCATCTGGTCCAGACACGCTCCGTCTAGCACACGCGGAAGCAGCTCCTCACTTGGACTAGATGCGTGGCACAAATCCTTGGTCTTTACACCACCCCCTACTTATTTGGAAGGCTGTGAAATCCTTTCGTTCAAAAATTCCAAGTCCTTGATCTTCAAGCCCTCATCTCAGTTCAT
>NW_020799113.1:8035294-8057107 GCF_003259725.1 Athene cunicularia
AAAAAAAAAAGAGAAACCCTCACTTCCGTGGGACAAGGTACACCGAAGGTACGGCCCGCTGCGGCTCCCCGGCACAGAGCGCCCCCCCTCGTCACCCCCTGCGGGGGGAAAGGCCGAAACTCAGGCCCTGGCGGCGGGGGGCAGCGGTATTTACAATTCATCGGGTTTAAATAAGCCTGGGACACTCTTACAGTATACAGAGTTATTGCGACAGTACAGCACTTGCCTCTACGGTCAAAAGCCTCAACAGTTGTTCAGAATCATGATTTGTGGATCCCAAAAGGCATTGTGTTGTTAACATGCAAAAAACATTACTAAACAATATTATCTAACTTCTACGGTTGCCAAATACTTGACCTTAATAAGGAAACCAATTACAAAATACTTCCTTGTAGTGCTATACAAAAGTTATAAAATTAAGATTCTATCAACCACTTTTAAATATTCCAATTTTCCAACAGTGCAGTTTTCCACATCTTTATCACCACTGAACATTTTGAAGATAAAGTAAAAAAGAAAAGTCAGCAAATTAGATCAAAATGTTTTAATCTTTGGATCCCTTTATTCCTGTGGCCTTCACATACATATACAGACACAAATGACCAGATTTTGTTTTCAGCATATCAAAAAGTTGTAACTAGTCATTCAGAATTGGCAAAAAGTCCATACTATGTCATTTGTGACTTCACGGTCTTAATAGCAGAGTCTTAATGTCTCCAAGCTATGGTCTATCAAAATGCAAACAACTTCAAACACTAAGAATTCCTTAAATTGGTTATGTCTACAGGTATTACAACAAAGTTAACATTTCAAGAATTGACAAATGGAGACGTACTTTTGTCCCAGGCATTCCAGGAGAATCAAACTTGCGTGCCTGGTCCATCATTAAAAAAAGTTAATATTTCTCACTAAGTAAAATTAATTGCAAATTTTGACATACGAAAATTTCTTTTCTCCTTATTTGAAAATACCTCCTTAATTTGGTCAAATCCTGTGATATGCCAGAAACTACAAAATCAAATTCTTGCAAGAGAAGTGAAAAGTATATCCAGTTTCATGTAATGGAAGAACATTTTCAAATCTTCATTATAGTCCAAATATAAAAATCAAACATTTAAGCCTGAAAAGCTGCTAAAGAAAAAAACCCAACTAATTCAGTGTTCTTCAGCATATCAACTTTTGCAACAACACAGCATGTTTGCCGACTTAAAAATGTTTATTCTTTAAAAAATTAGTTGCTTTTTATACAGCTATACAAAGTTTGTAATGTTTCTTTGGCAATGGGATATAATGGAATTTTACAACTATATAAAAAGTTTCCTTTGCCTAAGAAACAGTATTTACTGTGTGTACATATTGGACTGACAATGCAAGTTTCCTACTGTCCAGCACCCTAGTTGATATAAGTACAACTATCTCAAAAGGGATATTACAGGATTTCCAAAAAACAACCTTCAGTGGATCAAAACACTCACAGTATCGACGGCCTTCTGCATACAATTGTCCTTACAACTTGAAGCAATTATCAAATACAGTTTAGTAATAAGAAAAATCCTTTCAGTGATGAAAAAATACTTAAAACTCCATCGAAGTACTGCTTTATAATTAACTATACATAAGAAATTACTTATCCTTCTGTCTCAAATATATCTAATGCTCACTGTTTTCAAAGACGGCCATTTTTCAAAAGTAACTGCATTACACCCCTTTGAAATTAAATAGTTAAATCCCAGTGCTGGTGACAAGTATACAGCAAATTAATGTCATTCTTTGCAGAGACTGAAACTAATTCTCTGGATCAAGAAGATCGAGACGCTCACCCGGTTTCAGCTGTCTTGTAGACTATGCAGCAACTTTGTTGTCTTTCTAGAGGGAACAACAGTAGAATGTTACAATTAATTTGCAAAACAAGAATCACAAATTCATCTGGGCAGCAGCGCTGGGAAAAGACGCACTGTGACAGCTACTTCCCATCTTCTGCAATGGGCAAGAGCCCTCCCCGGGTGATCGGGGTGGCATCTGGTCCAGACACGCTCCGTCTAGCACACGCGGAAGCAGCTCCTCACTTGGACTAGATGCGTGGCACAAATCCTTGGTCTTTACACCACCCCCTACTTATTTGGAAGGCTGTGAAATCCTTTCGTTCAAAAATTCCAAGTCCTTGATCTTCAAGCCCTCATCTCAGTTCATGCTCAGCTACCCAACATTTCTTTAAATCACAGGACTAATTGTTGCAAACTAATGAAGGAATAACTGAGGGACAGCCAGAAATCTGTGATGAAAAAAAAAAAGGCTCCTACCCCCTTTTTATTTTTAAATTTAAAATATTTACAACTTCAAACAGAAAACAAACATTTTGCATTGCAAAACTAACTGCTCATGCAGTAAACTACCAGAAAAAAATTCTTCTGTCCCTGTCAGAATAATAAAAGCCTACATTTACGTGCACCAGTCTGGTTAATTGTATTTGTTACTGGCATACTGTTTAGAATCAGTTTTATTGCTGTTCCTTAACAAGCTAGTGTTCGAGGTGAATGTACACGCTTAATGCCAAGAAAAATAGCTTGCACTGACATTATGAAAAGATTTTTGTTTTGCAAGCAACCAAGCTCTGCCAATTTACATTATATGATCAATGAGCTTTCATAAAGGAGAATTTACACTGTTCGCAAGGAAAAAAGGAGAATTTACACTGTTCGCAAGGAAAAGGAAGTGCACTAAGATACCATCAGCACAGAATACATCACTTCACAAGCTGGGGCTGGCAAGTAACTTTGCCCTTCCTTTAAATGACTGGTAGCAAGAAGAGTTAAGATCTTCAATAGGAAACAGAGAAATGGATGTCTTCATAATGTTGCAAAAGCAACAAATTGCATAACTATACTGTAAAGGAAAATTCTGCTCTTTAGCCATCATCGCTCTTGCAGAACAAACGACTATTTCTATGCTTATGTGATTATGTTTGTGCATCAGGTTACTTCAGTTACCAGACTTACATGCTGGCTTGTGCATAATGCTTAAATGAACTTTTAGCTTCATTCAAATTTAACGAAAGGAGAGTACTTATTTTAATCTTTTAAAACACACTTTCTCTATGGGATGGACAAAGGAAAAAATTTCCTTTGAAGCTTTCAATGCCTTATCTCCCATGGTTCCTTTTTAGTGAATGAATGACTTGCTGAAAACAGTCAATCCTGCCTTAGCTTTTCCAACAGCTATTGAATATAATTATGTAAAGCTATAGTTTTAAAAAAAAAAAGTGTGTAACAAGTCCGTACGGAACTCAAATTTTTTTTATCTTGCTTTTTGCAAAGGGTCACTGCTATGCTTCAATAACTTCAATTACTCTATTTCAGGGGTTATATAGGATCGTAGAAGCCTATAGGGTTTAAGCCAACTTATTCAACTAAGAATTTAAGAGTTTGTTATGCACTAGAAGCAAGTTAAATTACTTCTTCTCAATCTTTACACTTTACAATATTGCTTAGAAAAATGCTTGCAATTCAGATTTCCAACACATTTATTAAATCTGCAGAAATGTTACTTTTTTCTTCCTTGACACCACCCCTCCAATTCCAGCTACAGACCAAATATTTAGGGCATGTGAAGAAAGGCAGCTTTTAGTTTTGGCTGCTGTTGATAGTAAAACAATGCCATGGAACTAAAATTACATCATTGATGGATTTTCATAGTAAGATTGAATATATTTTACCCTATATTCAAAGTCAGCAAACTCCCTGCCTCCACGACCTCCTCTGAATCCACCACGAAATCCTCGGGGGGCAGTGAAGCCACCTCTTCCACCTCCTCGTCCTCTTCCACCTCGGAAGCCAATCCCCCCTCTGCCTCTGTACCCTCCACGGCCGCGATTGGGACGCAGTGGTATTCCAAAGGTCTCGGCATTTAATCTTCTTTCCTCAGCCCATGTGGGTCGCCGTTCTCTGCCACACAAAAGGAACAATTATTTTAAACACACACGTCAGAAGGAAGATTGCCTGACTTGCTTAGAAACACCAGAAAGCCCATTACATGAAAAACGATACATTAATCACATTGTAAATCTCCACATTATCCCTTCTGCAAGAATCTCGGTGTGTGCCATGATTTATTTAACTCAACAAAAAGCGGTATGTTGCAGTATCATTAATTATATACTAATAATGCTATTAAAGTTTCCCATATAGGACACAGTCTATATCCTCTGCACACAGCATCATATAATAAAATAAATAAAAGCTATCTGCAATTTGAAACAGAAAGTAAGAGTTTGCAGTTATAGACATTATTTTATCTAGCCCAGTACAACAAAACAGTCCTGCCACCCCTGCCACAATTCAAAATAGGTCAGCAATTCACATCATCTTGTTTAATAATAGGCAATGGCAAAAAATAAGCTTTAATTTTCCTGAAATGCCATCTTCCCGTTCAAACAACACTGCTGGCCAAGACAATTATGCAATCTACTTAGAAACCATTACCAAAGCACAGTCATAACTGATTTAACTAAGGTGGTAATTTAGTAGCAAAACAAAACAAAAAACCCACTTTACTAAATCTGGAAAGGAGATTCTAGAGCATGCACACTAAGTTCTAGAGGCATGGTTCTAAAATTACATTTCAAAATGTCTTTCTATTAACATATTGCATTTGCCCCTGAAGAAATTTTGTGCTTCATATTCCAACTGAAAAGTAAGCTTTACTCACTTTGGATTCAGAGTTGATTATAACAAGTAGTACTGACACTGCCTTATGACATAAACATGCATTAAGTAGACTAACATGCTTCCCTTTGTAGGCCATACCTATTATCATCACAGGAGATGTTATCAAAGAAGGATTTGGTTTTATCATAGTAGCAGTTGGGTCCAAGTGGATCTTCCTCATCCGCATTCCCTTCGCTGTTTTGGGTATCAACACCTGAGTCACCTTTGTCTTCTCCATTTACAGGCTTCTCTGGTTTCTCAAGTTTATCTTCTGGAAAATAAAAGTAAATAGAAGCCTTCCAGGCCATCAGTCTAAACAAAACAGCACTGTTACCTTATTCCCAAACAGACACAAACCATACGGAATGCTCAAAGATACAGAAACCCCTCCAAAATTTATTGTGGAAGTAAAATAATTTTATGTACAAATTAGGATGCTTTGCTGCTGCTGTCTGGAGGTTTGATATCCTCTATATTCTCTGTGAGTTTAATTAAGAAAAAGAAACATGGTAGAGGATTCAATAGCCATCTATTTATAACCTCCTAGCTACCCTTCTTTCCAGACTTAAAAGCCTCACCCAGTCATTCCTCATAAAAGCCATTCCATGTTTTTGCTCATCCCTGCTTCCCTTCTTGTCTTCTGGCTTTGCTGTTATCTCCTTTGAGACACAGGGACAGCATTCAATATACTATGCCATGAAATGACTTTACACTTCTTTCCTAATAATGCCTGAATTTCAACTTACTGTTTTGACTGGTACTGAAAAAGGAAGGCTGACAGTTGTTCAACACAACTGGATGTTACGATCTTAAAGTCTCATTCCTAAATGCTTACAGCTTAAATCTCATGATGTTGTGCATAAACTTCCGATAACTAGGTCAACTGTTCCACAACATACACACAAAGATGACCACTGTCTCATAACATATTTCTATAGCTCTTTATGGTTAGCTTTCCCTTTCCTCTTTATTATGCTGAAAAAAACAGTATCAACAGCAAACTGTAAACTCATTTAAAAATGATCCAGAAAGAGGCAAGTACCAGAAAACAAATCCTATAGGCCTTGACTAATGTTTTTTTCTCTACACTGAAATCTGACCATTTATTCCTAGCTTTTGTTCCCAGTCTTTAGCAAATCATTTACTGAAAATGGGGAACTCCCTATTTTAACCTGTAACAATTTTGTCCAGAAATAGAGGCAGCAGTGTAATGAACAGGTGGCTGGTCACAAGAGAATGAGGTAATTAAAACCTGCTAGAAAGCAAAACAGAAGCGCTGGCAGTATGGATCCCAACTACTCCTCCGTTTCTTTGGAAAAGGGTAAAAGCAAAGAAATGCCAGGAACTTTAATATACTGAAACTCTTGTGCATCCTCCAGATCAGAACTTTCTGATCCCAAACTCATGTTGTTGTGATTGCTTTTAGTATGTTAATAATTTAAAACATAAAATACAAGCTTTCTTCCACTGCATCTTCTCCAGAACTCAAAAGCAAACTCATGCTATTGGAACTTCCACTCAAGTAATCTGCATTTTCACCAAAAGACTTGTTAGAACATGGAATTTGCTAGCTAAAAGTCCTTCAAAACTCAAACACTGACTGAAGTATTTAATTAAATAAATGATCACAGATTATCTGTTCGCTGATTTATTTTTTTTTTTAAAAGACTGCAAACAAGCCTTTAAAAAGTTGTTTTCCAAGGCAGGATTAAAACAGCAAGACAGAGTTTTTCCACGCTCAAATCTACAGCAAAAATTGGTTTACCTTTCAGTTTAAGTTTATTATGAAATTCCCTATCAATTTCCTCCTTGTTGAATTGTGCATTTGCACTTTCAAAGTCAAAGTCCTTCTCAAACTTCATTGGACCATCCCTCCTAATACCAAATCTTCCTCGGCCCCCTCTGTGGCCTCCACGGCCTCTCCGTGCTGAAGGTCCACCTGGAACTAAAAAGAGGAAAATTTTGTTTGGTTTTGGATTGTTTTTTCTTTGAGGGTGATGGGGGTGGTTGTTTTCTGGGTGGGGTATTTTGTTTTGTTTTTCTTAACTCCTGAGGTAACAGGTCAGGACTTCATGAATCCTCTTCCTGCACTTCTGTTGTTAAAAGTCCTGTGGGAGTAGCTTGTAATTTGTAAATTCACTTAATTACAGCAGTGACACAGAAAGCACAATAGTACTAAAACTTGGGTACTAGAAGATTTTCTAGACGCCTTTAAAAGCTTTCAGAAGAGTTAAAATGTTAGTGGCTTTTCAGTCAAGTATTTTTGTAGAAAGGTAGGAGGTTTTATTTCATACTATTGTGTTTATAAATCCACGAACACTGGTTGGCTTTGCATTTGTATTCAAATTGCTTAACGTAGAGCAACCAGAAGAGATTTTTATCTTTAAAGTTGACTTTTTGTGATTGTATTATTCTGACCCAATGCAAAGTTACCATTACCCACTAGAAACAATTGTGTGAAAGCATTCTAAATACGTAAATTCTTTATTACCGTAATCTGAACTGCAAGATTTCTGGACATTAGAAACAAAATCCTGGCACTTCGCAAACTACAGACAACGCTGTATTTTAGCAGACTTTTAAAAAACTTAATGAAGTCTGAAAACAATGATAG
Organism: Athene cunicularia; assembly: GCF_003259725.1. Classification (NCBI taxonomy): domain Eukaryota; kingdom Metazoa; phylum Chordata; class Aves; order Strigiformes; family Strigidae; genus Athene; species Athene cunicularia. The sequence continues at coordinate 8,042,612 of NW_020799113.1, forward strand.
CTATTTCTCAAAACAAGATTTACCAATTTGTCGTTTGTTTTCATTTCTGAGTTCATTTTCTGATCTTGAAACCTTGTGTGCTTCAGCTAAAGTTGGAAATAAAAAAATGATTTGTTTATCCAATTAGGTATTTTGGATCATATTTTTGTATATAGTTATATAGTTCAGATTTCAAAAAAATTCAAACCTATAAACCACAAGTTTAACTCATAAAAGAAAAAAAAAAATTAGAATATAAGCTTGACTTTAAAAGGAATATATACAATCCAAGTGTCTGCTGGCCAGTCTACCAGTAATGGACAGCAGGAAAATTCCTACATGTTAACCTTAAAAAGAGCATTTCGTGTGTGGAAGAAAATAAGCTGTATGAAAATTATCCAAAGCTACCTCGTCTGTGCTCTTGATTCTCTAATGATTTTTGGCTAGCAGACACCAAAGGTCTGGCTGGTACAGGACTCCTCCTCCCAACCGGTGCTGGAGTAGGCAAGTGGGCTGAAGCTGTTTGTACTGCTTGTTCCATAGTGGGGCTCCTTCTCAAATGATCCATCTGAGGGCTTGAACGACCTGGGAAAGAGACAAAAGAAAACCAAAACCCAGAGTTATTTCTCATCTACAAATCTGAGTTACTGGTCTCAACCAATCTAGACTGACAGGTTTATCTGCCTTACCAGTCAAGACAGCTGTGTCCAAAGAAGAAATAAATATTTCTGCACCCACAGATCCACTAATCCAGAATGAAGGATATTTAGCAATTTCCCTTCCCCCAGTCTAAAAGAAAAAAATGGGTAGGACGATTAATCCCTACCAACCTATCCATAATGTGCATTTAACTGTGGAATTAAATTTTTTGACTGGAGGTAAAAATACTTTCTGCCTCCCTGGAAAGCCAAGTGAAAAATGACTGCTCCCAAAGGCAGAGATACAGTTATGACACTGAAACTCCATTTCATCTAGCACACTCTGTTGTATAATCACCACAAAATAAATGAACAGTGATGGCCAGTGCCAGGCATAATGCAGATGAAGGAGCTATGAAAGCTTCCCTACAAAGTGCTGTTCATACATTTCAATGTGCAGCATGAGTGACTGGAGCCAGAAGCATGTTTAGAATGGAGACATTTGATCTGGCCAGACAAGTTTATGACACCATATAGATAAATCTACTAAGAAACGAGACGAAGGCTCAATTCCCAGTAAGTGGAAAAAAAAAGAACATCCGCATATCCCACTAAAAAACAGAAGAAGAAAAAAAACAAAGCCGCCACAAAAAACAACCCCAAACCAACCACACCACACATAATCTACATAGATGACAAATATTTTTAAAAGCAAACACACAGGAAAAAAAACTTGTCAGTGCCCCACAGGAAACTTTGTGGCAGAAGAATGTACATTCATCTGGAGCATGTGTCATATATTACATCCAAGAATCATACAGGTTTGAACTTTACCTACAGAAAACCCAGCTACTCTTTCAAAAGAGAAACAGTAAATGCTCAGCACACTTTCTTCTCCCCATTCAATTAATGCAGCAAAAGGAGCACCTATTTTTGCTAATCCACTCAACTAATCCTAGAAAGCAGTCCTAATTGGTATACAAATCTCAGCTAGAATTTAGGAAAAAACCTGTTTGCTCTAATTGAAGCATTTTGCCTTTTAACACAACTGCATAAACTTAAAAATTGCATTAGGAATAGATCTTAGCACAAACTTTTACTCGCAGCATTGAAGAGTGGAAGAGAAGAAAAAGTCTTTTGGATTTTGAGGAGCAATCTTAACACACCGGCATGAAAAGTGTGGGCGAAGGTGCTCAACATTTAGTTTCTTTTTTCTTTGCCACTCAAAGAATCAAGAATTTCCCTTTTGCTTTTACTTTCTTCTTCCAATATTACACAAAGTACCCATATAGTTTCTATTACTATTAAGTTGACTTGTCACATCACTATCTACAGGCAATCAGGCCTGCTGTTAATATTTCTGCAAATATACATTAACAAAACAATACTGTTAGGAATAAACATTTTAAAATTGTGGGCTGAAGGACTTCACAATTCAATCAGCATGAACTATCTTGAGTTTTGTCATGTTATCAATAAAACTAGATATTGAATTTCCACATGCACCTATTTGCTAACATTATTCAACTGAAATAAATCCTGCTCCTCAATACAGATGCTTTAAGTATCACAACAAATGTTTTGGTACCAGTTACCTACACAGCACATCAAGACGTAGGAAAACACATTTAAAGAGCAAGTACAAAGCCTCTCAGTGCTTTCTGGTTTTAATACCAAGTGTTTTAATGACAGAATTCAGCTGTTCAGTTATTGTTTCTGACAACCACCTAAATCACAGGGGCATGATTGGTCAAAAAAGATCAAAGAGTTATTAAAAAAGATTTACCTTGAGACATCTGTGATTTTAGTGATCTTGCATCTGTTGTAAATGCAGAACCAACTGCAGTGCTTTGAGACATGCTAGCACTGGCTGAAGAGTCTGTTCCAAAAGATGTTAAAGAACCTCCTGCTTTGAAAGAAATAATATAGTTGTAAAATTTAGTTTAGACTTTTTTTTTTTTAAATTAGCACTAAATTGATTAGTGAAGCCATATTAGACAGTTATTCTAAAATGCACGTCTGCCCTTCCCATACACATTTGTAGTGATACAGTAAGACTAATATCTTCGATGCTTTTTATCTAAAAAAACTAACAGAACAGCAGTGCTAACTTTAGTATCACAAGTATTAACACAGCATCGTCATGACAGCATTTGAGTAATAAACAAACGTTATTGGTATAAATTTCCACTTAGTATATTTTAAAAGAAATATGACTGTCATATCTGATTAACTGGTATCAAGTTAGAGCAAATCTACAGCCTTCCTCTCACAGGATGAAGATTTTCAGTACTAGGTGTAACACTGTAACCATAACAGTTACACCAGTACAAGTTCCTCCATAAAAAGAAGTAAAAGGTGAAATAAATTTAAAGGGAGAAAGGAAAGTTTGTTGATGAGTCTCAGAAAACATCTGCAGTATAAAGGAGCAACTACACCATGAAGCTCAAATACTTCAAGCACGTACTTCACGGTAAGCTAATGTCTCATAAATAGCTGGAGGACTGTGCTGGCACATGGATCACTGAATAATCCAAACCCTTGGTTAAGGCACACACCACTCGGTCAACCTGGGATACCAGATGTTGACAGCACAGCTATGAGGCTTTTGTGGAGCAGCTGCCTCTGCCACTTGTGAAATACAATGAATAAATGATGAACGTAATGAATATATACAAAAAAGAATGAATTTGTGAATGTGGAAACCTTTCCCCACTCGTCCCTCTAAGATAGGGTGTTTAGCTCTCAATCATAATTGTTTAGCTCTCAATCATAATTGCTTTGATTTGAGCTGCAAAGACTATGAAAAACTCTTACTTTTGAACTAAACTGTGGGACTGATAGAGAATGAAAACTTTGGATCTGCCCTTAGGATATGGAATTATAAGCACTGATTACTGTTTATACAACTTCACTTATAGAAAAACACCGAATAATAAAAATGAACATACCAACTCCAACAGCACCAAACTGCTGTCCCACCAGTGGGCTTGGACTAAACTGACTGTATGCAGGCATTCTGCCAAAAGGACCATAGGACCCCACAGACTGGAATGAAGATGCAGTGGAAGATCCTAGTGAAGACTAAAGACAAAAACACGCTTGCAGAAACTCAAATTTACATAAGAAGTAGGAAATACTTCTGCAAGGCAAGAAATGCAGAAACTCTTAAAAATATTTCTTAAATTTACCCTAACACCACCACTGTGGCTAATACATATACAAGACCTCAACATTCATAAGGTTGCTTCTTTTAGTATCAAGAATTTAACCACTTTAACACAGGAGCAAAGACATCACAAAAATAATGAATTACACACATTACTCTGCATGAAAACTCAAAATAAACAATAGTTAGCAGAAAACATTTTCCCAAGTATGTATGCATTTTAGAAAGCACTTTTATCCTACCAATACCACAAACTTGTAAAAACAGTACCATAAAATTCTGCAATCTTTTCCCTAGAACCTCAGATACTGGATTCTTCCAAACATGTGTATAAGCTTTTGTTGGCAAACTTGGAAAATGTCATACCTTTTTCCCAGAAGTTTCAAAAACTTCATGAACAATCAAAGACCCAAACATACTGGAGGAGGATGAGGCTACTATTATTACTGGGGTTTGAAGTAATACAATTTATAGTAATATAAATTAATATAAATTTATAATATAATAATATTATAATATTATATTATAATATTATAAAATAATAATATAAATTTATAGTAATATAAAATAGTAATACAGCTCTCAACTACCACTGACAAAGTTGCACCAAATTTAGCAAAAGACCTTAGAAGACAGCAAGGGCACTTTGTAAGGAAGTATCAAGAATTTTATCTTGTGGAATAGTTAATTAGGAATGCGAACACTTAGATGGAATTATCAAGTTCCACTTGAAACAAGAACTTCCATCTTGCTCTCATGATGATTTTAAGACAATCCACAAGCACAATCAACAAGTAAACAAATTTCAGAGATCAAAAATAACTACCTCTGTCAGTCCATTTACTATGAAATAACAGATTAATTAACCCTGAAGTCTTCAAGGTGTAAGTTGCTTTCCCTTCAGCAACCAAGTATTCCCTTTCCAAATAACTACCCTTAATTATGAAGCTTTCTTAAAAAAGCCATAGCTAGATGAAACACATTTAAAGTCACAGTCAGAAAAAAAAAAAAAAAAAAAAAAAAAAAAAAAAAAAAAAGAGTTGACCATTTAAAATCCGGAAGAAAACCAAATAAAAAACCCACTAAATATTTGGAAGAGGTTTCAGCATCTAGTCCATTTGAGTTATACCAAGTCTGACCTTTCCACAAAGTCTGGCATCCATGTCCCTCTTAAGCCAAGTACCTTTGAAAAAGGCATCAAGGTCTACCAAGAGTCATTAGTTGGTTTTGGAAAACCAGCAGCTTTATGGTACCCAGTGCATTGTGCTAGATTTCAACTTTGATTTTTCACAGCTAAAGATATGATTCAAAAGAGGAAAATCTTTCCAGAGGTTTTTTTTACATTGGGTTATGAACTTTACAGCAACAAGAAGTTTACTTTTTAAGCACTCAGCTAAACACTTGAAGCTACTAGACTGTATCTTCAGCAACAAACATCTACAAACACGTTTTGACTTACTTGAACAATAGCAGGGTCCTGTGGCAAAGAACACGGAGGCTTTGGTGGCTCACAGACAGTTAGGTCTTTAATGTCACTGCCACGGAATATAATATACTCAAAGACTTCATCACGAGGTGGTATAGGTCTATCAGTTGGTCTATCTTCTGTACCAAAGGAGCGAACTGAAAAATTGGGAAGGGTGAGAAAAATAAAAACATCCCGCATTCCACATAAAGGTTACAAATATATCGGAGAGAACAGCAGCTTTAAATAAAAAGAGTAAAATTTTGTTGAGGAAAAAAACCTTATTAAATAGGCAGCAAGTTCTTGCCAGTACCAACTTCTCAGACATAAACAAGTAATTTGATCTTACAAATTTCAGTTAAAATAAAGCAGAAAGACACCTATTCCTTACCGAGAGATCACTTATGCTATCACTCACATGTTGAATATTTTGACTGTTTTGTGAGGATAAGGAGAAGCAGCAAAGCAGCTTTTTTTGCTAAGTTATCACTTTATGGACATTACAGCAACAGGAACACCAACAAAGGCTGCTAAGTCACTCCTGTGAATGAAGGACTACATGAGTTTACATACTTCATGTAGTCCTTCATACTTTAGGAGAAAAAGTGCTAATACTACTAGAAACTAGAATATTAAAAATTACCAAAGATAAAGCATTTATCAATAGATTCAAGGTCTGAATCAAGATTTAAATAAAATTCAGCAATTCCATGGTATGTATATACAAATTTCACTAAGTAAAACGCATTCTTCTTGCTGGTGCAAGGGTTGTATGATCTCTGGCACATTAAGTAAACTCACTGGGGCACAACTATCTTCCTAAGTAGGCCAGCATAGTCTGCAACATACCAAGACATTAAATTTATTTGTACATACTTAGCTGAATTCCAACAGTTTTCAGACTGCACAGTGATGAAGCTTATCCTGCTTTTCCCTCTGCACTACATATAATGACCGCCACTGTATATGGACAGCATCACTTTACTTTCACTACCCTCTCAGACTTTTCCTCACCTCAAGACCGCCAACCCTAAGTGAATATAAAGTGAAACAAACTGACAAGATAAATCTCCAGGAGCTAGAATGTTGTATGCAAAAATTAAACAATGACTTGAAACCAGAGAAGAAAAAATCATGACAATCGCATTCTGCTGAACAAAAAACTTACAGCAGCTTTAACAGTCCCTCACGACTGTCTTTGCTCTAGGCTTTTAAGATGTTTTTGTTTGCTTTCTAAGGTACTACAGGTTATGCTGAGAAAACATACATATTCTGCTTTAAGTTACCAAAATAAGTTTTCCCTCCATTTTCAGATATATCAACAATTTGAAGACATTAGGCACTTACTTGCAGCCATAAAACCATTAGTCAAGAAAAGCAGTTTCCTGCAGAGCTTTATAAAGTGATACTGAGTCATTTATCAGGCTGCACCAACCACCTTCCATCACTGTTGCTTCTTCTAGTACTGCATAAACAGAGCTTATCAGTCAAGTATTACAAATCTTTTTGAGAAGCATACCAGAGGTAAAGAGATCAACTCCACTCCACAATGAAAAATAATATTAAGCGGTTACAACCATTTTGTTCATAATTCTGTCATCTAGTGAGCTGAATTTAATCAACTTCTCTATTTCTGTGCATCTGAAAGTCCGCTCTGAATGGTACTATAAAATTTAAGCACTGTAAAAAGGCATATACTGTTAAGTGAATTTCAGTCTTTGTTATAAATCTGTCTTTTCTTCCTCTACAGAAAAAGAAATCTGAAGCTGAAGAGTTTGCAGAAATTAACTCAAAGTAATACACAATAGCTTAATAACATTATCAACTTGTCATGTGCATTACTGTAACTCATTCTGTTGCTTTTTATTCATCAGGTTTTTCTATTTCACTGTCTTGAGCGAGGATCCACCTTTACTTTCTGGCCATTGTACACTGTATTTATTAGATAGCTAATAAATTAACTTGGCTCTTCATTCTATCATTTGACCTGTTGTCTTTGTAAGTAAAACTAAAGTTGGTTTTGTATTGGTTCTCTCTATCCCACACAGAAATGGTCACTCTAGTAGCCATTTTGTCTACAAAGGTACACAAAAATGGCCAGAGTGTGATGAGTAAGTTACTGAAATATTTTGCTTAAAAAAAAAAAAAAAAAAAAAAAAAAAGGTAGTAAACTAGAGGATTACATCTCACCTTTACATAGAAATAAAAATCTGATGGACTACGGAAGAAATCTACTTTGAAAGTACTTCTGTTAAGTCAGAGTTATGCTGCATGGATAAGTATTTTACTATTAATACCAACATCACATGACACATACAGAAACAGTTTTAAACACATAGCAATTACCTTTCTCCATTCTGAATCAATCAAAAAAAAGTGAACAACTTAACTTTCATCGAATAAAATCTCAAAAGAGGTAAAGAGCTTTTACTGTATATCAAAAAGAAATTGTCTTTCTCCCCATCGTAAAATTACAAAAACATTGAAAGGAATTATTTTCAATATCAAAGATTAGAATTGTCCTTTAAGAGATTCAGCTGTCAATGCAACTAGATCAAGACACTGATCTAGTTGCATTGGTCATCAATGGTTTGGGGTTTTTTCCTCTACCTGTCCCCTGCCCCAAACTAAACTGGTTTTAGTGCAACTTTCTGCAAAACATAGACAATTTTGACCAATAAAGATTAGCTCTGCTGGGAAGGGGTAAACAAACTCCTCTGATTTGGGGTTCAACCTTCCCCTCTCACTCCACAGCAATGAAAATAACAACCCCGAAGTCTGATTTCCTTCTGAAACAAGGAACCAGAAATGCATGTGCAGTGACTGAGCAGTGGGCCTGTGCAAACCTCAGATTTCAACAAGGCCAAGTGCAAGGTCCTGCATATTGTCAGGGCAGTCCCAAGCACAAATACTAACTGGGCATGGAGTGGATTGAGAGCAGCCCTAAGGAGAAGGACTTGGGGGGGTATCAGTGGATGGAAAACTGACTGTGAGCCATCAGTGTGCACTCACAGCCCAGAAAGCCAACCGTGTCCTGGGCTGCACCAAGAGAAGTGTGGTCAGCAGGGCAAGGGAAGGGATTCTCCCCCTCTACTCTGCTCTGGTGAGGCCCCCCCTGCAGTGCTGTGTCCAGCTCTGGGGCCCCCAACAGAAGAAGGAGATGGACCTGCTCGAGCTGGTCCAGAATAGGCCATGAAGATGCTTAGGGGGCTGGAGCAGCTCCCCTGTGAGGACAGGCTGAGAGAGTTGGGGGTGTTCAGCCTGGAGAAGAGAAGGCTCCAGAGAGACCTTAGAGCAGCCTCCCAGTGCTGAAAGGGGCTGCAGGAAAGGTGGGGAGGGACTCTTGGTCGAGGGGTGTAGGGATAGGATGAGGGGTAACGGTTTTCAACTGAAAGAGGGTAGATTCAGATTAGATCTAAGGAAGAAATTCTTCACCAGTGAGGATGGTGAGGCCCTGGCACAGGCTGCCCGGAGAAGTTGTGGCTGCCCCCTCCCTGGCAGTGTTCAAGGCCAGGTTGGACTGGGCTCTGAGCAACCTGGGCTAGTGGAAGGTGTCCCTGCCCAGGGCAGGGGGGTTGCAACTAGATCATCTTTAAAGTCCCTTCAAACTACACTGTTGTACTATCTAAGAAAGCAGTTTAGGATAAGGGACACAGAATGTTCTTGCAGTGTCTATTCCAACTAGGTCCTGCAGATCATCATATAAAATAAAGAGTTCAATGTTACTTTTAACATTTTGCAAAGGAATAGTTATCTTTACAGTTTCTTCTTTCCTAATTTGGATTAGGATTTAACATAATCTGAGCTCACTGAAGTAAAAAAATCTAATATTAAACGTGGCCAGTATATTTCAGAAAAAAATAGCTTTTACCATAGTTTTGCATAATCAGAAATACTAAGTTGCCAAAGTATCAAAACCACAACGTATTGGAGCAGCCGCAGTCTTAGAGCTCTATCCAGGTCTGTCTCTTGGGGTATTTCATCAGACTACATCCTTCCTCCAGAACAAGGTGCAGCGGTTCACATATAGCAAAATACTGAAGAGTGAGAGGAAATGAAAATAAGCACATGGTAAGATTAAGTATTATGGGATTACATTACCTCTCATATCAATTTAAGTTTGCTGGTGTTTGGTTGGTTTATTTTTTTAATGATCTAAACTGGCTTAGGGACTTGCAAACAAAATGGCAACCATCACATGTTAAAAGGAAACTTATTGTCAGTGCAAATACAATTAGGTAACTAGCTAGAAAGAAATTAACAGTTGAACCTAACAGCATTGATGTATGTGACTTTAAGCCCAAGTAGTTTCACCAATTTCATATTAAAGTGCTGTGAGCAAATTTTACAGATTTTGACCAACTTCAATGTTATTATTATAGTCTAATGTATATTACTATACTTCCATAGCATCCAAGGAAAACATTGTAACTTTCCGTATCAGTTAATAGAAATGATTACCTGTTGATTAACACAGAAAAATACTTGTTAATCAGAAGCCAAGCTATATCTTCTACTAGCAAAAGACGACTGTTCCCGTATAATATGAACTGTTGCAAATAGGTAACACAGTCTCTGTATGCAGCACTGACAGTGTCTTATCAGCCTTACTTCATGGGTATCGTACCTACACAGAAACCAGTCTTTCCCCACTCTTAAGGTACCCATCAGAAGCGTGACAACTGAAATGAGACCATCATGACCTCAACAAGTAATGTCAATTGCCATCTTTCTTCAAAAGATCACAACCCCTTCCCCTGTAAACATGTTTACATGCCTGCATACCACATTACAGGAAAAGTATTCACATGAAGGAGCCAGCCTGTGGTGGGCTCCTACCCACAGAACAATTAATCCAGTCTGTATTCCCTTACTCATAAGTGGGATATAGCCATGAGTGGGCTTTGACAAGAGGCATTTTTCTGCTGTGACACACTATGCACAGGGTTGGTTTAGCACACATGCTAAACCTCAAGACATGGAGGAAACATGTCACTTAACTGACTAAAAAAATAAATGCATAAAACCTTGATAAAAATTTAACCCTTCCCTTCCCTTCTCCCACAAACTATCAGAAATGCTCAAGTCTTCAAAAGAATTTAACTTTCTTCTGTCTGTTTCCAAGACTTTCACTCAATTAATATTGTGTAAAAGTCTAAAAGAAAAGGAAGTTTTCTCTTTCATCTGTCATTGGACTACAGAAAACACTATCACAGCTGGTTGAAAATGCCAGTAATGCCAGGAGTTTAACTATTCCTTAAATGACTGAAAGCTATTTCATTATTATCTATTAATTATAATGGTTCCAAATGGAATTCTCATTATGACAGAGACACAGATATTGTTTTCTGTTTCTTATACTCACATGCCTAAGGATTCCCTACCGCCGGCAGGGAACAAAGCCTTTTCTGACTCAATATGGCTGGTTTTAGACAGCTTACCGAGATTAAAAAAAATCTCTCTAAATCAGTGCCTTGAAATAGAATGACATTATGTATTACTAGCATGGAAGATCACATCTAGTTTTTAATGCCACATGTAAAATCAGGCACAATCTGTCGTGATTCCAACTGCCCCAGGTAGGGCAGCAATTGTTTTACAACAATTTTACTCCTAACGATGGCTTGCAAACACTCTATTCTTAAATTGGTTGGACTCAATGATGTTTAAAAAAATTAAGTATGAACTAGAAAGACGTTCCAAATTTATTTTCATGTTTCAAGTTAAACTAGAGTGGATGGATTTTGGTTCCAAACACTAGCTCTGACAGCCCTCAGTCTGAAGAAAACACAGGCACCAATAATTGTATAAAAACTTGAAATACTTGTATAGCTTGCTTAAAATTTGGAATCTGATATAGATGGGAGTTTTCTCTGTTATTTAAATACAATACACTTTAACACTGAAAGGGTGTATCACTTTCCCTTATCAGATGCCAGCTTAGAATAAAAATGTTATGCTCAATATTTAAAGAGTTGCTATCTTCCTCTAACTCATGAGACAGAGGCCACAACTTTTGCTAATGAAAGCATCACAGCTTTGTAAATAAAATGCTGATTAGAGAACTACATGATATCGCCCGTCGGTAACTGAAGACTACAATCAGTATCCTGCTAGCAACCCAAAAATCGTATTTCTGTCTGAACCCCAGATGACACAAGATAAATGAAAGCATTCCACATGTACAACTTTATGAGATTAATCTCAGACTTCACTTTAGCCCATGGAAGTCATACTGTTCAGCAAAACTGCAGTTATTCAAGAACAGATTCTACCTCTACTCTTGCACTTTAAGTCACAATTTCAGTGATTTCAGTTAAGAAATGAATAATGGTAAGCCACTCTGCACTCAATGCAGGTAAGTCACATGAAGCCGGCTACATAGCAGAGCAACTGAAAGCAACGAGTCAGGTTTTTTTTCGTTTTATCTCTTTCTGGCAAAAAAATTTGACATTTGTGGTAAAGATCCACAGTAAACAGTTCTAGTTTAACTTCTGGACTCACCACAGCAAGAAGAGATAACTATTACCTGATCAACATATTTACAGATACAGACAGTTCAGAAGGAAGATCTGGTTCTTTCACATACAGACCTGACCATAATTAACCATGCTTGTCACCTTACACATATGCTGTCATATCACATTCACATGACCTAAGCCTTCATTTGTTCAGGAACTTGAATACTCTAGAGCATTTTGTTCATGAGCACAGTGAACTGTTTTACAATCTAATACGGTTATCAGCCTCCAGATGAATCTAAAGACTTCTGGTTCCAGGTAGCCTAGAAATACTGGTTTATTCTCTTCCAAATCATGACACTGTATTACAAAACACATATTCTTCAGCTAACTCAGCCAAGTTTTATTAAAACAAATTTAATGGTTTATATTTACATTTCTGATGAGAGCTATGGAGAGTAATTAGATTTGTAACTGTAGCTTGATCTATCTTAAATATGTGCACTTTGGTTGATATGCCATAACATGACTTAACCACTGTGGAGAAGTCACACAAAATTGGCTTGGTCAGCACTAAATCTGTCTAATGTAGGGCATGGCTATTACAAGCTCCTGAAGGATGGGATTCTTCTAAGCGCTTTTGTACAAACCTTAACAATCACAGTGTGCAACTGGAATTTCTAAAATTTGTTTTTAATTACAGTGTTCATCTTTTTCTCATCTAAGCAAATACTAGCTGTCCTTTTTAAACAGATAATGCAATTCCAGCAAGGTCATTTAACCAAAAGGCAACTTTAGAAATAAGTAAAGTAACATCAGGAAAGCTAAATACCCCATAAACAAACAAACTGCACAAGCGAAGCATACATATAAGAACTACAAAACAATCTATTTCTTAAATAATAAATGTGGAGGAGTGGGAGGGAGGTAAGAAGGCGGCCTGAAAGTGAAGAGGCACACAAACAAGGATTACCACAAAGGCCAGCCTGAAATGAAAGCAAAAGCTGCTACATGTATTAACTCCACAGACCAATTATTATACACACCCACTATGTAAAACATAACAGATTGTCATTGTGCTAGAATGCTAAGCCTATCATATCAAACAGGAACTGAGGTTTGGAAACCTCTCAGTCCCAAATACTTAATTTGCACAAGTTTCTCCCCTCACCTAATGGCTAGATAAACTCTCTGCTTTTATATCTGCATTCAGATTATTTAGCAAGATTATAGAGTCAAGAAGTGGAAAGCAAAATATCAGTGAGTTTTGCAGAATCTATTACAAAGAAGTTATTAGGAATTCTGACTTCCTGTTCTACCTGAAGATTACACATCCACTGTCACGGCTAATATACTTATGTTGAGAGTGCACTATCACGAGCAAGGAAACAGTCAAATCCTTTAGATGACCGGTTTCAAAGATCCTCTTTTTTACTCCCCAGCCTCTGACTCTCTTCTCAGTAAACATTCTCCTAACCTTCTTATACATACATACATACACATATATAATCTCTGGACAATACATTCTCACGTCAGTGTCTGTACTCACTTTCTACTTCTACACTGCCATACAGCTACCTCCGAAATGAAGATCACACAATCAGCCTTCTTTGTTGATAACCTAGCACTCGCAGGATCCCCTTTAGACCCGAGTTGTCTCCTACCCCGGGATGCAGAAGAGTTCAGTCATACACGGCCCTGTACCCTGTAGGTCTGGAATTCTTATGATGCAAAGAAAACCAGCCTCCCCCTCCTACTCCCTTTTACGCACTAACTCTGGACCATTTCCACTGCCGAGGGCTCCACACTGTCGCTGTATTCAGGGCTCCCCGGAGCAGCCCCTAACTAGGTAATGTTCCTAGCTCCTTTTCGCGAGGGTCCCCCTGCGGCCGCTCTCAGCTTTCCAAACCCCTCCCGGGGCCGGGGAGGGCAGCCCGCGCGGCGGGAGCAGGGGCCTCCGCAGCGCTGTCGCGCCACCGCTCCCTCAACTCCCCCCCCTCACTTCCACCTCCGCCGTGAAGCGTCGCGGGTCGCCGCAGCCCCGCCACAGACGCTCCGTCGGGGAGGATGGCGGGAGGACGCGCCTCCGGGAGAAAGTACGCGGGCTCTTACCAAAGCTCCTCCAAGCCCCCGCGCCGCTACTGCTGGGCCCTCGCAGACTGTAGGCCTCCCCCTCGCAGCCCGGGTCCCCTCATCGCCACAACGCCACGGACGACTCTGCCGCGGTCTCAGGTTCTTGCTCCATCCCCGACGGGCCCCCAACGGTTCCTACGCCGCCGCACGCACCGCGGTCCCACTCCCCTGTCCGCCCCCTCCCCGAGGCGTTTTTGGGCCGCCAGGTCCTTACCCTTGGCCAGCGCCACAGTGGAGTTTTCGGTGTCGATGGTGTACAGGATCCCTTCATAGCGGATCTCGGCCTTAGAGATAAGGCTGATCTTGCTCCCGATGTAGGGCGTCCCCCCGCTCATGGTGCTGGCTCCTCGGTCAGGGACACCCCCCTCCTCCCCTGCCGAGCGCGCCTGAAATCAGGCACAAGCAACTAAACAAGCCGGACTCCGAGTCGTAGTAGGCGCTCTACTCCTCCCGCTTCGAGCCCGACCTTGCGCCGATCCCCCAGCGACGGCTCTCCCTGCGCAGACTCCCTCAGCACACCCCTCACCAAAAGCACCCTGAAGCTCCCAACATGGCCGCCGCCTTCATCTTCCCTCAGAGCCGCCCCCCCCGCTCCGGCCGCGAAATGGATGCCGGGAGCGGAGCTGATCCCGCGAGAGCTGCGGGGCGGGG
>NW_020799113.1:8057157-8062181 GCF_003259725.1 Athene cunicularia
GCTGCGCGGGGCCTGCGGCTCCCCGTCCCGGGTTCCCGCCCAGCGCGCCGGGACCTTGAGCTGGTAGCCTGGAAACCCCACCTCTGCCGTAGCTTGTGAGCACCGGGGGATGTGAAAGTAGGTTTGGTGATTTGGGGTTTTCGAGGTTTTTTTGAGAGAGGCGCAAGCCACATATCACTGAGTGCTAAATTCTTATAACCCCCAAAAAGTAATTTAGAATCCAGTCATGCAGAGAGTTGCAAAAGTCTAGATGATGATAACTAGTTTGTATTTCAGGGAGGACTCCATTTTACTTAATTGGCAGTGTTGAGATAGTTGGATCTTGCCAAGCAACGCAACTGTTGATGAAATTTTGGCTAGAGTGTGTAATTAATCCTGAAAAAATACCCTTTTAGCACAAGTAAGCACAAAAAGTGAGTCATGATTTTGAGATTGCGCTTACCTTGAACACCTTATGTTAAAATCACAAATTAGGTTTCCTGTTGGAGGCTTTGCATGTTAAAACATGATACTGCCTCAGGGTCCTTTTTATATTTGCAGCCTAGAAAATTACATGCAACAAAAACTAACTTCGGGAAAGGGTACTTAATAGCTTTTGCTGGAGCAACTGGATGCTAATATATTGCAAAGTTTCAGCAAGTATTTTGTTCAGAATAGGGCTTTGAAACAATAGCAAGCCAGATTTTTCTGGGAGGGCCTGCATGTTTCTAAATAGAAGCTATGCTAGGCTTCTGGAAACTTTATCCCCAAGTTCAACTAACTGTAAAGTCATGGAGGACTTGAGTGCCCAGGGGACTTAATTGTGATGTGCTTCTATCATATCCTGGACTACATAAAAGATTTGGAACAAAGTTAATCAGTTAATGACTGTAGATGCATGGCCACATCAAGTTCATGGGAGATTGCTGTTGAAAATCAGCATTTCTAACACAGCTCAAAGTAAAGCTACTGTTTAGAAAAAGAGCAAAAGATACCTATGTCCTGTTACATGGAAGGAGAGAGGGAGCCTTCCTGACCACTAGAGGTTGGTCTGTGGCTGCTTCTCAACCGTGGCAAAATAACATCTGTTGGAAGAGGTGAAGAGATTAATAACAACATAGGGGATCAGATACAGTCTGTATTACATGGCTTTCCTGCCTCCTTACAGAAGGAGTTGCTTCAGCTTCAGCTATGGATAGAGCATGGAAGAGGAAAAAAAGTTTTGGGGGAGGTTGCCAGGAAGATTGGGACCCCGACTGATGAAGAGAAAGGACACCATGAGGGGAAGGAAAAAGGCTCTATCAGGGAGGCCTGCAATACAGATGTAAGAGGACAAAGAACGGGAAGAGGAATACCTTGAAATACAACTACTTGCCCTGAAGACTCATCTGGCTTTGCTTCTGGCCAACTTCTTCCTAAGTCTTCCCTCATGCCTCTCAAAATTGTGGCATTCCTGTTTATGGAATTAGGGTTTCAAGGTTGTGTGGTGGAAGAAATAAAAATGGACATTTCTTTGAGCTTGGGACAAAATAGATGAGCATTTCAGGAGGAAATTCAACCGGAAAACTGCCAGCATTTGCTTTTAGGTGTTAACACTTGCAGAGTTTCTGAAAGAGAAAAGTAGTTGGCCAGAATGAAAAAAGGAAAAAAGCTGGGAATAGAAAAGTATCTCCTTGAAAAACTTTTTAAGGGTTAAATTGGAACCCTCCTGATGTCAAATTTTCCCAAGTGTCTCCCTCAAGTCCTGTCTAGGTGAGCATAGACAGGTATTTATAATTACAATTAACTTCAAAACAAAAGCTCCTAAATTTCTGTAAGCCTCACATAAAAAAGAAATTCCATTGCAACTGAAATACATGAAACTAAATGTAGACATTTCTAGAACAGCTGTTGGTTACTCTAGCCATCTCTGTGTTCTACAATTTGTGGAATTTATAATTTCTAACTCAAAATCAGCAGTTGAAAGAATATAGCATAAAGTGAATTTCAATTATATATGTAAAGAGTTCTGTAAATTAATTTTAAGAAGTTATATCAAAATCTTATTTAAACCTGGTAGGTACCATTTTAATGTTAATTTTAAAGTTATGATAGTTAAATTGTATATTTGAATGCACCAAAAGTGTGTATTTGAAGGAAACCCATGCCACATACTAGGAAAATAGTGCACCTTTCTAAGTACTTTCATTTCTCTTGATGATAAAAAGATCCTTGTCTATGTGAACTGTTATTATTCCCTGCAGCAGCTTAACATTATTTCATTAATAACTCTTATGTATAGAGTTATTAATGAAAAACTTAGGCTGGAAACAGGGCACAGGGTTCAACAGTTTTGATAACTGATCAGCAACTTAACAAGTTTTGTGGTGCATTTTCTCTCACAGGCAATTTTAAAACCGTGGTTGAAAGTTAACTTTCCTAATGGACATTAATAATTCCAGAAAGATTGTATTTTAAGAGACCAGATGCGATGATCATGATGGTCTCTCTGACTTTTTTTTTTAAAATCCTATTTATTATTTAACTTCTAAAAATGAAAGAGCAATAAATGTGTTTTGGAATATGTTCTCCATGAAGAAAAGCATGTAAATATTTGAAAAAGCTTTTTAAAATAAAATAATGAATACAAAAGTTCAGAGATTCTGTGCTTTACTATAAAAGCACAAGGCCAAAGCCAGTTTCATCACGTTTATATACATTCTTATGTAGATCATCACTTCTTGACTTGAAAGGAGTCCAATGTGAATCAGTATACATCATGTTTTATTAAATAAAATCTTCTATTATACTTCCTCATTCTATGTGTTTATATACTAAATGGCTCAATTAAAAAGAGGTGAGTGGGAAGAACTATGAATTCATGTTTTACAGATTGCCCACGTTCAAATGTACTTTAAAAGTCTAATGAAAAGTAGGTAATTTTAAAAGTTTTGAAACTTGTCTTATAAATCATGCCATGCATTTTCTCCTTTCAGTGAGAAGATTACTTTTTATCTTCTAAAGCTACAAGGCATTAGATTTCCTCCTGGGTGGTTTTTATAGAGACACCCAGTTTAATGCCATAGTGTTAGACAGATATGTACTGAAACTTTTTTCATAGTCAGGACTAATTGCAGAATCATATGCCTAACTTTCTAGTCTCTTATAAAAACTGTGGAGATGGTATGCAAATGAAGTCCAGGATCAGGGCAAGTAAGTGAAGGAAGCATAGAATTTTCTCTAATAAAATTAATTACAAAATAATATTGGTTTGATTCTGGTATTTTTCCAATCCGAATAAGAATTCTTTAAGTTTGTGCAATAGTAAATTGAGTAATAGTCTACTATGTTTTAATTAAATTTCCAGGTAGAAACATTTGTTAAAAGCCATTTGTTTAATTCAGCTATAGCATTCCATAAAAGCAATACTCATTTGCTAAGCAAATTTCTGATGTATAGATCTCCTGCATACACTTAATACTGTTTTTCATAAGCAATATTGTGCTTTCACATTCACTGACTGCACAGTCTCCAGTTTAGACACCCTGACCACGCCTTTGGGCCTTCAGTACTTTTACTTGGCCGCTTTATTTAAGAAATATGCACTGGTTTAATTTCAGGAGACATTTGAACTTACCATAATTAAACTGGTGCAACCTATTTTTAATGCATTTTCAAGGTGGTTTATTTTGATTCATCATAACCCTGTTCCTAAAGGTATAAACAGACAATCAGGAAAAACTACCCTGAATAAAAATGTAACCTACATTGAGAGGAAACGGATGGTAACAAACCAGTTGGTAGCAGTTTAGTCTTGTGACTCAAGCAAGTCATACAATGTATGACTTAACAGATTGAATCCGGGAACAGAGAAGAGTTGTGTGCATGTGGGCACCGTGAGCCCTTTACTCTTCTCCGTCAGTGCATTGTGCAGTTGAAGGTGGGTTATTCACTAATGCACCTTTTTCGATTTTGTGAAAAAGCCTGAAAAATCACAAAATGAAGAATGAGTCACCATTTCAGGCCACAGAGCAGCAGCTCAAATACATCCAGGCTTGTAGACAGCCATGCAGTTGCAGGCCAGCTGACAGATAATGGAATCCAAGCTGCTTTCTGCTGGCAGCATCACAAATCCACGGTGCTTATCACTTGCGTGCAAGAACAGATGCAATGAACTGTGGGCAACAATTATTCATCGGGAGAAAATTTATTCCGAAGGTCCCATCAAAGAAACTGCCCTGTCATTAGTCAAGGAAATGATGATCTAGGGCTGCCATCTTTCACTTAAATGCTGTTTTTTAATTCACGAGGCAAATATTGTTGAGAAAAGGGTGTACAGGAGTGCAATGGCAAAAGTGTTATTAACAAAATAAACTACCTCAAATTTCCTGTGGGGATGCTGAGGGAACACAGTTATGCCAGAGCAGCTGCTGTGATGATGCGTGGAATCTTATTTTTGGTTTACAAGTCTTCTATTAAGTGTCTACATTGGGAAACTGTATTACGGCAACCATTCTCAACTAGATAAAGCAGTAGCTTTGGACATAAATGTCTAAAACTAAAGCAGCTACAGCAGTGCAAATGTGAGTGCAGTTCTCTGCATCTTGGGATTTCAAACAGCTCCAACAGAAAAGTTCCCTTCTTTGAAGGAGTTAGTAAGGCAGCTGAGCTACTACTGCTGACTGCACGCGTGCTTTCACACCTCCCTAAGCATGAGGGAAATTGTGCTGGCTGCAACTGTCCTCACAGGGTACGAAGTGGAGGCGAAGAGCACAATTACGGCAGCTTCGATACCAGGAGATAACACGATTGCACTGACACCTCGATTCCCACCCAACATGCATGCTCACACCTCCCTGCACCAGGGCCGCAGGCCTTCTCCACGCCTCAAACCTCCCTGCCAGAAGCCCCTGCAGACACAGTTAACGACACGGTTAACGCCGGCTCTCACGCAACCGCCCGCATCGCTAAGGCGCCCGCCTGGGCACGGCTGTCGCCTCTCGGCGTCCCGAGGCGGCGGGAGCAGCCTACCGCCCTCTCGCTGACGCCCAAGCCCGGACCGGACC
>NW_020799113.1:8062231-8126322 GCF_003259725.1 Athene cunicularia
TTTACCCTTTTTTTTTTTTTTTTTTTCTCTTGGCTGAGGGGTTTCTTGCCCCCAAAGTTGTCGTCTTCCCGCGGCTCGACGTGCTGGAAACAAAAGAAGAGGCACCTGTCTGAGGGCGAGGGCTGACAAACAGGCAGCCGTTAATGAGGATGTAATTGGTACGGGACGGGCAGTTGCTAATGCAAAGTAATTATGACTTGTTTTTTCTTAGGGAGAGAGCGGCTGTCACGGTAAGTTATTTTGTAATGGTGTGGTGAGCAGTTGTGCGCGAAATAAAAAGATGGGGTGTTAACTCAGGATAAGTTAATGTATGTTTTGAAGGACTCTATTTTCTGCTTTATTCTTCATGGTCTTGACAATTTTCCTTCTTCAAAGAGTGTCTTATGCCGTGAATCAGGTGGCAAGATACAGGCTAATTTGTGTCATTTAATCTGAAATTTTTAATTTCAGTAAGTGTGATGGTGTCATTCTCTTCTGTGTCTGGGCAGCCTTGACATCACTAGATTTTATTTCTGCCTCTGAAGTAACTGTTACATACTGTTGGTTCTTCTCTTAGTGTCTTACACTTCTAGTAGTGAAAGTGAAGTTCAGCAAGGTTGCTAAACTAACCAACACAGCATCCCTGTCATCCTAGTGATTCTTTCTCTAAGTGTATGTTGTTAGATATTTTGGAGGGTTCTGTGGCCCCCTACTTAGATTTTCATGTTGCAAAAAGTTGGGAACTTTGTGCCTTTTTGATTTAGGAGATGATTTAACATTTGAACTAATTTATTTTTTACTGTTAGTATCAACAGCTCGGTAATATGTGGAGCTATTGATGTAGTCTGAAATAACTTCTTCCACCATGTTTCTTAAAATGTTTGATAATTATTAGCTAAGCGAAGCAAAAACTTCACGGTGTAGAAGCTTGCTTCTAAGTGAACTTTTAGTGGTTGTGTATTTGGCCACAGTTTATGGAAGTCCTGATCCAGATTCTAATGCTCCAAACATAAAGCTCAGTGATTTTGTGAAGACCTAACTAACTTGCAACAGATGAGATGTTACTCTTCAGACTATATTAGTGTCTTTAGCCTGTGATTTCCCATTGTTAATCTGATAATTACTGTAAATGTGGTAGTGTGTATCATAACTTCGCGCAGTTTCTTGTGTTAATACTTTGTTCTGCTACTTAATTTTCAAACAGAAGGGAAAGGGGGAAAGAAGAGCCCTTGAAAGCACTATGGTCAGATTTGAAGTATTTAGTTAATGCTTCAAATATGGTCAAAGAAAAGTATTTAGTTAATAGTGTGGAAAGTTATAATCTGAATTTGATTTCATGAGAAGGTAGTTTGAAATCCATTAAATTTGCATAAACATGAAGATAGTATGTTCTAAAATGAAGTTACTCAGAAAATAAAGTATTTTTGAGGTTTTAAATTGGTGGATCAGTTATAATTAATTTTGAAACTCCCATATTGTAAATATCTGAGAACAGGATATTTTAACATATAATACTCGTAAATTGTGTATTTCATCTTTGTGTGGCTGACAGTAAGGAAAAATTAATCTCAAAATTTAACTAGATTCTAATTTCTACATATTGTTCAGAAAAAGAAATTTGAAGTCCTACAAACTGAATTAAAACATAATATTAATACATGAACATTTATGCATCTATAGTAGTAATTATGTCTGCAACTTCTATTGAAACTGTGGCATGTGTTGCAATTAATTTGTCCCTTCCATTCAAAATTTTTGTTCAGAATTTTAGGAAATTGGAAGATAAATTAACAACACACCTGTGAATCTGCATAATACAAATAGAATGTATATTTTTATAATGCGTGGTAGTCATTGCCCTGTGATGATTTTTATCTAAGGTTCACAACATAATCGGAGAAGTGATAAACTGTTTGGCTAGTTGGTAGTGTACTAATATTCACCTGTCCAGATGGTTTAGGAATGGCATATACCAAATACATCATCTGCTTACAGAATTTTCTACAAATATAAACCATGAGGTTTGGTTCTTAAAAATGGATAGCGGGCCTTAAAAGTTACCTTTTAAAAGAGATTTTATGGGCTTCTTTCAACTTTTCTTCTAAAAATTACTCTCTGGGCTTTGAAAGAGAGTCATGATCATGGCTTTTGGATGTGCTCCTTGCTGTAGCTCTCGATGCCTTTTACCTTAAAGCTTGATTCCCACAAATCTTTTGTTTGTAGTGGCAGAAATTTGCCTTCTGTTTGTGCTTCTAGCAGTGAAGGTTGACTGGGAGCACCTAAGACTATGTGAGTGAGGGCTTTTATTGGTGCTTCATCCCAGGTTTGTATTTCTATGTCAGAGACTGAAAGAAAGACTTTCTTGGTATAGGGTACTCCTGTAATCTGTTACTTGCTTGTTACAATAATGTTCAGATTTCTTTATCCTCAGGGAATGTTGCAAACTGTGTCTCTTTACTGAGGTGTTGTTTTGTTTTTTTTTCTGGCAAGTTAATAATTAGAAGTGTATGTATGCTTTTACCTTCTCCATTTTTCCTTGAAAAGTTAAAAAATACATATGACGCAATTTGCACATAGAGGTAAGTTGTAGAAACAATGTCTACTGACTGTTACCAACAGAATAAAAGTGACTTTCTAGATTCTTACTTTTTGGTTCTCCGGTAGTTGAAGGCAAAATTATTTTCTGTTTATAGACCCATTGTATCTTATCTAGGTTAAATTATTAAAATGTATTCTGGTACTATTTTAAAATAATATGGCTTAGGAACTGCCTCTTAGTTCTGAGTGAACTAGAGGGTGCACATTACATGCTTTGCAGCAATCTTGAATAAGTGTGAAGCTCCAGGAACCACTGTAGCTGCTGTCTCCCCTTTTCTAACCTGCTGATTGTGGAACTTAGGGCAAAACTTGGAGGCACAGTCTGTGTTATGTAGAAGGCCTCTATTTGTGAAATGTATTACTGGAAAATAATCTGAAAAAATTATCATTTACTTCCAGAAGGTGTTGTAAAACACTTGCCAAGTACTCTGATAATTTTAAAACAAAATTTCCTTTGGTGTTTTCCTAAAATACCTGCACTTGTATCATTTTGTGCTGAGGAATGGTTCTGTTGGTTCTCTGGGTTTGACGATATTTTTTTCTTGATGTCTAAACCACAGGTAGTGCCTCCCAATATGGTGATGGTGCGTACCAAATAAATTCATGTGTTAATTCTCATCAATTAACTATACCTCAAATATTGTATACTCAGAAATGTGTCTGGCCCAGTGTTTGCATGTACACATCCCCTAAAGCTGTTGTTTTAGTAAAGCTCTCATGTCATTGTCCCTGGTATGTTCATACTGAATTCTCAGTTACTGGATTATTGTTACAGTTTACTTTTAAGGAATATTTCCTTCTAAATTTATTCTTCTGACCCTGGCTAGACTGCTGAAAGTTCCTGTACACCTGTACACCCAAGTGACTGTTTTTGTCATCACTGTTACCCATAAACTGCAGTTATTTGAATTCCAAACTGAAGTGGGTATTAGGTTTTGTCTGCTAGTAGGGGCTCCTTTTCTTCTTTGAAATAAAATCTGTTACACCAGAATTAAAAAAAAAAACAGTATAAAGAAAAATGTACAGTGCTATACCTTAATTTTATTCTGTATTCTGTAGTTAGATAGTTATTCATGTATTATTATTCATATTATTCTTTATAGTTATTGTTACTTTGTTGTCACTAGGAATGGTCTTGGTGCGCACGGATGCTGGACAGCTTGTAATGGTGCCTCAGCAGGCTCTAGCACAGGCTCAAATGCAGGCTCAAGTACAAACGCAGGGACAGGGTCCTGCCAGCATTTCACCTAGACTTTCAGTGCCCACAACTGGCCCTGTTTTTCGCCTATCAGCAACTCAGGTATGTCTGGCTTGATTTCACTTTACTTTTGTTCATTATGTTTTCATCTGCCTTACAAGTTATTAACTTACATTTTTTTGCAAATGTTCTTTCCTCCCTTATTTTTTGTTGTGAAAACAGAAAATACTTATTCAAATGCAGTTTATCTTCTGAGGCAGAGGAATATTTTTTGTATTTCAGAAAAAAAAAAATCTATAAAGTCTCTCAAGACCTGGTTTCGACTGTGAGATCGTTGTAGGCCAGAAGGCTCAGTCTTAGCCAGAACTTACTTTGGACTGTACAGTACTGGTTCAGTAAGTGCCCCTTGTTCCTCTGAATCAGAAGCATTGTGAGATCCCAGCATGCTGAATGGATACACAGGATAGCTAGGTTTGACTAGAAACTAGAAAAGAAAAAGCTAAGCACATTCAATACAAGAATTTGCAATAATTAACTTTTCAAATGTACTTTATTCAAAATAAAGGTTTGATTCACCTCATTGTGTGATCTGTCTACACTTAAAGTTTTGTCTGTGTCATGACTACATTTCTTTTTTTATATGGATTGACACGATAACGTGCTTTCCTACCCCAAAGTCTTTAGTGGAGTGTGCTTATTTGAACTTAGATATGATTTATTTTCAAGGGTGAAGGTGTATTGTTCTTTAAACTACTTGCTAGGCTGCATTGGTTTGAAATTTTGTAGGGAGGCTGTTTAGCTTTAGGCCATTTGGGACGAGAGCTGAACTATCTGACTGAAATGTTGGGATGTTAGTACAGGGCAGCTGTGCCATAATAATAATAGGCAGAGTTTAAGGTAGTTTTGCTAAAGGTCTGTGTTTGCAGAAGTGCTAAGTAATTCTGAGTGGAAAGAGATGAAGAGGATGCCTTTATAATTTTTTAATTGATTGATGCTTGAAAAAAACATCTGTTTCCCCATATTTAACATCTGATTACTGTTCCATTATATGCTTTGTATCACACCATATTTATAGTCTAAACGATTAAGTTTAATTAAAAACTGAAAACAATTATAAACTTTTCAGAAGAGAAGGAAGCCAGAATAAAATCAAGAAATTGAAAATAAGTTAATAACATGAGGCAATCTAAAACACAGAATAGCCAACGAGAATGTAAGTTTTAGAAATGAGTGTCACTAGGAAGACTAGTTCAATGGACTGTGTCTCACAAAGGACATAAATAAAGGCCTGGAAACACTTGAAGTACTTCATTCTCTCACTAAAGAGGTAAGTGCTGTATTGGATGGAATTTGTAAAAGAACTCTTAGCAGAAAAGGCAGCTGTTTAATGTTTGAATTTGTGATATTTGGAAGGATAAGAAGACTTCAAAGATAAATGTATTTCAGGAAAAATAAACACAGAGATAAGCCTGTGTTAATTTCGAGATAATTTTTGCCTAGTTTAATGATGACAAAATTCTTGACAAGTTACTCTTCTGAGTTTGTATGTTTGTCTTTGGTTGTTTGGGGCTTTCTTTGTGAATAAGTACAATCAATTCTTTAGTAGTGACTACACGGGACTGTATAGAACACATTCTTATAGTGGATCCTGAGGTAAGGGCATAGTATAAAATGTAAAGCAGAAATTGTGGAGTGTGACTGTACCAAGAATATGATCTCAGTCTATTAAGATGAGTTAGTTTTAGCTGTTTCTGTTTCATACTGTTATTTTTCCTGTAACCTTAATTGCTGTGGCCAGCCATACAGAATTAAAATTCAGAGTGGAAACATTCATAGCAAGTTAAATATTGACAAATTGTCTGTAGTTTGAAAACGTTTAAGGAATGTACCTTTATTGTACATAGAATCTTAGGAAGCGTACAAAAATGTAGACTGACTGCTTGACTCTGTGTGTTCAGTCTTTATTAGAAGACTGGAGTTTGCATCCCAAAGTCAGCCCTAGAATATGTGTTGAGAGTTGATCATGTTGGCCTCAGCAGCTGTTCTCTAGTTTTATGAAACTGTTGAGGTTGCAGAAAGAGTATAATCTGACTTGCTGGATTTACATAAAAATGAAACTGTGAGGATACCTCATGTTCATGTGTTTGTAGAGATACCTAAAATCTGAAGGAGTTCAGGTGTTAGAAAGACATAATTGTTTTTGTTCAGGGTTCTGCCCAGGTAAATACCCTACTGCATTATAGATATTCCTTTATGCTCATTAGTGCTAATAAGCTCGCTGAGATTAGAGGAAACCAGCAAGGCCTTATGAATGATACATGCCTTACAGGATGCAAAATTTTGATTATTCTAGTGTAGTGGCATGAGAATCATGGCATTATAGCTTGTCAGGATTCATGTCTTTTGACACATCTTTGTGGTAGCTGCCCAAATGGTACTGCATCATTTTGCTACTTGTTGTAATTAACAAGGATAAGAAATAATAAATATTGTCCTTGGGAAATTTATATTGAACTTCCATAACTGCATGTGATCTACAGACTCTCTTCTTTCATTTTGGCAGTGCTTATGTTTTATATGTGTTTGACCTTAGAGTGTTCTTTAAAAATGATGGTTGACAGCCTTTTAAAAGGAGATTGTAAAGGCTTAAATTCTAAAGGTTTATTTTATCAGAACTAGACTTTTATGTGATTAGGTGGATGGTTTATAACCAGAGACTTATTCGTTGTTTTCTTGGAGGAAATGTCCAATCGCAAGTATTATGCTAAGGTTTTAAAAGTGTCAGTTTTTTATTTGAATAGTCATTATGAATAATCAAGAAAAGGGATCAAGTTCTAAAATACAGGAAATTGTGTGTAACGAAAAATATTTTTTCAGTGAGTTTATAATTAAGCTTTTTTCTTTCAAAATCAAATTCTGATGTGTCAACTAAAATTTAAAACGTATGAAAAATAACTGTCTTTTTTGTCTATAAAGTATGATCTTCAAAAGTCCTAGTCTCCACTGAGACTGAAACACAGAAGAATTGTGTGTGCCATTAGCTCAAGATGGACAGAATATAAACATTAGTTGCTTGAGTCCTGCAAAATATTTTGCAAGACTGATGAACATCGCAGGCTACGTGGCTTTAACCTCTTGAACATCATATACCTATCTCCAATATGTTAGTGGAATGATTGTTGTTTTACTCTGCAGAGCTAAAATTTACTATTATGGTTTTATTCTGTTACTTTAAGATAGCTTTATTTGGATTATAATGCAGGGTCTTTTAAATGTGTAGTATTTCGTGATGTGCTTCAGTCACTGAGTTTGTGTTTTACTCTATTTCACCTATGTAGAAAGCCTATACAGGTGGAAATTTGCAGTCTGCCATAAGTATTCTAGGAAATATATCTTATTATGAAGAATGTATCAGAAAGGCGTAGCTGTCATGCTTTGTAGGTATTGTGATTGCTTTTCTTCAGATTGTCCTCATTTCTAGCCAGTGTCAAATGTCACAAGTTACTCAGCCAAGTGATTGTTTTCAGTGTTAATTTGTCACTTTAAGTAATTACTGTGTTAAAGTGCATTATGAGCTATGTAGTGCAAAGTAAAACACAGGTTATTAAATAATATGCCAAAGAAGTTGCAAAAGCTGGCAGTTACTTTTGGCAACTCATTAAGTGTTGATAGTGATAACTGGAGAATATAAAATGAATTATGAATTACTTTGTTAAAATTTACAAGAAAGATTGTCTGAGGAATTACCAAAGCCTTCATCTAAATTTGAAAGCTCTTTTGAATCTATCCCATTGGCATCTCTTTCAGAAAAGGAGGAGGGGAAAATGTTTTCAATGTTCTTAAATGAGTTTGACTTGATCAGTATGTACTGAGCTGCCCAGGTTCTAAACTGCTTCTGCAGCCCAGTAATGCAAGATTTTCTTCCCATATCCTAGTGCCATCATTTGCTAGATCTTCTCCCAGCTGTTCAGGAGGAAAACGAATCAGGTTTCCCATGGAAATTCCTTTAGCTTCAGCAGCCAGGCTTATATCCAGGACAGCATGTGAGGAAAAAGCCACCTCTCTCTAGGAACAGTGGAAGCTGATGAAATACAGAAAGGGTAGTCAGTTTTCCCTTAGGATTTAGTACATGGGTCTAGGATGCTTTCCTTAAAGACAGTGGCTTTATCCTTACATGTTGCATTGCTGAAGGTTCAGGAGTCAAATATCTGTATACACTAGTATTTACCTTTGTAGGGAATTGATATAGCTATCTCTCTTCCCTTCCTAATTTTTTTTAAAAAATACATTTTGATTGCAGTGCCAAACACAAAAGTTCAGAAAGATTAAGATACATAACTTTCTGTTCATCCTACATTAATCTCTTCTGTACATGTGCAGTGAATTACAGTCTTTGCATGATAAATGCACAAAGATAAAAGCTTCAGCTAGGCAATCAAGGCACACAGTTGATGTTGTGCAGCAGACTTAAATCTCATGCTGCTTACATTTCGAGTGTTTGGCTTTGCTATTTGTTTTATTGTTTGACTGGTATAGTTTATAATACCTTTGTGTCATTTTTTGCAGCTTTTAGGAGTAGAGGATGTAAGCAGATGTTGTATAGCTTTGGGGATAGTTTTGTGTTAGGTTCTTGGAAGAAGAGAGGCACATCCATTTTGAAAGGAAGACGGGTTCTTCTCGACTCTTAGGTGGGGTAGTCTTTGATTAAACATTCAGTTATGCTCCTCTCAATTGATGCTGTGCAAAATATGAATAAAATTTGCTTGTTTCAATTCCTGGTGGAATTCTGGAAAACTGGCTAATTGGGATAAGCAAGTACCTTGTAGGAAGGGTCTCAGTTCTGATCAGTTTAATGCCAAGATCAAAGGCTCTGGAGCATGGGCGTGATGTCTGAAAGCACAGTCAGAACTAGTGAAATGGTTTCGGTCAAAAGAATCAGAATCTGAAGAGAGAAAAGAAAGCAGCAATTGAGAAAAGTACCTGTAGATGTACTTGATATTTTAATGATCTTTAAATTTACAGTCTTTCTGCTTTCTTTAAAATATTCAATAAAACCATGAATAGATATAAATTGTACCATGTAACAGTTTAGGTCCAATTATGTGATTATAGCGGATGGTATTAACTACAGCTAAATATGTGGTTTGGGTTTTTTTAGGGAAAAAATATTGCAAAATATTCAGATATATAAAACCAAAACAGTTTTCATATTGTGAATATAAATTTATCAGTGCAGCTATGAGAGTCTGGCCTTTTAAAAATCGGTACCTCATGTTTTACATGGAAGTACTCAGACTTCCATGACTATTATACTGTAATACAATCTTTTGATGCATTAAGGAGTGCAGTTTTGATGTGCTGTGAATACTTTTTCAGTGGTAACATGCTTGTTTGAAAAAACATATTTAATGAAATTTTAAAAAGATTTGGATGTTTAAAGTAAACATTAGTGTGAGCTAACTGTGCATCATTTCAACTGAACAATTTCATCTTCATGATCTGGACGGGCTGGAGCGATGGGCTGAGGCCAACTGGGGGAGTTTCCATAAGGGCAAATGCCGGGGGCTGCCCTTGGGCCACAACAACCCCCAGCAGGGCTACAGGCTTGGGGAGGAGTGGCTTGAGAGCTGCCGGTCAGAGAGGGACCTGGGGGGTGATTGACAGCCGGCTGGACAGGAGCCAGCAGTGTGCCCAGGGGGCCAAGAAGGCCAATGGCATCCTGGCTTGTGTCAGCAATAGCGTGGCCAGCAGGGACAGGGAAGGGATCTGACCCCTGTGCTCGGCACTGGTGAGGCCGCCCCTCGATTCCTGTGTCCAGTTTTGGGCCCCTCACTACAAAAAGGCCATTGAATGACTCGAGCGTGTCCAGAGAAGGGCAACGGAGCTGGGGCAGGGTCTGGAGCACAGGTCGTACGGGGAGCGGCTGGGGGAACTGGGGGGGTTTAGTCTGGAGAAGAGGAGGCTGAGGGGAGACCTCATGGCCCTCTACAGCTCCCTGAAAGGAGGGTGCAGAGAGCTGGAGATGAGCCTCTTGAACCAAGTGACAAGCGATAGGACAAGAGGGAATGGCCTCCAGTTGTGCCGGGGAGGTTTAGACTGCATTTTAGGAAGTATTTCCAGAAGGGTTGTCAGGTGCTGGAATGTGCTGCCCAGGGAGGTGGTGGAGTCCCCATCCCTGGAGGTGTTTAAGAGTCGGGTTGACCCAGCGCTGAGGGATCAGGTGGAGTTGAGAACGGTCAGTGTTAGGTTAATGGTTGGACTGGATGATCTTCAAGGTATTTTCCAACCTACATGATTCAATGATTTTAGTTTCCTTTTATTTTTTGATTGACATTAATTTTATCTGAAAAAAATATTTTATGAAAAAAAATAATGTTGCCTGTCTGCTATATGATCTTAGTTAAGGTACAGGATTTTTAGGAAACAAGCTGTAATCTGAAGGAACTTTGGTTGATCTTAGAAGAATCTGGAACAGAACTTTTCTGTTATAAGCAGGTCAAATAAGCCTGGGTTTACTTGCATTACTGTATTCATCAGAGATAATAAGTAAATTCAAAAGTCTTTTAAAACCGATTATTTAGATTGCATTAGATTTTTTGCCTGCATATCTTGTTTTGAAGCTTATACTTGTGAAATTATCAAAAATAGGTAGGTGCTGCCATCTAGTTTTTCTTTGCTGTGTTTCTTCTGTTTATCTACATTTTTCATTTGTACAGTTCATGTCTTTCATGCTTTAGATGCAGAGTTTGTTTGCTGCTTTTCAGTATCTTAATACCCAGTTGTGTTTACATTTACAACCAAAAAGCAAAAAAGAAGTTACTTATTTTAAATTATTTTAAATTAAAATCAGTTTGTGTTAGTTACAAAAGTAAAGTACTGCTGTACACCAAGAATATAAAGTGAGTATCATACAGGAAGAATATTTTATTATGGACTATCTGTTATCAGAACTTACAAATCAGGTGAAATAGTATATATTGGAATTTTCACGAGACTGTTGCTGAAAATGGATTTGGTCTTAATGTTGACTAATGTTTTTATTTCAGGTTTGATCCAAAATGTGTTAAATGGTGTTGTATTTTTTTAGGGATCATAATTGGTAATGTAAAGTTATGTGTAAAGTTCGATGGTTTAGTCCAAATATTTAGACACATAAGTAGGCTACTTAACAATTCTTCTGCTACAAATATGATTACCGAGCACTTGAGTTTTGTTTTCATTGCATAAATAGTTCAATCTGCACCAATGTAGGCATTTTTCTAACCTCTGCTCTTCATATTTTCAAGTTCATGATATAAACTTTACTGATGTGTTTTCTGTGTTCTGGTATTCACTTTAAGTTTCACTTTACCATCCTTTTTTAAAATGAGAAAAAGAAAAAATTCTTTTGAACTTGTGAAAGTGCTGAATCACCTGCTCTGGAAGTGGCTGTATTTTTGCTGTAAAATATGCTCAATGCAGGTGTTATAATCAGACAAAGCCAATTTTTATAATTTTTTTTTTTTTTTTTTATTTGGGTTCAATGGATTGAGGGTGGGAAGCAATAGGCAAAGCAGCGCTGGGTGCATGGAGAGCCGCAGCTCTGCCACACGCACGCCGAGTTCCAAAAAGCAGCAGTTTTTGTACTCTTGTGCCATCGTCTTTAATCAATCTCCTCCTGTCAGAGAGTTGTCCTGCTCTTTCCCATTGGGTCGTTCGGCTTGCTGGGGTGCATGTCCTCCTCCTCTTGGGTCTTTTGAAAGTCTCGAAGCCTTGGTCTCTTGGCACGCTTTTCTCCTATTGGATCTTTTAAAAGCCTCGTGATCCCGTCCTTTTGGTGGGATCCCGTCCTTTTCTTCAACAGCAGTTCCATGTCAGCTCTAGGTGGGGTTTCTGAGACAGGGTTACGTTGTTCCAATCCGAATGGCACACTTTACATTTAATTGTCTAACATTTACAGATCGTTCAAGTGTACCTACCCCCTTGCCCAGCCTAGCAAATTAGTTACAATAGTTTTATTACAGTACCCGCCTTGCTTAATTTAGCAAATTAGTTACAATAGTTTATTACACAGGCAATAGCAGCTTAGTCTTTGCCATCACATGTGATGTCCAGAGCAGTTCTAAACCTGGCTGACGTTTCACAAGCTGCTGTTCTGCTAAAGCAGAACCTTTCAAATCTGAGATAGTTCTGATAATATGCAATGCCCGTGTTTTCAGCAGTGTTTGTATTTTTATGTAGCATTTTGATAATTTTTTCTCATTTATTGATCTATTTTTTTACTGTTTTTCACACCTTTCTGCTTTTCTGACAAATGCTTGTTTCAGTTTTTGCAGAAATTTTAAATGAATTGATAATTTTTTGTGTACCCAAGGTACATTACCATTAATATCATATAAGGTGTTCTATACTATTTCTTTTGTACAGACAGTTTTTGAGCTACTTTTGCAATATTCTGGAGAAGACATCTGTGTTAGCAGGGCAGGTAGGTTGGAAGGTCAGAGAAAGTAAATATGTGTGGTTTCAACTGTGCTTTAACCACAAAGCCATTTTCCTTCCTTTCCTTCATGGTGAGTCAGTCTTTTCTATATAAGCAGATAGTAAGTTCTCACTATAAATTCTACTGTTTACATTTTCAAAGCATAAACATATTTTTTAAAACTTCTTAGGAGGCACTCAAATGTTTGTAAGGCTGTAAAATTAAACATGCAAAGATTAGCAAGTGCTATAAAGAAGGTTCCTGAGCGATGTAATAGTGGCTCCCATGTGCATACACATTATGCTGCATGACCACATACTACTGTTGTTTTTAATTTCTAGAGTGTGTAGTCTGGGCAGTTGTAATTAATGACGAATTATGTAATATTTTTTCTCCCCTGTTCAGTGGGTTGCTTAAGGCTTATTTGCTGCATACTATCTAAGCCCCCCTCTGAAGTGGGAATTAATAACCAAGTAGTTTTTTTGTGACGCTTATTCCTATAACAACTTCCTCAACAATGCAGTTAAGGGGATTATTAGCCTCTTTTTTTAAAGTAGAAAACAGAGCCTAATTGTCTCTATTTTAAATTTAAATTAAAAATACTGCTTAATTGTTTGTGTTTAGTTTGACTTCATTGTCTTTAGTTGCAGCCATGACCACTCCTGTCACACTTGTTAGGGTTTCTGCCTCCAGTCATTTTCTGCAGTTGTGTGCAAATGTCAGTTTTTTAAAGGGTTAGTACTTTGGCTCAATTTAGCTGTATTTTTACGAGAGTGAAAAAAACCAAATCTCCAGTGGACAAATTGATCTGGATCTGATGTTTAAGTGCATGTTCCAGATGAACCGTAACCAAAAGAATGGAGAGGCAGTCAATAAGCATATGAAGTTTCTCCATGAACTCTTCAGAAGTTTAACAGACTCTTAAGTATTGGAAAACAGAGTTTGGTAATGGGGAGTGTTATGATACCTTAATACCAGCCATGCCTATAAGAAAGGTTGTATAAATTAGTTACTCTAAAATGATGTGGTGGGTTAACCCTGACTGGACACCAGGTGCCCACCAAAGCTGCTCTATCACTCCCTCTCCTCAACTGGGCAGGGGAGGGAAAATGTAACAAAAGGCTTGTGGGTCAAGATAGGGACAGGGAGAGACCACTCACCAGTTACCATCATGGGCAAAACAGACTTGAGTTGGGGAAGTTAGCTTAATTTACTTCCAATCAAATCAGAGTAGGATAATGAGAAATAAAATCTTGAGCCCCTTCCCCCCCCACCCCTCCCTTCTTCCCAGGCTGAACTTTATTCCTAATTTCTCTGCCTCCTCCCCACCAGTGGTGCAGGGGGACAGGGGTTGGGGGTCGCAGTCAGTCCATCACCTGTTGTTTCTGCTGCTCCTTTTTCTTCAATGGGAGGACTCCTCACACTCTTCCCCAGCTCCAGCGTGGGTCCCTCCCACGGGGTGCCATCCTTTAGGCACAGACTGCTCCAGCGTGGGTCCCCCACGGGGTCACAAGTGCTGCCAGCAGTCCTGCTCCACTGGGCTCCTCCCTCCATGGGCCACAGGTCCTGCCAGGAGCCTGCTCCAGCCTGGGCTTCCCACGGGGTCACAGCCTCCGTCAGGCACATCCCCCTGCTCCGGCGTGGGGTCCTCCCCGGGCTGCAGGTGGGTCTCTGCTCCCCCATGGACCTCCCTGGGTGCTGCACCATGGCCTGCAGGGGAATCTCTGCTCCAGCATCTGGAGCGCCTCCTCCTCCTCCTCCTTCACTGACCATGGTGCCTGCAAAGTTGTTTCTCTCACATCCTCTCTCTTCTCTGCTGCAGTTGCTGTTGTGGAGGTTTTTTTCCCCGTTTCTTAAATATGTTATCTCAGAGGTGCTACCACCATCACTGATAGGCTCAGCCTTGGCCAGCAGTGGGTCAGTCTTGGAGATGACTGGCATTGGCTCTGCCAGACATGGGGGAAGCTTCTAGCAGCTTCTCACAGAAGCTCCACCCCTGTAGCCCTGCCACTACCAAAACCTTACCACGCAAACCCAATACAAATGGGGTACCAGATTTGACGTTTAGCCTATGCTTCTGCCAGTGTATGCAATCCCACTTTAGTTTTCTCTCTGTTAAACAGTCTTCTATTGTTTGAGGCATCAGGGCATTTTAGCATGACCTGTTTGGTCTGTAAGAAGTCTTCTGGATTAATGAATAAAATAGTTTTATTTTGGATTCTGCAAATTTAAATCTAAACTTTAAGGTCATATTCGGCTAAAATTGAGTTTTTCATTATACCTAGTGAAGCCATGTATTGGAAGACACAGAAAGAGGTGTCATGATGTGTATCATGATAAGCTTGCTGCTGCTTTTGTATTAATGTTTGTTCAAAAGCTCTTGGTGTATTTTCCTTTTGTGGTTGATAGCGGCCATGTTTATTGAAAGGACTGATCATGAAAAATATATGCAATATAATCATCAAAAGTAAGCTCTCTTGCTTTGTAGTGCAGGCTGTGTTGCTGGTACCCTGAGCGTTCATCAGTAGGTGGTACTATAATACAAGATACAAGTATACCACAAACCTATTTCCAAGGATTTACATACATCAGTGTACTGACCTGTGGCAGTTTAAATTGCCTTGATTTTATAAAGCTGTGAATACACAATACAATCCGTAAAATTGGTGTAGTTCTGTTTTGGCAGCGACAGATAGTCCCTGGATATTTTGGCGTATTTTCTCTATATTCAAGTGGCCTGCTTTTTCAAATGCAGCCTTGTATATTCCTTCAAATAGAGAGGTAGCTTGTTTGTGCACAGCAGGTACAATGTGCTTCTTTCCTGTTCATGCCTTGATCTTTGCCTCTCTATTCATGTGTCCAGAGCTCTGGGGAGAAGGTCTCCATAGGAAGGTGAAGATGTAGTTATTTAGGGAGTGAATTTATAGGACACAGAGTAATTCCACACGGACTTCTTCTAATGTGCCTGTGTGGAAGTGACTTGTAGTACCCTGAAACCGGAGTCACTTGCATTATCTGTGTGACTTGTGAAGGCAGAATGAACCTTGGGACATCCCCCCTCCAAGCTGGCCAGACATGAGCCAGATCCATTCTGAAATCCTTATTTCAGTAGTAGCGCTGTGCTGTGCTGGGCTTACAATTTCTAATTTCTCTGTGTGGACAGAGCCAGTGCAAGTCTGTATACAAAAGGCTATCTTAAGCATCCTCAAGTGTCCCCATAGAGATGGGTGGTGGATTACATACAGTATTCATTCATGTTCTAGTTTCCTGCCTGTTAATGTCTGAGTATAGGGAGAAAGCCTCCTAAACATTACTTTAATGTATTTTGGAAATGTAAAAATATGTGATGTCTTATGAAAAATAATAGTTACATTTGAAAATATATTCCTTACATTTGAAAATATATTCCTTACATTTGAAAATATATTCCTTACATTTGAAAATATATTCCTTACATTTGAAAATATATTCCTTTCTGAGCCTCTCTTGGTAATTTTGGAGTTTAACAGCACCGTACCAAACCTTAGCAGTTTTCTTTAAAGACCATCATGAATTCTCTTAGATTGTTCCAGTAGGAGCTTGACACATGAGATTTATCATTTTTTATATAATGTTGATAACTTTTGTTTTCTTTTTGACGGATTTCTCATGAGATCTGTTTACAACTTTCTTTTCGTAGAAAACATAGCTATTTGTTTCTAAATAGTTTTTACCAGGTCTTTTTGAAGCATTTGTGTTGGGAGTCCTTGTAGTGTCTTTTGGCAACTTGTAGATGTCATTTGAAGATCATTTCCATGATACTTAAGAATTTGTCTAGGCTAGTTCCTTGTTATGTTTCTCATCCAGTCATTTCGTACTTAACCTTTCTAACATTTATGAGTTTTGGAACCACATTCGTAAACTGTTGTGTTACTTTCTTTGCAGTTCTTTGGTAGTAAGTCTTTTTCTTCATATCCAACACGTTAATAGATTTTACAGCCATTTTGTATCAAAGGCTTTTGTCACTATTGATTTTTAAAACCAAGGGTGAATTTAGTCTTCATGTTGCAGAGTTTGCTCCTGTGGTCTGGCACAGTGGAATACATTTGTATTTGGATAGTACACTGTTACAATACTGAAATTTGATATTTTAATTATATGCAGTTTTGGTTTCAAGTACGTTGCTGTGATGAATCATGAGCATTTATTAGCTGAGAAAAATTCTCTTGCTAGCAGCCTGAGCTATGTATTCACATTCCTCTTTCTTGGAACTGAGTGGCTGCCAGAAGTTTGCCTGATTATCTGCTTGCTTTGTAAATCCTCACCTCTGGAAGCACTTACTGACAAAAAGAGGGCAGGTATCACAGGCCTGCTGTATTTTTTAGGTTGGAAACATTGATTATAAGCAAATGAACAAGATAGATAGTATTTATGTTTTTAAATGCAAGGATTTCTCAGGTAAATACAATTTCAGTCAACCGGTATTTTAAGAAAATCAAAGCAAGTGATCTTCTTTACAATGGAGAAAAGAGGTATGGTATTTAAAAACTGAAAAAGCTTATAGGATTCTTCTTCCAAAAATCCAGACAATTCTACCTATTCATGATGATACTGTTTATTGCCTTCAGGCTGTCTCAGTGTGGAAGACATCCCTAGTCAAGATTTTAAAAATCTTGAAAGCTATCCAAACAAAAAAAAAAGTTTTGTTCAGATGTCGGGTAGATTTTTATTTTTTTTTCCCCCTTTTTTTTCACCAAGTACAGAAGATTGATATCCAGTAGATTATGTTGCTAGACTGATGGGTAAGGAATGCTTGGGGCTTTGAATGCCTGCCTAGGCCTCTGTTCCTTTTGGAGATCTCTTAAGTATACTGGATATTCTTTGAAGAAGTATTTTATGTAGGCTTAATAGACAATGTAAGAATATAAAATAAGATATTCTTTATAAAAATATTAATTATAAAGACATATAATTTAAAATGTAAATCAAGGAAAGTAAGTTTTATCTTGTGCTAAAAGAATATTGTCCATGATTTACTACTCCAGCTGCTTACAAAATTTGTCTTTTCTAAGTATGTGTTTGGATGCAAATTTTAATAAATGCAAGTTATAAGAGACCAGTGAGACCTCTGTTTTTAATAATGAGTGGTTCTCTTTTTGTCATAGTTACCATATTGTCTGCTGTATTTCTTCCATAATGGTATTTACATTGCTATAGAGTTAAATAACTTTCCTGGAGACATTTTTTTATTCTTAAATCTTGTCTCTTTATATGATGGTGATTTCGATCTCCCAATTAAAGGAAATTACAAAACCAGTTCATATGTTTGTTGCATGAGACAAATTTACTGAGTTGTAGAGTATGCCACTGTGTGAAAAGCTGTAAGCCAGTCATTTTCCTTTGTCTGTACTTAAAATTCCAGTTGCTGTCTAGTTACAGACTGTGAGTTCTCTGACAGTCTCCAAACACTTAGACTTAATTTCTGTGCCAGTTAGCTTCTATATAATTTAAATCTAAATATAATTTAAAGTTTCTATATAATTTAAATTTAACATGAAATAATTTTGAAAATATTTTTCTGCTGTCTGAATTTTCTCTCCATATTAATTTTCTTCAAGGAAAAGCACTAGAACAGGCCAGTAAATACGAAAAGGACCAACATGTGTTACTGCCAGTTATAAACTCAAATATTGATGAATACTGACAGGTAGATACCACAACTGAACTAATACGTTGAGGTAACATCAGTTTTTTTGCAAGTTACATTCTATTTTTTCTAATCTTTTCCACATAGCTATATGAGAAATAGCTTTTAGGAGGAGTATAACAAACATATAATTGAACATAAAAAAACTTGGTTTTACGTTATTTGTGAATATTTAAGAACATATTATTGGGTTTGATTCTTTTGCAGCATTAATAATGATTATTCATGTAATCACCATTATTAAAAAGCCTCAGAAATCAAGTTACTAAGGAGGAAAAAAGTAAAATGCTTATTTTTCCTTTATTAGCAACCAACTTCTGTAGCCACATCTACTGTCCGCCTAGGACTTCCAGTGCAAGCCAAAGTTGTTCAGTCAACTGGTACATCCGTCAGTGCTACACCTGCTGCGACACTGCCAGGAGGCTCTGTTCTTTCACATACCACGGTAAGGAGTGAGAATGTAAAAAGCAAAAGATAGGTGAAGAAAAGGATGTTTGTAATTATATGTTCTTTCAAAAATGAATTTTAATGTTCATATGTGTGCTTTATCGCAAATGTAATCCCAGAAATTAATAATGAATGTGTAGTCAGACTGTGTTATGCAGGTGCTGAGTGATAGCCTAGATCTTATTTTCTACTCTTTCTAGATGAGAAACAATTTGGGGGTAGTTAAGCTTTTTCTTTTAAAAAAAACCCCAAACTTGTATCAGCTGGATTTATAAATACTGTTTCAGTGGTGGACGTGCTGCACTATATTTGTCCTGTGTTGAGAGCTGTGGTATGTGCTGTGTGGTCCCCAGTGCTGCCAGATCCAGGGCATCACCTGTGGCGTGGCAGTGCAGGTGCCTGGGTTAGCTTGTACTGCATCTGTGCCCGAGACAGGGCAATGCTCTGCAGTCATGCGGATTTGGAGGTCCTGGTAGCTCCCACTCAGCCTGTTACGCTGTGGGGCTGAGCTCTCTAGCTTCTGCAGTCCTGTGTGGTGTGTGTCTGCGTGAGACTTTTTGGCACTTGGAAGAGTGGCCTACTAGGTCAGCTAAAGTGTGAGAGCTGAACTGGAAGGGGCGGTGTGTGTGCATGTGGTGCTCTGTGCAGCCTGATAAGCTTTCCAGCCTTCTAAGGCTGAGGAGTGTGCAGCACGGTCTTTGTGTGTGCCACAGCTAGGTCCAGGAAGTTTTATTTGCTAGGGCTGTACACTGCATATATGCTGCTTCTAGGCACAGATTAGGTTGGGAAGCTGTGTTAGTGCGTTTGTGTCATCTGGATCTGAACTGTCACTGTAACTGAGGTATAGATAATTGTAAACCTGATGACATGACCACAAGCAGGGGGAACTGACTTTTCTGTATTAAGGGCCAAATTTACAGAAAGCTGAGTTACAGAAGTCTCATCATCATGGTGATCTTAAAGGCAATAATAGCAACTCAGTTTTTGGTGGTACATTTATTTTGGTAGTAAAAAGAAATTTAAATGAGGACTTTCACTGTTCAGTAAAGGATGACAAAATTAGGGTTATAATAAGTAAAAATGGTTTTACTTTGTCAGTAAGGGTGTATTTGAAAGGAAACAAGTGGTTTTTTTTCAGGTTGAGTAAAAGAATTAAAGGAAGATAGTTACCTTTGTTTTTCAATGTGAAATATTAATAGGTATCAGTAGCTATGACGAGCACTCAAAATTTATTCAAGACAACAGTAGCAACTGGAACATCAGCTTCTCAACAACCTGCAGTAATTACTGGTGGACAAACTCAAGCTTCAGCACAAAACCAGGGTCAGCCCCGGCTGCCGCTTCCACCTCATACAACAGCACAAGTACCAGCACAGCCCCAGGTCATACCAAGCTCTCCTGTACCTGGAACTACAGTTGTATCACAGGTAAGTTTTGAAATACTAGATACTTGGTTTTCTTAGTACTTTATGAACTTCTCAGGTCTGTTCAGAAGCTGAAGGAACTTCATGCAAGCACACTTTCCGTGGTGGAACAAATGTATTGCAAACAAGAAACCCTTTCCCTCATCTCAACTAAATGGGATACAGATTTTGAGAAGGAGGAAGAACACTTCCACATCCTGCCATGTATGTGTCAGTAGTGAAACAATTATTCTGTTCTGTAGACAGAGCAGTCAGGCCTTCAGTCTATGGACTTCATTATTTTCATGTTGCTGGGCCTCAAAACTGTGGTTACACTCAAGTGTAAAATTTCTGTTTCTTGGAGTAATTATTCCATATAAAAATAATGGCTTGAAAAAATTAAAGCATCTGTTTTCCTACTGAGGAAGAAAATATTAGATATGATGATGTTTGAAGACTATTTCTAATTTGATTTTACTGCTGTAGTTGCTTTGTACAAAAACATACTGAATCCATAATTTAACAAATTAAGATATCTTGGGAAACATTGTATATTGGGTATTTGGCATCTCACAGGAGAATGCACCTCCAACAAATCGTTGTCTTCTCATATTTAAGGTTCTTTTTATCAAAACAGTATAAAATATTAAATATATTTCTTTCATTGATTTTTTTTTTTTGATGTTAGTGTTTGTGAGGTATGATGTTCAGTTGCATAAAGAAGTGAAGAAGGTATCAGGTAACTAGCAGCCGTTGTAAAATGGCTGCAGAAACTTTTTTAATATGTTCTGTCTGAATTAGAACAATGTTGTAATTTTCCCTATTTATAGTAATCAGAGCATGCATTGATTCTGATTGTAAAATATCATGGATCTGATATTTGTTTTCTTTGTTTTTTTTCAGGAAATGCAAGAGAATGTGAAAAAATGCAAAAACTTTTTAGCTACCCTTATAAAACTTGCTTCTCATAATTCACCATCTCCAGAAACGTCCCGTAATGTGAAAGCTCTGGTTCAAGATTTGTTGGTAAATATTTAGTTATCTTTCATTTTGTCTATTAAGCTTGTTGTTTACTTATGCTGAAAATTATTGCTTTGAGTTTAACAATATTTTTTTTTTCTGTAATGAAAGTGAAAGGAGTTGGGCTGCATCAAAATGCAAATATTCTGCATGTTACATATCTTCAAAAATCTGTTAAAGGTAGGCTTTCTCTTAGTTTCAAAAGGGGAAATATGACAGAGTATTTAGTATGCATTCATCAAAAACTTTCTTGTTTTGATGGATTATAATTTGGTCGTTTATTTAGAAAAATAGAGTAAAATACGGGATTTTTCCTTGAGGAATTGTTAAGTTTCACTTCCTCCAAACCTTGCTTTTTTCTGAAACAGTAGGAAGCTGTTAAATGTTTTAATCACAGAATGAGTTTAGATAAATGCCTCCACAAGGTGGTTTAGAATTTCTAGGACTAAAGAAAAAGTATTTTGCTAAGCTGCCAAGTCAGAGCAGTTCTGCAGATATGCCCCTCCATAGAGCCTTAACTCCGAGCATATTTCAAGAGGGAAAGTTGTGTTTCAGCTAGACAGAGTCCTTGGGCTTGGAAAAAGTCTCCAGTGCAACAGATGTTTCAGTGAATTGTATAAATGAGTTGCAGACAGATGTTACTTTCGAGCTGGATAAATGGTCAAGCCTCTTAAAAGAAATTAAATATAGTCTATGAAGAACTTGGATGTAAAAGTAGTTCATATATATTTCTTTGAATTCATTAACAGAGAAACCTGTGTATTTTAGACAAGCCTAAGATTCTTTTCAAGTATGAGCTATTGAGCAATCATATTCAGTGGTTCCAGTAAAAACTAGTTTTAACTTTTGAAAACTAAGAAAGAATAACTAAGTAAAGGTAACTACTTGTAATATTTTAAACAAAGTAATGAGTCACATATATAATAAATATGTTTATTGAAGCTTGATTTGGTTGGTTTGGTTTTCTTGTTCTGTATCAGTCCAGCAAAGCTAATGAATGTTTTTATTACGGCCTGAGATTTTAACTAATGATAAGTTCTTAGAAGCATTATAAAATACACCTGAGTTATAGAGTTCTCCTGTATTAACTACTAAATAAACTACTGGATACATATTTCATGTATTTAATATATTTATGAGTATATACAGATATATGCAGACACACATTTATATAGGTGAAAAATTTATAATTAGATGTACACTTTTAAAATATATACATATGCTTCACAAATATAATTTTAAATATATGCATACACATATTCTAGTAAGTTGAACTGAACCTTAAAAATTGGTTTTGGAATCAAGTAAAGAAATTTTCTTATTACAAGGGCTGACAAATTTTATAGTGTTTTGTGAGGTTACTTCAGCAACCTGGGTTTTTATTAATCTTTTAAAAAATAAACCACTATGTAAATGTTAACAAGAGAATGGAATCCTAAAAAAAAGACTTGAGTGTTTGTGGGATCTTGTGTCTTAAATTGTGCATCCCAAAGATCCTGAATTCTGAGTGGTATGTTACATATATAAATTAGCTCTTGACAGAAGAATTTTGCAGATATAGGAGTTGAGAAAAATTCTGCTTTGAAAGTTCTTCTTGATATGGTAGCTTATTTAGTTACACACACACACACACACACACACACATATTTTATCTGGAAAAAAAACCCCAACTACTGAACAGAATTGTTGATGCTTTTTTTTCTTTTTCCTTCCGCCTGAAGGATGCAAAGATTGATCCAGAAGAATTTACAGGCCGCCTTCAATCAGAACTCAAATCGTCTCCTCAGCCATATCTTGTACCTTTCCTTAAGGTAATGTGAATATAGTTTGGATTAATTTATTTCAGTGCAAATGTCAGTACATTAAGCTTTAGAATATACTTTTTAAATGGAATTAGATTTGCCTGTCTAGAGCAGGACTACTCAATTTTTACTTAGTGCTGACAATTTCTGATGAAATTTTCTTGGCTGGACGTCATGTGCAGGCTCCATCTCTGTCAGGCCAGGCAGGTGCTCCTTACTGCTTTCATGGTTGAGAGCTGTGGCTGTGTGCTGCAGCTGACTGTGCCCTGACAGGTTGAGAGATGGTAAGAAATAGGAATTTCCTGCAGGAGGGAGACCTTGTGTGTTTGGGGCCTTGGTTTAGGTTTAAGAAAAAAATAATCTGGAGTTTGCTGCTTGAGTAGCCCTAATCTAGAACACTGTAGTAATTAGATTTATATAAAAAAGCAGTTACTCCCTAGTCCGGAAATCATCCTTTGTCTATTCTGTAGTGATCCTTTACCGTTATAATGCATATACT
Source organism: Athene cunicularia (assembly GCF_003259725.1). Classification (NCBI taxonomy): domain Eukaryota; kingdom Metazoa; phylum Chordata; class Aves; order Strigiformes; family Strigidae; genus Athene; species Athene cunicularia. The sequence continues at coordinate 8,085,322 of NW_020799113.1, forward strand.
TTTCTGTGGTAGTAGGTAATTTTTTGTGAAGAATTACTGCATTTACATTTGGAAGAGTCACAAGTTATTTTTACAAAATGCTTCCACTAATTTTATAAGCTTTTTCCAGATTGTTTTTGCAATCTACATGTGAGTCATTGATAATTTTCAATGCATGTGTAACAGTGATTATGAAAAGCTAAACTGGATAATGCTGTTGAAATAATTGATTAGCTGAATCCTGTTTGTAATCTGGAACTATCTATACTAGAAGTTCTAATGTGATACCAAATGGATTTACTGTTGGGTCCTATGGTAGTATACGTGCAGGTAAATTTAACTTTTAATTGGTTCTTGTATGTTAGCTACAATAGCTTCCATATGCAAGATTATATACAAACATACAAAGCCTGTTTAATTATGCCCCAACAAAACCACAACTGTAATTTTTAAAAGCATTTGTCTTCTAGTCCAAAACTTCTCAGTTTAGGGCAGATTTCCTCTCTTTCTTCTCTCCCTTTAACTTTTCTTCAGAACTCTCTCCCTCTACTTGTTTTTTCAAGTTATTATTAACCCTTATTTGTGCCTTTTCCTGTTCTTACACTGCAGTCACTTCTAGCATCATGATAAGTTTTAACTTGTTTCCTTTCTTTGAAGTCCTTTCTTGGCAACAGGCATTAAGTTTTTAAATAAATATTAGAAATTTAGAGAGAACTGTAGCTTGGGCTAAACATCGTTGCATTCTATAACTGCCTGGGGGGAGCACTTCAAAAGAACATTACTGCCACTTAAGTAAAAAATTTATTTGTGAAGGTATAGTATGGCCTTTTAGAAGTATATTTTTTGATTGAACTGGTCTGAACATGAAGGATACAATAGCATACAACTTTTCTAATCCAGTCAGAATACGTTAGATCACTAATAATACAGTAAACAGCTATTGCTTTAGGGCATCAACAGTTAAATCATCTGGTTCTAGGTACTGGAGGCATGTCAGGAGAAGTAAATTGGTGCAGCTGACTACTTCTAGAATGGGATGGGAAGAGAGTTGTTCTTATGATTATGCCTTTTCCATTTTTTGCCCTTCCAAAGACCTAAGCTACAAGTTACAGATCGTCAGGAGGAGAGTGTTACATTTTGCTGCTATCATCAAAATCTACAGGGTTGCTAAATCCAAAATGAAAGCTTATTAAAAATGTAAACTGAACATTCCCTCTTAAAAATATGTTCAATCTTAATACTTTTTGATGAATAGGCAGATAGTAAGATTGGAAAGCAAGCTGCATTCTTTTAACTCTGTTTACATCAAATTTCAAAATACTTTTTTGTCAACATGCTAAATTTGATATTTCATAAACTTTCTTCTGTTTTTAGAAAAGTCTACCTGCACTGAGACAATCTTTACTGAATAGTCAACATTCAGTTTTGCAAGGACAGCCGTCTCAGCAGTCACTTCAACAAACCAAGCTATCACAAGTTATACCTCAGTCTGCCTCTGGAAGCATTTCCTCTGTTGTCACAACACAGACAATAGGAATAAGGCAACCAAACAACATTTGCACAGTCTCTGTATCAAATACAGTGCAGCCTCCTCAGGTTAAGGTGGTACAGTCAAATCAGAGTTCTCAACTGGTAGGTACTGTAGTATAAAAGATAATTTCTTAACAAACTGAATTGCAGTTTTCAATGTTTTTTTTTATTGCAGCTTGTTTGGGAAAATACTTTTTTGTTTCTGTCATATTCTGTGATACATAGTAGTACCTCATTTTATGGCAGTTCACGTGTATGTTCAACCATTAGTTTAGATAACATAGCTTAAATTTAAGAAAGTGCACTCTTGGCCTGTTTGTCTGGAATACAGTGATTGTTATATGAGCACAGTGGAATCTGAGTTAATTACAAGTGTAGAACAGAAAGCTTTTCAAGACTTGAAGGCAAGAGTAATTTTTAGTATGTCATTAGGTATGCTGCTTTGCTTAGATTCATCTGCATTAAAATTAACTATCTCATTTTAAACTGTTCTACGCATAGTTATGAAAACTTGTACTATTTCTAAACAAAACGTGTACCAACATAGTTTGTTTAGAAATAGTACCATACTTTGTTGTTTACTGAAATACATTTTTGTTGTGCTTATTGGAGTATTATGTGCTTAGATTCAATTTCAACGGCGCTATCAACAAGGCAACTGTACAGCCAGTTACTCACTGGGAGTGTGGGGAATTTGTCCTGCTGTTACATAGAATCTTGCGTGTGTGTTCACAGTTGTAATTACAATATGTTTAGGGTTTTTACAAGACTTTGAGTTTATACAGGCATTATCATCCTTCAAGCAAAGATGTAAGAGCTTTTTGTGTGTTTTCTGTGTATGTATGAGTAAAGTGCTTGATTTGTCAATTCGGTTTTGAAACCGAAGTTCCAGAAGGTGTATCAAGTTGGTAAAAATGTCTATTATCAAGATTCAGAAATGCACCTATGATAATGTAAAACTTTACAGCGATCTGTCATTGCATTTTTAGGCTCTATAAAGGACATAAATAATTTTTAGTGTGTGTGGAGAGAGAATATTTCTTTTGCTTTAATTTTAAAAGTAGCAGTGCAGAATCTGAAAACATCTGAGCCATCTTTTGAACCTTACAAATACTTTCTAGCAGTTAAATTACTAACTTCAGCATGAAATTAATAGAATTTTATCATCCTTTAGTGAGCATAGTTTTAATGTGTATGAACATCTTAGATGCTAAGACTTCTGACTCTGGCTTTTGTAAAATACGTACAAGACATTTGGATACTTTGCACCTTAACTCTGCTGCTTTATGTTCAGCCACTTGAATTCTTTCTTTTTCTAAAAGGGATTCTCTCCACCCCTTCTGAATTGTTGTATTAATTAGAAAAGTGTTCCTCAGACTTTTTGTGACTTATTTGATTTGTATGTGTTTTGTAAGACTGAAGTTGGTTCTTCAAGGTAAGGAGGCAGGAACTCGTTTTAATTACAGACAGTAAGTGTAAAAATTACTCCCTATCCTAAGGAAAGCAAATTTCTGACAGTGGCTGACAGGTTTTTTTACAAGTACAGATGTTCATGGCCAGTAAGTCTAGCCTTATCTCATGCCACTATATTAGGACTAACCTACTGGTGAATAAAATGGCTTTTTCCAGTGCTTTGCAACCCACTTTAAACATTCCTGTAACTACTAGGCAGGTTGCATCCCACCTTTTGAGAAGCACTGATGTAGAACAAAAACATGTCAGTAAGTCCACAGGAATTCTTACTCTTACAGTTCTTATGGAATATTTTCTGAATGGGATAAAGCCAGATTTATGGGAGAGACACTTCTGTATGTCTCTCACGTGTCAATGCATGCTCAGAGCAAGCAATCATAATGTTAACCTGAGCAGAGATTAACATACCTATGCAATAGGAGGGATCTGAAGATTGCTAAACTAATATATTTTGGAGATTGATCTGATGGGCAAAAGAAGTTGTTTTTCTGTCTGGAAGGAGGGCATAGGTCTAGGACTGAATTTTCACCCTACTGGGTACATGGAACGACCACTACATTTTCAAAATGTAGTGAACTATGCAGAGCAAAACTATGCTTAATACTATTCCTTTTCTAGAAAACATTTAGGGAGAAGTTAATACATTAAAAATTATAATTTATTTGCTTTATTTCAAAACTGGCTTTCTATATTTGCTTTCAATTTATCAGTAATTACTTAATAGAACCAAACATTGCATTAACCAAGCACTTCCTAATGGCCCTCAAATTAGTTCTATGCAGACAAAATCAACATTAGATAGTAAGAGTTACTGCATAAAAATATCTTATATACCACAACAACCATCAACTTAGGTGCCAAGCAGACAACCCAGCAGCATCTCCATATCATCACACTAGTAATTGTTTGTAAGTATTGACTTTTTTTGTGGTGACAGTGATCACACTCTTCACACTTCTTAGTGCTCCCTAAAATCAGAGCACAGCAAAGAGCTGCTGGCCATCTTGCCTGGGACTTGTCCGGAAGAGGAAGATTACAGCTGGCTTGCCTAAGGGTGGACAGCACTGATGGAGGAAACTGGCTGAGCTCCAGATTTTCCAAGCCTGAAGCTCACTGGAGAGAGTTCCAGCTGGCTTTGCAAACTGTCCAGCTGCAGAAGGGCAAGGCTGTTTTGAAATATAGATCCTTTCATACCAGGCAGTTTACAGTAGTCTAGTTTCTTTCAAAATGTGGAAAATCTGTTAGTGGTTCCTTTCTTTTGACTTTTCTGTTTTACAGAGGGGTCAGATGTGGTGATACTTCTTCCAGTTATATTGAGGTATCTTGCAACATGGGAATTCTGTCTGTGCTGTTCAGTGTGCAGTGGGGATTGTGCACAGGAGACTTCAGCATTAAAATGTATAGTGTTAGTGGAGATGAAAGAAGAGACTGTTTTATTTATCTGTTTTGTAAATATTTGAATCCTGTTCCAAAACTATGAAAAAGTTACGCTCTGAGGAGTTAGATAGGGCTGTTAGTACTGGTGACGACTACTAGCTAGGGAAAAGGGGAGTAATCTTAGGCTTTTATTTTATTGATGAGACACTAATGAGATAAGCCAGCAATCAATTTTTTTTAATTGTTCTAAGTGCAATGTTCAAAGTTTGTCTAAATTGCCATTCTTAGGGTGCAGGAGTTCTCTATACCCTTATATATGTGGACATTACCTGTCTTGTTCTGGTTCTTCCAGCAGGTAAAATTTCTATTAGTGAGAGACGTTCTTTATTAAATGTGTTGAAGTTGTAAGCAGATTGATGAGTAATGGAGATTGATTAGCACTTTATGTATTGTGTCGACAGAAAGTACTCCTGGAGGTTAAAGCCAATTATTAAATTGAAATTATAAAGAAACAATAAGACATTTGAAGTAATCCATTTTAATTAAAGCAAATTTAATTATATGCAAAGCAATATAAAGATTTGTGCAGGTCTAGGATTAGGAAAGATGTATAGAAATACATCTGGACCATTGTTGCTGCAGTAGATTGTACAGTGTCCAGAGGGAAGATTTTGCAGTCTTCTAAGTTACATTGGAATAGTATTTGCTAAAACAGATACCAACAATTTTCCAGGGACTGTCATAGTGGTTGAAGGCTCCCAAAAGGTGAGACAGAGTAATGGAATTTGGAAACAAGATACAGCAGCAGAATAAGCATTGTGTTATATGGGGATGCTCTGCTTTGCTTTTTAATTCTCTACTGAAGCTTTTTCTGGCATTAGTTTCCTACTGTTGAACAATCATGATTTGTACACATTTGTACATAATGTGAGTCACTAAAATGTGCACAAAACACATGACACTTTTGTCCTGCGTGAAAGGCAGCTTAGAAATGGAAGAGTAAAAGATGGATATTTGGATAAAAGGAGTAGTTTCTATTAATTAATTAATAAAGATCTAGTCACTGACTTGGTATTTGGTATACAATAAAACTGAAATAAAAATGGCAGTTGAGCAGTAGATATCTGGGATCCGTTAACAGGAGCAAAGCCTATTACTTGACAAATTGTATGCCTATTTGAAATGCAGCCAGTAGTTTTCTGAGTTGTTATCATGGACTTTCTGAATTTTGTGGGCTGTTCCTTAATATAAGGAGGATATTGGCAATGGATGCTGTTTGGAAACCACTAACAGAAGATGGCAATTAAAAGACAGACTTGAAAAGGAAGACTAAAAGAAAAGCTTTAGAGAGTTGAACACATGTAACTTGGTCAAACGCTGACTAAAGGGGAGCATAAAAAACACAAATATTTTAAGGGTTTAAACATCAAAGTATATTGATGAATTATTTGGAGCAGTTGAAGAGAGTATAAATAGGAATAACAGGATATAATTAGGCAAAGTAGGATTTAGCAGGATATAAGGCAAAATACCCTTACAGTAAGACAGATTATTACATGATAGATCAGGCTCCCCAAGGCAGTGGTGAAAAAGCTGTCACTGAAAACATTCAAAATTAGACCAGGTGAAATCCTATAGGAAGAACTGTATTATAAATCAGGGAGCAGGTGGGAGAAGTGATGCAGTGGCTTTTGGTTTTATTTTTCTTCATTGCTTCTTTGAAAACATGTACTCATTGGAACAATATTGTTGTCATATTAACATTAAAAATTATGTGCTGAGTTTTAAAAAGTCTTTTTATTTGGGAGGAGAAATAATTGCTTATGCAAAATTCGAGGCACTGTTGAAAAATTCTAACTGTTACAGCATGGTAAACGATGGTAAATATGAATTCTAGGCCCATAAAAGCATGAGCATTTTAAGTTAATACTGCCAGATTGCATGATAGCTGAGGTTTGATATGACATTTATCTTCAGGAGTGAGTAGGCTGATAAATCACAAGTGGCATAGCCACAAGTGAGTTAGCAAGTGTTTACTCATGAGTGAAGATAGATGTCATATCAGACCATAGCCATTCTGAATTTTGTTCATTTATAAGTGGCTTGTTCCTTCTTTCCTTCCATAATACTTTTTTTTAACTTAATTGAGAGAAAAAATGCTTTTTAAAGAATATGTATTCCAAATTTATTTTTATTTTTCATTCTTTGCAGAAGCTTTTATTTCCTATGCTTTTGTTTTTATGGCTGTATCTTATATGGCTTAACCATATCAGATCCTTTTGTTGGGCAAATGTGGTTTATGTAAATTGAGTCAGGCTGTTTTGCAGTCAAGTAAAGGAAAGCATATTGTTGAGACCCCATGCATCTGCATTGGTAAAGGAACATCTAGATTGTTGAGACTTGCAAAAGTCCCTGGCCTCAAAAACTTTAGCAGTGTGTTCTAATCTAATTGTCCTAAAGGACTTCTCCTTTCAGTGGTTTTGTAGGTGGTAACTTTATTTAGTATCTCCTGTTTAGGAAAAACAAAGAACAGAAGTTATCAGTCTTCCTGCTTTTATACATTTTATGTGCTTCTCAACTGAATTCTTTCTTAGTCCATGTTTGTTGGTCATTTGTGTTGTTAATTACTGGTCTGTGTTCACATCTGTAATTTGTTCTTTGTCCTGCAATAACATATACAGTAGAAGATTCACACCTGTCATTGTATGATCATCACCTTTTGGTTTGAGATTAGCACCATAGAGCACTATCGGTTTATTCTCACACAGAGTTATTGCATCTAAGCTTTCTGAAGAAGGGCCTTAAGAAAAACGACTTTCAGCTGTCACCACTTTGTTATTCTGGTTATCAGTAGTGTCACTGTTAAATATCCTTTTTTTTTGTCTTCATAAGTCTGCTTGTTTTGTGGAAGAACCTTTGTATAAACATCCCTTTTTATAAATGTGAAAACAAAGTGAATTTTAGGAATGGACAGTAGCAGTCTGGAGCATTCAGGAAGTGAGAGAAGGAACTTGTCTGGAGGAGCAGTCAAATGGTCAAAGTGACTGTTACTAGTGGAGTGGAAAGATGACGGTTAAGGGAAGAAATGGAAAGATGAAATAAAAAAAGAGGGGGAATACTTTCTGTTGTAAGAAATGTGTGTCTTATTTTGCAGAAAAATACTATTCTGTAGAAAAAAAAATTTAGGTAACTTTTCACGTATTGCACTCAGAGAAGCAATGCTGTGACTTTCCTGCTTCGGTGTGTTTCTTGAAGAGCTCCGAAGTACAGCAGCCTAGGAGCTGGTTTGTCAACTTTTGACTGATAAATTGAAGAGCAATAAGCTGGTATATGACAATACTTGCTGTCTTGGCACTGTCTTGATCATAATTTTGTTTGGTAATGTTGCTATTTTCCAAACTCATTACCAAATCCAGGCAATGGCTAAATCACGTTATATCTTTTCTATTTTCTGTGCCTTTGTTATTACTGTTCTGCTCTTGTGCTTGCTGTCTTCAGTGGTGGGAATAATGAAAATGGCTTCCCTTCTTTTTGGTGGAGGTAGAATGATGAACAGTTTCTCTAAACTTTGAAGACTTTTATATTCTGCCTTGTTACCTTTTCTGACTCAGCGCTTTTATAAGATCATTGATAATTGCAATTATGGCTGTAGTGGTAAAAGGTTGGAAAGCTGTCTAGTCCAACCTTCTGCTTACAGGTTAGTGCGTTGCCCAGGGCCTTGACCAGTCATGCTTTGAATATCTTCAAGATGAGATTACACAGCCTCCCTGGGCAATCTGTACCAGTGCTTTTCCACCCTCATGGTAATTTTTTTTTTCCTCCTTGTATGAAAATTTCTGATATTTCAAGTTGTGCCCATTGTGTCACATCCTTCTGCTCTGCACCTGTGAGAGTCTGGCTCTGTCTTCTCCGCATCTTCCCATCAGGTGGTTGCAGACAGCAGTGAGATCTCCCCTTTTCTGAAGGCTGAATTAATGTCTCCAATAACCTCAGTATACTAAAACATCCACTTTTGTATCTTCTATATCAGTCTGGGTTAGTAAACTGATATTTATGAACTGGGATTCAGCATATAAATAGATAATGTTAGATGAGGTACACTCATTGTGTGTATTTTTAGGCTGTGAGAAATATGATATAATTTGGTTAATTGTCTCCCAGAATAACTTTCCTAATACCTTGTTCATCGTCTGCACTTTTCAGGCCAAGTTAAGGACATACTAATAATGTTTATGCTGTTGGGAAAATGAGTATGAGGATTAGAACAGTTTGAATTATTTTAATTGATGAAGGGTGGTTTAGATTGTTTATAAATTTAAATGCAGGGTCAGTTACCTCTGGCTCATCAGGTTTTATGACAACCCTTGTTTGCCTGCAAAGAGGGTTACACATTCAGTTTCAGAAACAAGTTGCTGATGTTCATTCCTTAATCACTGCCAGATCTGAAGATATCTGTGTGGAAATGTATCTTAAAACTGTATAAAGACTGGAATTTAAGTTAGTGTAAGATGTTGCTCTGAGTTCAGGTGCAGTTGTTCCTTTTAAAGGGTACATGCTTGTTGCTGTTGGTTTCTGTATGGAATTTAAGATAACAATTTTAATCTGTGTCCCCTGGAAAAGTTTGTTTCTCCATCATTTTCTACACTTTTAGCACTTCTACATATGTTGAAGTCCTAGTACAGTACTTGTTAAAGAATATTTTTTGAATGTATTTGATAGTAAAGAAAACATTGCCATTGTTTATGTCATCTTAAATGGTTAAATACTGTCCTATCTTTAATGGTGCTAGTGGCTCATTTTTAGGGAGCGCAATGAAAACATTAATCAGGAGAAACAGAACTTGAGTCTGAACTGTAGAAGTTACTTGCTTCACAGAGAAAAAAGATCTAATTGCAGACAGTTACTGTAATACCAGATAGTAATTCTATCCACAGGTCACATACATCTCCTTTTTGGCCTGGCTTCTGGCCAGTTAAGGTATGGCTACTTTTCTTCACTCTTCTCTGAAAACTCATCCAATAAATTATTGTAAAAGTGGCAACGTTCTCCTTCTTTCATACCAATGTAGTCTATTTTCTGTGGGCTGTTCTGTCTGTGTACTTATTAAAACACACTTTGTACATTTCCTGTGCATCAAAATGCAGTCAAATTCAACTTTTCCCCTCATTTTCTCTTCTCACCTCTATTTCTTTCCTGGTTTTAAGCATGGTAGCTACTTCATTCTTTTTCCTCTGAGTGTCACTATTTACTCACTGCCTGTCTTGACCAAGTAAATTTACATCCATTTGCTCCATTGACTGTGCCTAATACAAATGCTCCATTTTTCTTCAGTGTCCATAGTTGAAGCTGAATCTTTGATCTTTTTTTCCCTTTTCTCTTTCTACAAGGTAGCTAATACTTCTACATCCACAGGTTTATTGTTAATTTTCAACTTTTAATGTTTTAGGATGTACAGAATGCAATTTTGTAACTCCAAAATGGTCCTATTTGTTTTTTTCCAGACTGCTTTACAGGTCTTGTTCCCTCATTACTCTTTTGTTGCTTGTAGTTTTCACCCCTCTTCCTTCTGATTTGGGAGCCCTGGTTCCTGTTGATAGAACAATTTCCTATTTGTTCTGTAGCCTCTTCATTCTCTACTTTTTACATCTCATTTGAAAATACTGTTTCTCCTTTCCTTTTCTCCATAGTGTACTTTGAAGTCAGAGATTTGGCCATTCATTATTCAGCTAAAAAACATGGGTTTAGATACCCTTGGTAAGAATAATGCTGACTGGTGCTGAATAAAGCTCCAGTGGTTCCTGTGTCTTTCATGTAGCAGTGCGTGGTGTGGTGTATTGTCTTTTAGGAGGGAATACTGCATCCTGTGGGTGTGAGACGGAGACGTGTAATTCAGAAACAGCAGACACATTATGCAATGGAAGTAACATAGTTGTGACTGTGAAGAGCACATGCCTGAGTTGTGGTTGTAATCTTATTTACAGCTATTTGCCTGTGTTTTGTTTTCAAAGTTCATTTATGAATTTTTTTTCCTAGCTCTGCAGCATTCACACATCTTTTTGAATCTTCTGTTCATTACATCTGTGCCTACCTTGTCCCTGATTCATGAACATACATACTGCTGTTGCTTACACATGACCCTTGCAGGTTTTTTTCTTTTTGACTTAATTTGTTTATGGGTCAAATTCTAAGTTTCTAACCTGGCTTCAGTTTTGGGTAAGGACTTCAGAACTTGGCTTAGTAGTAAGTGAAACCTTGAGAATATCCAATTAACATTTAAAAGATGAATAGTATATGATCACCACAAAACATTGTTTTCTTTCTTGTGTATATCTGACTTGGGAACCCATAATATTTTAGAAGTTTTAGTATATATTTTCTTTAAAAAGTGTAGATATATAGTGAAAGGCCTAATGGTTGTAGGTGGATACCACTAAAATGATTGCATTTTCTTCTACAAAAATGCTTTTCCTAGTAAAATTTCTGAAGGCAAAAGTCTAAACTTCAATATATACCTTATACTTTGAAATATATTTTTGATCAAGGTTGTGACATATGACATTTGTGTCAAATATTACTTGATTTTTTTTTTTAAAGCATAACAGCAAAATAGGTATATACACACACACACAACCACACGCATTACATCAATATGACTTTTGTCACTAGCTGGTTGTGCTTTTAGAGATACACATGCTTATATTAGTAATTATAGGTATTAGTATATTTACGTTGTGTGTGTTTGTGTATAAAGAGTATAATATAAGTATACTTTTTTTTAATAATAGCAGATTATCCAGTCAACATCTGCTCAAACTGTGAAACGAAACCCTGCTTGCCAGACTACCCAGATTAGGATGCCAGTGGTAATAACTCAGACCATTAGACCACAAGGTATGGGTTTAAATGTTTTAGTGAGATTGTTACCTTTGTATGAATTTAACTGTAATTACAAACTAGTAGCATGGGAAAAACTTACAGTGTTGACATTGGCAGGCTTGACATTTAATTTTTTACTTCATACTGGCTGAAGAATGCATGTTTTCACTATGCAGTTTCAAGGTATTTCAGACCAACACAGTGAAATGTTTTGAAACAACCTTAGGACTAAACTCTCACATGCTAAGCTCCTTACTCGGCAGTTTTTCATGGAAAATTCTGAAAGAAGTCAGGAACTTGACTCTTACTGTCCTGAGCTCTAACTCTGGGCCGAAAAAGAGTTCTTCATTTTTTTTTCTGAAGCCTAGAGGATACCTTGATTTAATTATCCTACTTTTACTCCTGAAGTGGAACATCGTAGTCGCTGTCTCTGCAGCTACAGAGGTCAAGGTAGGAGTCCAAGAGAAATTTCTCAACACACATGCTTTTTTTCTTTTTTTTTCCTGCCAGTATGTTTACTCTTTGGTGAGGTCAGAGACTGACTGCAGCAACCTGACATGCCATGATTAGCCAGGGGAGCAAGAAGTGTGGTTGGTTCACAACTTCCTCATCTCTCTGCACAGGTGGATTAATGTCTGGCTGATAATATCCCACTTTTTACAAGGGCTTTTGAAGCCTTCTTACTTTCTAATAAATACCCATTTGTTTCTTTCCTCCACTAGACCTGTTAGGCTTAGTTTTTATTTTTCCTGATTATGTGTGAAAGTATCTTTTTGGATGTGGGCATTTAGATGATTGAGGGTTTGTAATGGAATACAGAGCTTGTCATCTTTAGGTATTGAATTGGAAATCAATTTAGTTTAAATGCACATAAAAGCTGTTGCTGCCTATTTCACTTTATTGCTTGGTCTTTTCTGTTCTCCTTGGGAAAAGAAAGCATCAAAAGACCCCACAGATAATAGCAGTTGATGTTCTACTTGTTCTGTTCTCTACAGAGAATCCATAGCTTGAATGGACATGGAGACTCACTGTAATCCTGTAGGCTTTTTTCCAAGTTAGGAAGAAATGCATTTACTTGTCATAAAAAGTGTATGTTTGATAGCACTGATATCCTGATTTTATGAGTTATGATGCCCTGAGTTTATTTACAGGAAAGGTATGCAGCATCTTACAGCATGAACTTTCACTTCTGACTAATGTGTCTTGAGAGTGAAGGTTGATTTAATTTCTTTGCTTGTTCAGTCTCTTGAGTTGTGAATGTCAACAGTGTGCCAAGATACTGGCATCTGTCTTTTAAACAGTGGATTCAGAATATGAATTTATTTATGATAGCCATTGATCAGCCAAGGAAATGCAACTTAACTGGCAGTTTGGCTTAAAGAAGACAACAGTTCATAAAGGCCAATTCATGCAAAGCCCTACTTTCAGGTGAGCTTATTCCTATTTACAAGTGTGTTTAAGCCCACCACTATATTGTTTTAATTGCACAGACAAAGCAAATTTAGCAAATCCTGCAGCCCACGTCTACGGAGAAGTCCGCCTGTGTGCTTGCAGGTCTAAAATGCCGCTGTGGCATACTGTCAGATACCAGTTTATTTGGATTTTGATATACTGTTAAAACTTTCTACTGTGTACACCAGTATAATGATATTTTATGCTGGCCTAGGTATTCCTGTAGAAGCAGGTAAGATACTAGAATAGGATGTGGTCTATATAGAAAATCACAATAGTGTAATTTTGTGGAGTGTGACTTTTTAAGGATAGTTACACCAGAACTGAGCTGACTTCCACAGAGTGATATATTTTCCTTCTCAGATAGGAGTGAATCTCCTGTTGTAATGTATCTTTAATATTAATTCATCCATGTGAACAGAGTGTAATGCTTTTTCAAACAGTAGTATAGATTAAGTTGGTAGGCTTTAAGGACTTATATATTAATAAAATTACTTCCACACCAGGGGAAGCAGCACAATAGTTACTGCTTGAAAAATTCACACTCCTTTATCAAAGCATTTATCAGTATAATAGTTGAATTGCATCTTGTGGATGGGGGAATTGAGCCAAAGAATAAAATAATTAGCCAGAGTATTCATTGCAGCTATTTAACCTGTGCAGAAATACAACTAGGAATTTATAAGCTCCTGAATTTGGGCTTATTTTTCTAGATCATGCTACTTAAAATTTGAAATGAGAACCCAGTGGTGAAAGACTCTGTATGTCATTACTAATCCCATGAAATATCTAGGCCCACAGGTGATTTTAATTTTCAAAATACGCCCTGCCTCATAATATAAATTGATGTTCTAGCCCTATTTTGTGTTTGTTTGCTTAATCATGCACGGTTGTGATTTAAACCAGAAAACTTGTATGTTATCTCAAAACTTACATTTACTTTGCCAGATTCATTTGAGTAGAATTACATATACATGCAATGAAAAAAGTGAGACAGTATTCTCATATCCAGTGCAGACATACTGTTTTTCTGAGACCAAGAAGTTGTTGATGTACCTTTTTTTGGGTTTTGTTTTGTTTTTTATCAAAAGTTATTATCTGTAGAAAACAAGCCATTGATACAAATTCTAAAGGAACATAATATTAATTCTGTGCCACTCATCTTAATTTTGCTATTTCAATAGTTTTCAATGTCAACACACTTTTAATCTCCTAGATGTTAATTCAGAAAGCAGAGATCTGCTAATTTTTATTACACTAGTATTTATTTTCTTCCAGTTTATTAGAAAACCTTTCAACTAGTTCATCTAAAATAAATGGTCTGGTCCATGAACTAATGCTATCTGTGACATGTCATGGACCTTGAATTTTCTGATGACAAAATATTTTTTTTTCCCCAGGCTTGGAGCCTAAAGTCCTAAAACTTGTTTTGTGTTTACTACTGCTGAGAGTCCACACAACATTTATACATACTGAAGAACTGAATGAACACTGTTAAATTTAGTTTCACTTTAAGATCATATATTGAAGTTGATGAAGACTTAGAAATAAAAGTGGTGCTGGACTCATTCAAAGCTAACACTTTTGTTTTAGCAAATAAATGTTCTTAAAAGGATTTGTTGGGATAGTTGTATTTAACGTTTTTATAATTCATGAAAGAAAAATAATGTAAGTCCACTAAGGTTCATACCATGCCATTTATATGCAACTGAGTCATAGATGTGCAGGAATAAATTTCATGGGCTTCTCAAAGTCTCAAACACTATGTGTATGTAATGTTGGGTGATATACAGGAAGAAGGTGAGGTCTTTTATGTCAAGTAGACATATGAATTAATTATTTACACATGCCAAAACACAGGTGGGATTAATGGCCATACAGAAGCTAACCCAAGTAAGCATGTGTTTAAGCAGTAAAGCAGGGTTTACTCCAAAAGTTTAATTTGCCAATGCTTTTTCAGTTGCATATTGATATGGTTTTTTTAACAATAATAATACTACAGGTCTGTTGATTTGCTAATTAGGAATATAAATTTGTAGTTATTTTTGGTTAGATTTTTCCAAATATCAAAGAGGAATTACTATTAATTTTTTAAATTTATGGTCGCAGGCTGAATGTCTACCACACTTGGGCTTATTTACAAAGCCCAGTTTTACTTCTGCATACAGACCTGTAAAGTCTAGATACAGATATGAATTACTTTTAAATAATCATTTTCAAAATAAGAAAGTAAAAGACAACTTTGAGGGGGGGGTATGTCAAATTTTACAGTAGTGATTTTTCTTTTTCATACAATATAAAACATTTAAAAATATGTAAAATACATGTTTTCAACTCTGAAAATACATGTATTTCACTGCAACAAAGAATAATGATTATGAAAAAAAGTAGAAGACGTAGTTAATAATAACCTGGGCGTCTGTGACTTAAAGCATCTGTATTAAGAACATTCCAAATTCTGCTTCTTCATTCTGTGCAAATTATCTAGAAAAGTGGTTTACTGGCAATTGCAAACACACCCATAGACATTATGTGTATTATAACCAGTTATGGCCAATGGTATTCAGTTTTTGAATCTTCATTATTCTGTAAATATTGAACAAACTGTAATGTTACAATAAATTTTGTATTTTAAATTGTTCCTCTTCAGCAGTGTAATCTTTAAAAATAATAACTTCCTTTGTTTGCGATTTACAGACAGTTAAATTTAGTTCCTGGACAGAAGGTTCTTTGATGTAAATTGTCTAAGACAGCTCATAATAACATTGCTTGGTGTTTTTCAGGCACAGTAGGGAAGGCACCAACAATACAAGCCAGCAAAAGTCCTGGGGGCTTTGGTGTTCAGGTCTCTGCAAATCAGAAAAACAAGCTGAATGACCCTGGAGGTGGTTCTTTCAGGTAAAAATAAAAAAATAAAAAAATGCAGGAGGATGGTTGGGGGGATCTTAAATATAAAATAGATTTTTAGAATTGGTTTAACACCAGAGGGCAGTGTTTTACAATAATTCCTGCCTTTACTTACTGTGATTGGTTGGCAATTTTCTTACTTAGTTCTGTTTTAAAGAAAGGGAGGGGGTCATGACATGTCTTGAGGATTTTTCTCTAAATGCACTTTTTAATGTTTAATAAAGCCTTCAATTCTGTGTATTATAATAAAATTTCTGGTAAATAGAATTACATGTTGAAGCTTTAAAAAAAATACATGGTTTTATGTATTGGATTCTAACGTGCATATGGAAGGTATCTTGCTGAGAAGATAGTAATTGTGACAACAAGGCATCCCGTTGATAGGCTTCTGCGGCTAAGCTGCAGCTATGCCCTTATCCTCATAGAGGAAATACTGGATAGCTTTGGTAGTGGGTTTTGGATCGGTTTTTTGTGTACAGATTGTTGTTCTTGGTTTTAAAGAGATGTTGCTGTATCAATTCTTCACATGCTTTCTTAGGTAGCAGAGGTTGGGGCATTCTGTGGCTCCCTGTAGTAATCAGGTGCTGCAAAGGTTCAACACGGTAGCATTTATGCATCAAGCTGCTATACCAGGTTTTTTGTACTTCAAACTTTGATTTTATATATATTTTGGGTATTTTTACTCTTTGTAATGAAAAGCTGATCTTGTGTTTACTGCATTTTGCTTTCACTTTCATTATTTTAATTATTTTCCACTGATGAAAGTACATTTTATTTGTGTTTAAACATTTTCTATCTTTGGTAAATGAGAAAATATTCCTACATTTTCATTTTTGTATTCTGGATTTCTTATGTTGCTCTGACACCATCAAACCAGTAATTAATTTTCAGGCTTATGCTTTTGCAGGTGAAGTAAAAGTGAGTTTGTACCTCTTAGAAATATCTCTGCTTTGAGGCATGTCAGTATTGCAACTAATAGTGGTAGTACTTAGTATTAATCTAGAAGCAAAATCATTCAATTTTTTATTTTCCAATGCTTTTGCCTCCCACTGAGTATTTAAATGATTTAAAATGTCTGTTGGGCTCAATTGTACTGTCTTAATAAGTATTTTTTATGTTTGTAAGCAACATGAGCATTTATTCTTCGTTAGTATAGCTTTCAATTTTACATATACCAAAAGGGACAGCATTTTTGTAACTGGATGTTGTAAACTGTGCCAGGATTGATTCTTGCATTCACTTAGTTTATACATAGAATATATTAGGTTAGCTGGAATTGTTAATTTTCCCTTGGGGAGAAGCAAATGCTCAAGGCACTGATTGATAAATCAATAAATCTTTAGTGAGTTTGGTAAATAAGCTGTCAAGGGTGTATGTCATTTTTCCTCTAGAGAACAAATTTTAGTCAGAATGAATGTGTTTGTTTCCTTGCATTGTTTTCTCCTTCAAAATAGTAAGACACAAAGCTGCATTTAAATAAGTCCATAAAATTGCAAGGATTTATTAAACAGCAGCAAAGATCAAGCTTTTTCTTGATATCTTAACAAAGAATTCAGTTGTTTGCATATTTGCATTTCAACCCCTAACCTCTCCTGAGGACAAATAGATGTCTGACTATTAAGCCTAAAGGCACAGAGCTGGAAATCTGTATTAATCCTCTGAATGCTGACTAGTTTTCCTCAACATTCCCAGCGTGTGTGAAGAATATGTTTTTAGCCAGAAGGCAAACTGCATCTAAAGCAAAGCAAGAATTTTGAAAAATAGTAGTGTTATGTATAAATTCATTTTGCCCTTAGTGTTTTATTATTGCATATTTGTTTCATTATTTTATATTCTGCTTTCTTTAACTTACTTGAGCTCTTCACTCTTGTGAGCAAAGTATTGGTCACTAGAAATGGAAATGTGAACTGAAAAATGTGATTTTCAGTTTCTTCTATTCAGGACTGGAAAATACAGGAAGGAATTACAAAAAAAAAAGACGTAGCAATTAGGAATTTTGCTATTTACAGCTTAGCCTTTAACGTCAGCACTTCTTAATGAACTGTAAGGCTGCTTACATGAGTTCAGTGGGTATTACAGTAGCTGTTCTGTGACGCAGAGTTTTCAACCCAAGACTTCTGCAATGTAAAGTTGTTTGATTAATGAAATTTTATGTCACCTTTTTTGGTTTTAAAACCTATTATTGCTAAATTTTTCAGAGAGAACAACAGACAACTCAATTTAATTGACTTTTCAACTATGTTAATACCTAACGATGGAAATTTGAATCCCATTTTTTGTATTTTTTTGCTTGTTCGTTTTACAATAGTAATTCTGACTTATATTTGTACCATAATAGTCCAGCTGGAGGTTTCTGTAGTTGGGAGACGAAGCAGAAGGCCCACTGAAATCTGCTGGTGGCCTGTGTATTTGGCTATAACTGCTGTGTACATCATCATCTAGTTTGGTAACCTCAGAGCTCCCAACTAACATAAGCAGTGAAAGCAGAGTCTCAAAGTAATTAACCATAGTTCAGATTGTGGCCAGTATAAAGAACGAGTGGACACACTTGTTCCCCCTGATACTGAGTCAGAAGACTATTTCAGTTGGAAGTGACCTTGAGAGGTCAGCTAGTCCAACTTCTGACTCAGAGCAGGTTTGGTTAGATCAGGGACTTGTCCAGTTCTGTGTATCTCTAAGGATGGAGATACCTGTTTGTACTCTTGTATTATCCCAGCACTTCCTAACTGTTTTGGGTAAGGCTCAGTGGCATTGCATGTAAAATGAGGCAAGAAGTGGACAGAGCCCTTCCCTTTATGTGTGTGATGATGGGATGTTTACCGTAGTGTACCAGGCAGCCAGATGCTCCTTCCCTTTCACAGCAACCATTCTTTTTCTGGAACAGTATTTTGAAGTTATATACAACCTCTTGGAGCCTATCTGTATCAGGTTTTATACAGCCAATGTGATGGAGTTTTTTTTCAGAATCAGTTCTATGAAGTGACTGAGATCAGCTGAAGCTTATCTTAGTATTTGTATTTTATGCTACTGACTGGCAACATTGTAAAAGAGTATACCTGGGGAAAAAAAATAATTGTTTTCAGACCTTTTTTGCCTAGCTGAAAGAGTCTGTTACCTGTTACCTTATTTTTATTTTTTAAAATGGAAGTTTAATAACATAGTTCTAGCAAAATGTCTCAGAATGCATGAAGTTACATCTAATAATGTGCAAATCAGCCTTTAAGGAGAGAAGGAAAGCTAATGTAGATGTTAATTGGCTAACTTCAGTTTTCATCTCAAAATAATATGTGTTGTAAAACCTTAGGCTTTAAGTTTCTTTGTTTTTCAAAATAAATATTTCACGCTATAAGGTGATAGATTATTTTTTCAAAATAAGAAAAAAGCTGACTGTATACGTGATATGTTCTGTCATCCTTTTTGCTTATCAGTGAGAAGATCCAGCATAGACCATGAATGAATTGTGTGACAAAGCAGAATTAGGGAGAAACTTCATATTAAAGCTTGAAACTCAGAATAAACGTTAAATAAACTAAATAGAATTTATGCCATTATAAAATGTAATATAGTAGTGGCTATTACGGTAATTTCAATTTACCATTTATATCCAATGTATTGTTGTTGTTCTCTGATCTTGTGATCCATGGAATTTGTAGACTCACTCAGAGTCTTGCATATGTGTAGGAACTTTGCCGTAATGACATGAAATTTCACTTTGAGAGAGAGGGAAATCAATAGTATAATATTGTCCCAGTTCCTTTATGTATTGTTAGAGCTTATTTGGGAACAGTTCAGTATTGCAGATTTGGACATCATTGGCTCACATCTTACAGAGTGCATGAGAAAGAAAAGCAGTATGCAGTTGTGCAGTTTTGTTCATAAAGAAAATGCTGCCAGATTTCTATAATGGCTTGTCTTAGTTTAAACAAGATCTTTGAAACTTGCTACGGAGAACTGTGCAATTTTTTTTCTTTCTTTTCAAATATTTTTTTTCTTGTAATTGCATGAGTATTTTTAATGAAGAGGAGAGGGAGAGGTGTTACAAGATTTTGAATATAGGAGGAAGAACTGAACTTTTAGATGCTTTATGATGTAGTTTGCATTTGGAAAGAGTTTGAGAACTCATGCTGTCTTCTTAAAAATAACATGGATGTTGGAATTTTAAATTTATTCCATAAGGCTCAGAATTTAATTCAGTTAGAAACAGAAATATTGAAACAGTATAATTAGTGTGACCACAATAATATATGCCAAGAAACATGAAATTGTTAAAGATTGTGCTGGGATGAAAAGGGAAAGATAAATTAATCATCAATCTAGACGACCACTGGATGGCATCTTTGTTCCAAGGAATGACTTCTGAAAACTCACTCATCTGGACTGAAAAGTTGACTTTTATAGGAAATTGTTTGGCAAGAATGCCAGCCCTCTTTATATATAAATGTTTGTGTGTTTCATTATCTAAACCCAAGCTCTTCTTCATGATGAAGTTCCTTGAAGTCAAAAAGAATATATTGGTAGAATTCCCATTAGACTGAAAAAATTGTCATCCCAATTATGATTAAAACATTTTGTATCTATCTTCCATGTAACATTAAAAAAAAAGTGTATTCACAGATAGTAGATTGCCATTGTAAGATGGAAGGAAATTATTCTCTCCAGGAGTTGTGGTGATGGTCTTTATAAGAGCTATTACATTGATTTTAATAATTGCATTAGAATCCTGGTTTGAATTGTCTGGTTTTATTTCAGACAGTATTTATTTATAATGTGGTCACAGATCTGTAAATCAAAATTAGAATAAAATGCTAGAGCAGAAGGAAGGTAAAAGATTGATTGTACTTTCTTCAGCTATTAAGTAAAAGCAGAGGTAAGTATAAACTACTCTTAAAAACTGTGTTCTTGAAGTCAGGAGTGCTGTCTTGACTTCTGCATGGATGGTTGCTTGAAGGACGTGAAAGTACCTCAGTCCTGGCAACCTGATCTGGAAATACAGTGTTGAGACTGTATTACTGCTAGCCAGATTGTGCATAACTGTCTGATAAATACTTGCTAAAGCAAGTGAGATCATGGGGGCTGTATACAGAGAAAGCATACGAGTATCCTGCTCAATTGATGTTTGATCAAGATCCTTTGAGTCCTTGTGCTCAGGACCCCTCAGCAGGTAGTGGTACCCAGGCACTGTGTGACCCACAGGGCAGCAGTGCTGTGAGGTCCACTGGAATCAATATTGGGTTTTTTGCTTTATTTTGTATTTCTGGGTTCAAGTCTGTTTTCCAGTAGCCTCCCCTATCTTACATAGTTTTGATTTTGTGTTATGGTAACTACCTTTATATGAATTCAGTTTTGCCGTGGTTTCAAAGACCTGTTGGATTTGGGCCTTGTGGGTCCTGGGTAGATTACCTTGGGTGGTGCTCATTCTATTTCAAGCATTGAGGTTTTTTAAAACCCCAGAATCTTAGTTTTTCCACTTTTTTTCAGTTTTAGTTGCTTTTTTTCATAATCTTTTGAACTTGTCGCTGAATATTTAAGTCGCTATTAGTTGTTATGTAGCCAAGTACATTTATCAGCTGTGATATTTGGGGGAAGTTCCATAACTGGTTGGACAAGGCCAAAGAGTAGTTCAATCATCTATGCACCAAATGCACAGGAGCCCAGTTTCTTCATGGCAGCTTTTGTGACCCTCCTATGAGTATCACGTACATACTATGTGAAATGTAAACATGAAAGTCCTTTAGATTCAGCACAAAAACCATCAAGGCAAGTTTGTGCACATCGATTTTGTGACACTATCCTCAGGAATTTCATTCTAAGAATAAATCAAGTGCTTAGCACTTGTGAAAGAATCACAAAAGCTCATTTGTGTAGCATTTTTCTGACAGTCATTGTAATTTTTTTCATTTTCTGCCTCAAGTGTTCAGGACATTTCTCCAGGTTTATACAAACAAAAATCTCTTCTTGATTTATTGCCACAGAAGAAAACAAAATCCAACAAACCATAGAAGTCTTTCACCAAAATTGGCTGCTCTAGTGCCGGAGAGTATGGGAGAACAGGAAGGACCTGGATTATGGCTTTCTAGATTTCTCTTCTTTTGTTCTCAGACATTACTTGTCGCTTTTGGTTTTTACTGTTGGCGTTAATCTTGTAACAAGTGACAGAAAATATTGTAGGGTGCATAGGATGACAACTATGTAATAATTTTTTAAAAAATCTTTTAAGTTAAGCCTTTGCTTTATGCAGTAGTAGGAGTCTGGGCTTGGATGTATGTTAATCTTTTCCATATATATGTGTTCTCAAAGTTTGTGTAATTTCTCCTAGAATATGATGAAATCCAGTGTTCATGTCAGTAATAGCTCCTAAACAGAATGTGCTAAAAACAGATGGTTGTTTCCACAGTTGAGTCATACCTCATAGAGGTAGGAGGTAGAAGATGCTTGGGACATACCAGTATGGAAACTGAAATTCGTTAGTACTTCCTCAAGCTGTTAGGAAGGGTATTGCAGGGCAAACAGTAGCCTGGGAAGTGCTGCTATCATCTTCTTAAATGCAGGTCATTTTTCTAAAACTAGTTGACGTGTTATACTAATTTTGGTATGTTGCCAGAGAAAATAACCAGTGCATATTCAAACTACGGTTGGAATCCAAACTTATCTATGAACTCATCGTGGTCAAAGAATCTTTCCTGACTCTTGCTGAAAATACTTTGGTGCCCATTTTGATAGGAACTTGTGAAATGGTGCAGGATTCCATATTCATGTTTTTGCTTTTAATGTCTGTGGAATTTTTATTTATTTTATTATTTTACTACTCGTTTTCATCATAAAGAGAATAGCCAAATGCTCTGTCTTTATTGCTGATCATTGCCTTTAGTTTCATGACCATCCTGGTTTCATTGATACCACTGACTCTTGGGTGAAGAGAAGACACCTCTGTCATACCTTCTGTTACAGAGAAATTGTCCTGCATCTAAAGTTTTCCTAATGTGATCAGAGAAATACTTAGTTATTTCTGAATCTAGAATATATTGTATGAAAATGGAGACCCTAGTGGTTGTGCCTCAGGTTGGCCCAGGCACTGGGCATGTTGCATGGTGATTACTTTTGGAGATGCAGATAATATACAAAATTAATATATCACATGCAGAATTTTTTTTGGTTTTTTTCATTATAGAGATGATGATGACATCAATGATGTTGCCTCTATGGCTGGTGTTAATCTTAATGAAGAAAGTGCCCGTATTATGGCTACAAACTCTGACTTGGTTGGAACCCAGATACAGTCCTGTAAAGATGAACCCTTTCTTGCTGCTATACCTCTACATAAACGCATACTTGAAATGGGTGAGAAACATGTCCTTTCCTTTTGATAGTGTTTCCTTTGAAGTTACGCGATTCTGAGTAACAGAATATGCTTAGCACTTAAGATTGTTTTTTAAGCATTTTATTACATAATCTTGTATTGCTAAACTTTCAAGGTTTTTGTGATAAAAGTAACTTAGTTATCTCAAGTTGGAAAAAAACAGTATACTGGTACTTTTATACTTCATGCTTTGCCCATGTTTTTAATATCCAAGGATCTCAAAGCTCTTTGCAAACATTAATTATTTCTCACAATCCTCCTTCATGTTTTACACATGAGAAGATTTAAACAGAGGGGTAAAGTAAGTAGTACAGGTCACAGAGGACACCTGTGAATAACATTTAACAGAATGTTGAAGTTATCTGTCAAGATTTTCTTTCCCCATACAGGCTGTTTTTTCAGTTCTTAACACCTGCATCTTTTTAAGTTCATAGTGATTTTCTTACAGCATTTTTTCAAAAAAGTGTATTTATTTATACGGACAAAAAGGTGTATTTATTTATTCTGATATTTGAAAACAGAAGTTAAAAACTTCGGTAAAAAAAATAACTGCTCAGAATGAGTGATGTTGTCAGGTTAGTAAGTAAGCTTAGAATGTATTTTATATGACACACTTGATTAATATACTATATATGTTCTAGTACCTAAATGTATCTTTTTCAACATAGTTTTGGTAATATTTTCAGAGCCATCAGTGTCTTAAGATACTAAGATCAAATTGTTTAGGGGCATAAATCATATATTTCTTTTAGAACTATGCTTACATCACTAGTTAAATTTGTACAATTTGTAGGGATCTAATTCTCATAATTTAAAAAACAAGACCAAAATCTTGTTAGCAATTGGTACAGTTAGGTTTTTAAGTCATGTGGTTACATTTTTGAAATGTTATTTGTGTTTATGTGCATTGAATTAATGGAAGCCTTCTTACATTGCAGTTGCAGGCAAAGTTCTTCAATGACTTATTGTCAAGCTTCAGTCTTGTATTTTAATAAGTGCCCCTTTAAGTTCTCATTCAGAGAGATAAATTATTTTGCACGCTGCAGTTACCATGTTGTGATGGTGTGATGATGGCAGTATGTGATGCAGTCTGGGAAGGCATATGTGCAGCATTCTGTGAGACGGCTTACCGCCCACCACCTGAGCTAGGAAGCTAGCAAGGGTTTTATGAAATTTGTCTGAGAAACTGTTGTGAGGGATACTCAAATAATAGTTTATACAGGTGTAAGAAACCCAAAAGGAAACAGACATAAAACTGTTAAAAAGAATGGGAAATGAGTAATGAATTTGCCATATAAGCCTTAATGAACTGTCTGGGTGTAACAATTGCTGCACAACATGAAGCTGTAATTACAAGTGCAGGACTTACAGGAATCTGTACATACTTTAAGAGCCACAGAACCCATCACACTATTCATCACTGCCTTTTGGGGTTTGCTCCTCTGAGGAACAAATCCCTATGGCTGTTTTTGAAGCTTTATTGGCTTTGATAATTGAAATGAAACTTTCAAAGCTTTTAAAAGCAGCTGCAGGGATTTACTTCTCAAAAGCAGTGAATCCAGAAGAGCGGCCACTCCTAGTGATCTCCTGCAGCCACTTTTAGAGCTTTATTTTGGCTTTACATGAAACCTTTTATAGTTTTGAAAGTGGCTGTGGGGTTCACTAGTGGCTACTATCTGGGATCTATGGCTCTTGAGGAGAGAATTCCTTCAGCTGATTTTGAAGTTTTAGAAACTTAGTTTTCACTGTGTGTGGCCAGATTTGTTGTTTGCATAGGACCACACACAAATTTAGTAGTTTGTGCTACTGGGCACTTAAAATAACGACACTGTGAGTTCACGACAAAACTCGATCTTACCATATGTTGCTGTGCCTAGACACACCAGGACTAAGCAAAGGAGGCTGTGACCTTCTCGAGCACATTAGGAAAAAGAAAGTATGTTATGCGAGTCCTCATTCTTCTGTTTTTGTTATGCCTGTTGACAAATGAGATAAAATATATTGTTTCTTCTTACTTTTACCTGAATATGACTTAAACAGACCTTATTTTCTACCTTTAAATCTATTCATATTTAATGATCGCTTTAGTTTTAGGGCACGTTTTTAATGTTTTAGTAAAAGAGAAATTTGTGGTATGTACAGTATTAGGAAACTGCTCGTCTCTCCTTTCTCAGAAGCTAGATCTTTCAAGTTTTCTGTAATATTAATCTCCTTCTCTCTTTTCTGAGTAAGAGCTCTGTCGAGCAACTCAGTAGTGTTCCCCAAAGGCTGTTTCAGAGATTGTGCTTCCATTCACCAGAGTCAGAATATAAACTGCTAAAGTGAGAGCAGATGCTATTCAGTCTTTGGCAGTAACCACCAGCCAAATGCCTCAAAGTTATAGTGAAAGAGGTTTCTTAATATACTGTACGTTCTTATCTCTACTGTAACTTGGCAGTGTTATCATCCAAAGTTTATTTTAAATCTAAATGACTAATATTATTATTGATCCTTTTAAATGGAAGAAGTAACTGAAACATAATTCATGCAAAGATATTCATCCACTTCCCACATGCTTCCTTATCCAATTTTGTATCTAGTCATCTTTGGCTGGTAATCATTGCCATTTGTTCATGTAGGAAGACTGGGCTGTGACTGTTTCAAATTCTTCTTTGATGAAAAATCAAGAGTGGGTATTACTTAGTAGATAATGTATTTCTTTTGCTATTCCATTCAGGATCATAAAACTTTAAACCCTGATCTTTCTACGTGACAGCACAGCACAATGAAACATATGCAAAGAGCTGTAAGGCTTTTCTGTTTCTCTTTTTGGGAAGCTGAGAGGCAGAGGTTGATGTTCTTCATGCATGTGCATGCTGACGTGCATACAAACTCTTAAAACTTTCTAGGTCTTTAACTTTTATTAGTGAAATGGTTAGTATTTCTGTAAAGGACAAGATAAGCCAATTAGACTCTCACAAGTAAATAATGCTGAAAAACGTAGCTTTTTCATGTGGTTTTATGAGAAAGAAACAAAAATAATCTTAATAATTTGTAATTGTCTCACTTTTATTCATTCATAAGATATTTCTTGGTGGGTAAGAATGCTGTATTAATTAGGTTTTAAAAGCTAGTTTTTGACATTGAGTTTCCACTGTTTACCAAAAGGGGCAATATGTTAATGAATAAAACAATATGATCTGGCAGGTTGTTTTAAGCATGACAGTTTTCTCTGGTTTGTAACCATCTTGTGAAAATAGAAATTTCTTGACTTAGGAATTACTTTATTACAGCGTTGTTTCTGATAGCACATAATAATTAGACTGCACTGTATTATGTATTTAATATTAGTGAAAGGTAGCAGGACAATAGTGAAGGATGGGATAAAAGGTGACCCTTTTTATATCGTCTGATAACTAAATCCACGGAAAAAAGGAACAGATAAGTACTTTCATGAGAAGTCTTTTGACTGAGAGTTGGCGACCTCTAGAACCTCCACTAATGGTTCCAAAATACTTTGCTTTATATTTTATCGTCAACAGAGCATGATATCCTCACAAGGTTAGAATCTGCAGCAGCTTAACTCCCACAGCTTTTGTTTTAATTCTGATTTCTTCTACAACCAGATGATGCCATTTTGCTTTTACTTGGCTATCCTTAAAGTACCACAACTTGTGGAGAATCTTAACCATAAATGAACTGTCTTAATGCAATAATAATGAAACATAAGTTTGGCATACTGTATTCTTTGACTTAGATTGTTTTTTTCTCTCTCTCTTTTTCTTCACTTTCAGTGTTGTTCACTCAATTTTTCTACTTTAGTTTTTATTGTTACAGAGCACTGGCTGAATAGAATAATTACAAATGTGACCTTCTAAGAAATGTGGGACTGGTTTGGCCATACTGAATACATTTTAACTGTCTTGTATTTTCAAACTATTTTTATTTAAATATGTATGACAAAAATGTATTGGAGGATCATCAATAATATTTTTATTTCACATTCAAAATTATTTCTACTTCTGCATTAGGAAACACATTTTTTTATAGTATGATTTTACGAAATGCTGTGTTTGTCTGTTGTCTTGCACTGTTACAAACTTCCTTTAGAAAAAAACTTACTACACTGAGAACATAGCATACACCTTCAACATTTCCTATCACAAAATTGGTACTGGATTCTCTTGCTACATCCAAATAGATTTTTAGGCTAGAACACACATAGTGGTGCAGACCAATTATTATGAAGCTTGAAAATGTGCTGATGAATCAAAATTCTCCTAATCTAGTTGTTAAAAGGCCTACAGTCTTCCTTAAAACAGCTCCAGAGGAGCTTGGCTTGATAGAATTAAGCCCCCGTCTCTGTCACTGTAACAGTTGTAGGGTTAGACTCAATGTAATTTATAGGTTTACCTTTCTGTTATTTTACATGTAATATATTTTTTTTAATTCTGTCTGATGAAACATTGATCATTGTTCTGCCTTGATTCTTTCTTTGTTCAGTCACACTTGAATTGCATGTCTGCTATAAAAATGCATGTTAAAACATAAAGAAATAGCTTATGTGTGTTTTCTGTATTCTGGAGTGTATTGAATCTACTATGTGGCATCATAGTGGCAGCCCAGTTGTGTGCATAAGTGTATATTTTTTATAAATAATTTGAATACTCTAGAGGGCATTTTATGTTGCTAAACCATCTGAAAACTGATTGGAATATCCTTCATGGAACCAGGCCAGTAGATTTCATAGCCTCTATTTAAAGCACTTGTTATTAGTTTAAGAGTCTTTCTGTCATCCCTGTTTCATCTGTTTGTTTGTCAACAGTTGTATTCATGTTTGAATGAGATGAAACTGTACTATTGATGATTGCTCTTTCATATACAGAGCAGCTGTAACATAAAAGTACACTTATTTCTCTGGTTGGTTTACTTTAGAGGGTTTTTATAGCTGCTTAGATTACAGTTGTCATGGGTTCTGAAATTCTGAGCTATCAGATTGCCTGCGAACATAATTTTTTTTATTTCACTGCACTATTTGTTGATGTGACTTAGTCATTTTCATTGTTAACTTCTAACTTTTTATCCTTGAGTTGATCTGTCTTCAAACTGATATATTCCTTTTAATATCAGTTTTTCCACCAGCATCTTTCTGTCAGGATGACCTCCTTAAATACCTGTGGACATAACTCTTCATTGTGTTTGGAGATAGTGCTAACATGTACTTGTTCTTAAGCACAGCGTTTTGAAGTCATGCATTGTCCTAATTACACACTTAGTCCTCTTGAACTGTACCTAGAGTGGTGTTTTCTGTGATTCTAGTTGCTTTTTGTCAGGAGAAAAAGTCATGTTAGGTATCGCATGATCCAAATTGCAACTTATTGAGCATGCCAAATACACTGACCTTCTCTAGTTCCTATAAACTTCAGTATGTCTGTCACCTGCAGAGATGTGTCAGGTCTAGAGATGTATTTACATTCTGACATCTGGAATAGTTCTTTAACTGAGTGCAAAGTTGGGGAGGGGTTCATTAGTAGAAGGTGTACAGTGCTTACAATCTTATCAATGTCCACAGTTGTGATAATTTAGTTTCTTATGTTGAGATTGGAGTTTATTGTACGTGTTCAGTAGAGAATCTGGTTTTATATTCCAACATGTTTGATTGTTAATGTTATAATATTATAAGACAATTGTATGTTATTTAAATTTATTATTTCTTTTTCAAAAAAGGTGGGAATATGTTCCCATCTTAGTATCAGCAGCAGTGTTGCCAAATAAACATAACCAGTAAGTACTTCAGCAGAATGTTAAACCGTATTGTTGTTCTTTCTTTAATAGGTCCATGATTAGACTTCCTGTTTTACAAGATGTCCCAACATGTGTTGGAATGGTAACTTCAGTACCACCTGAGAGCTTGGAGTCTGCCTTTCTGTGAAAGGTAGGGCAGCTTCTGTTCAATATTTTTTGTGTATTTCTAAGGTTTTCTTTTTATTAATCTTATTGGTTCTGCAACACTACAGAATCTGAGTTATGCTTTCAGCAGTATCACCTCTAAGTGCCAGAACTGATGTTATGTCATCAAGCAGTAATTTCTCAAAGTAAATGTAGATATGGTCAAATTATGATTTATTTATGAAAAAAATGAAGCTGTCTCTTCAGGCATTTCAGAGCTTTTTCTCCAATTCAACTGAGAGCATGACCATACTATTTGTTCCCAGAAATATTTGGAGAATTCAAGTTTTGTTTTCACCATAATACCTTGCTTCTGTGTTATGAATGTAGTGGAAGAGCCTTCTTTAAAAGGTCTTGCTGTTTCTGGAAGGCAGTTCTGGCCTTCAGGGCCTACCAAAATATGCTGCCCAGCCTCAGAATAAGTTTGTATTTGGGAATTGAATGGCTTAAACTTCTTGGTCTCTGCAAAAGAGAGTAAAATTGAGATCATCATTCTGTGGAGATGCATTCTCTACCAGATTCATTTATAAAGTCCATCTCATAAAGAGATTTCTAGTAATAAATATTGGATGTAAAATAAGAACAATAAAAAGAAAACCTTAGAGAACCATTCAATATTGCAATAAAGCTGACTTACATTATCCCTGTAGGCAAACTCCATGCTCTAGAGGTGGTACTAATGTCCCCAACTCTCAACACATGTTGGAACATCTTTGTGGAGGAGGAAGTCATTGATCAGTGAGCAGCATCTTCAAGGATCGTTTAAGGGGGAAAAAGTAAAAGGTAATCTTTTCTAAAATACGTTGAAGTGATTGTTCATTACGTTTATTTGGCAATCCTGCTGCTCATACTAAGGTTGTAATGTTTTCATTTCTAAAATTACTGAAAAATCTCATAAACTTCACTTTAATCTTTCCTTCTTCCATGATTTTGACTTGTATTTGTTAGCCTCCTTCGTTTTGCTGAGCCTACTGCATACAAAGTCCAGATTCTACAGTAACTCATTGGCAATTTAATGTTTTTTTTCAGTGCTTTATAAAATGGAGAGTATTAGTCTGTGGTTTAACCAGTTTTGCAGTATCCTAGTGTTAAATAAGTCACGGCCAAATGTTGCAAAGTGTTGAGCTGGTACAAAGACATTCTACTGGTAACAAAAAGTTATTTGTTTTCAAGAAAGTATCTACAACACTGGATGTTGTACCAGATGAGATCCACCATCTGTTCTTGCACAATAATGTAGAAGTGCAACTTCAATATCAGCTATCATAAACTAAAGCTATTTTGACAAAATCAAATGACCATGTCTGATCTGGATAAATATTTTAGTGTGGATGATCAGGTGATGCATGGATTTGGTCTTAAAAATTGCGCCACAATGTCCTGATCTTGACAACTTTTCTTCTAATCCTGGACATACACAGATGAAGGTGCTGACATTTTGAAATTCAGGTTATGGTCTTTGGTCAACCCTTCTGGTACCCTTTATAATTTCCTGTGTTCTTTGTGCATACCCTTTCCAGCTGATGTGCCTATCTCACCGCCTTGAGATGAGGCCTCAGGCTAGTCTGCCTGGCAGCCAGCTTGTAGTGGACAACTGTGATACCTGTTCAGACATGTCACTAACAAGACTTTTACAGTGTCAGAGAGATAGTTTCTCTAGAAAAAAAAATAATGGAAGAATGTGTGCATTGTTTACCGAAGTTGCTTTAAAAGAATAGAAGAATATAGGCAAATTCTTACACTTGGTATTCCTTTTAATCCTTGTGTGGATGTGATTGAGACTGTTCTCTGTTACTGTGAGGACTGTGTTACAGGATGCTGACATCTGTGCCTCCACGTGTGTTCTACAAGGGTTCTTCTCCATCTCTGTTTCACCTGGCATACTGTCACAGTTGTATACTTCTTGTGTTTAAGCCTGAGGTCCTGTAATGGTTTAGTGTCTTTTGACCTTGGGCTTAGCCCAAGAAGCACATTCTTCTAGCCTCCATGAAAACAAGTAAAGATAGATCCCCAACTAACAACTTCTCTATTGTTTTCTTAAGGACTCTTATTGGTGTCATTGCCATACTAGTTCTTTTAAATCTAGTCCCTCTAATAATCTCTTCTGATTTGACTCTGTAGTAAGTAACCAAACACAGAAGTGCATTGAGGCATGTACTAATTCATAAAAATAGAGAATATATTTTCCAGTTCTCTACAGTCACTCTGTGTTTATTCTTGAATGTTCCTGAGTGTCTTTAGGCTTGCTTATTATGTTGTATTTATGTTTTGAGAAAACTAAGATTAAAAAAAAACCACTGTAATCTGTGTATTCTCATTTGACTTGTCGAGACCTGCACCTATTTGAGTTGTCATCCCCACCTCTGTCTTTTACATTTTCCTCACACTGTTCTGTCACTGCAGCACAGGTGACTGGGATTATAGGGTAGGATATGGATGTAGTTCTCATTTTCTGACATTCAGTGCCTCCTTTTTAATAATGTCAGCATCCTTTCCTATTAGGATATACACGTGAAAGTGCACTTTAAGAATATTTTAAAGAGTAATTATTAAAAGAGAAAGGAAATAAACATCAAAATTAAGGATAACATGTTTCCTTAGCACAGTGAGATTTTGATTTCTTCTAAAAGAAATCAGGTAATACACAGTTTAGTTACAGAAAAAATAGGGAAATGATTAATAGTATAATTTCTGTTCCTTCAGCGTTTTCATTCTTTCTGTCCTCTCTGATCAATCTGTAAGGCTTCCTTGCCATCTGAATAACAAGTATTCGCATCTCTGAGATGCACTCCTTAGAGGTTCATGCTTCCATGATTTGTGGCAGCTCCTTCCATTTTCTAAGCCTCCACATACCTGTGCCTAATGCTGTTTGGTGACTGGCTTGGTTCTGTTTAGAGACAAGCCACTAAGGATAATAAAAATACTCTTTAGTGATGATTAATAGATACCTTTCAGCTGTTTAATTATCTAGCTTAGAGACAGAATTTTGGAAACTGGATTGTTTCCAAACAATTATTGGATATATATTTTAGGTCAGACTTCTTTTCGAATTAGTTCTTTCTTTTTGCCAAAAAATATGAATTATGTGCGGGTTCCCAGACACCCACCTGAAAATTCTTAGAGAAGTGAAGGTGCGTTTCTTTTTTTGTCATTCTTTATGACTTTCATCAAAAAACTCTTAATTATGTAAGTAGAGTTAAGTAGGATGCTTGAGGAATTCTTCTTCTACTTGATGAATTTTTTTGTCTGGCCCCAAATCCCACTGACTTGCATAAGAGCTTTGAATCAGCACAGAAAATAGGATCAGACATTTGGGCCTGGGTTACACTTAGGTTTCACATTGATACAACTATTTCTCTTGCTCTGTTGTGTTAAAATAATTACACCAAAATGACCCCCTAGAATGGAGCTACTTTTCTGGTTTTCCCTTTACAAGAATTAGGGATATCAAATTAAACTGGAAGGTAAAAGTTCAAAACAAGTAAAAAGGGCTATTTTTTTTTTTTGTCAGGTGAGTAGTTAAGTTGTGGACCAGGTTAAAAAAAAAACCAAAACCTTGAAAAATTAATGGTGAAAAAAATTCCATTCTGACCTAACATAGAGAAAGATTTAGGATGATTTAGGATGGTCCTAGGCTGTATATAATCACAGAGTTTTCACTGCACACTTTTTTTCTTAAATAGTCTTCTAAGCAGCATCTCCCACTGCTGCTGTTAGAGAAAGGAGTCTGGATTATATTAAACACTATAGCTTTTCTTAATACAATTTTATAATTGTATTTTCTTTAATACAATCTTTTAATACAATTATATAAATACATAACTGTTTATTATATTACAGTTTGTACTGGATATGTTAAATACACTATAGTACCTGAAACAACCTTTGAGTGGTTTTGTGCCAGTGCATTCACACTACAGACATTTAGAGTCTTAGCTTTGCTAAAATAATTTGGTTGGTGTTTACTTTGGAGGGAGCAGGAGGAAAAGAGAATTTTTGTAACATTTATTCAGAATTTTTATTCCTTTAGGTTACATTACAACTGTGTGGCTGGTTATCTTTTTTTCTGCTGTGTCTTGTGCTGAAAATGTCTATGTATTTCGAGGATTTTAATCTGTAAATTTGGGCTTTATTAATTTGTTTTTAAAAAGTAATGGATGTTTTGCCAGTTCCTCAATTTCACAAAATGATTCCTGGGGAATCATCTCAAGGTGGGTAGTTTTGAAGAAGTACAGAACAAATACTACACCCAGCAAGTCTTGAGTTCTCAAGAAGACTGTCCACTTTTATCCAGAAGCTGGCTCATGAGATCATTTTTATCCTGTGAGTGGTGGAGAGTTCTTTTACAACAAGCTTACTGAAATAATTAATGTAGGGTCTTCTGTTACTTTATAAATAACAATTACATGGTGATAAAAAGTCATTCTTTTTCACAAAGTCAGTTTATTACATATAAACGGGAAGTACGCTGTTGAACAGTATCAGATACTGGTTTACAAAATCTTTCCCATTCCAGTTCAGAGCTGGTTTGGAGCTCTGGAATATATCTTGGCCATCTGCCTCTCACAGAGGGGTGCTGGTTTGTACCTGCTAGAGGGAATCATTTACCAAATCTCAAAGCACTTGGCACTGATTCTCTCTGGTTTGGCAGGAAACACTCCCTAGCCTGTGGCTTTTCTAAACACTCTCCAGGTTATAGGTTCTTCAGAGGCGCCTGCTTGGACGACTTCATTTGGACTGGCTGCTTTTGTGAAGGTAGCAACTGAAGTTTTTCAGTTTCTCTTTTCTTCATCCTCTCTTCCAGCACCAAACAGTCTTAACAGTACAGCAAATCAACATTTATTAAATTATTTATGCATTTAGTTAGTAAGAATTAAAGTGTAGCTTTTATTTAAAGGACTGCAAACAGAAAATTACAGCTAAAATTATCGTACTGTTTCTTTTGCCTGGGATCGCCAGGTTATTTTACACCCCTAGGAATCTCTAATCCTAATCGTCAGAACCTAGTGATTTGTTGTTTGAACTCTCACTCTGTTTAACAAGCTTTTCCTTTGGTTTTTAATACTTAAAGTCTGTCTGGGGTTCTGGTAGCCCCCACAACACAACCCCAGGGTATTTTGTACCCAAACAACCTCCTCGGTTTTCTCCTTTATTGTGTTTCATCCCCCAATCTCTGTATAAATATTAAAAATTGTTTTTCCTCTTTGATAGCAATATGAATGCAGTATTGATGAATTATTTTGTAGGCTGAGGACACTGCTATGTGGTACATGTACACTGTTCTTAAGTCTCACCTGACTGGGTTGGGGGAAGTAAGTTCAGTAATGGCCATTTATGGCTCCTCAGGATGCCACGGGCCCTTAGAACATTAGAGTTGTTTCCCCTTTGTGTTTAGTCAGCCTGATAGTTAAATACTGTTGCTCAGTTTAGAATTATTAATATAATAGGATTAGACAAAGCACCTATTGCTTTCTGTTGATTTCATGAGCCACTTTCTGTAGAGACCACACACGGTGTGTCTTAGGACATACAAATATTGGTTGTCTAGTCTTAGAAAACGAACCCCTCTCCCTTTTTCCCCAATTTTTGCAGCTGTTAGTCTCCAGAAGTTCTTGTATAGCATAAGTCTTGAACTGTGACTACTTAACTGATCATGTTGTATCTAATTACATGTAATTTTACAGAGATTAAGGTTTAAGTGACACCTTAATCTCTTTGTGACACCTTCCGCTGACAACCTACAGTGGACTAGAAAAACATCAGTTTCCCTTATGATATTGAAATGGAGGAATGGAATTAAAGAATTGCAGTTTGGAAGGCTGCAGAAATTGAAGTGGCAGTTTTTCCAATACCTTGCTTTTCCTGATGGGAAGGATTGCAGAGGGACTGAGGTATGTAACTGTGGTGGTTCTGTTGGAATAAAAGAGGAAGGGGTCTTGAGCCTAAAATTGTAGATGCAATCCAAGGCACAGCCTAGTATTTACTGTGCTGTGGGGATGAGGTAGGTAAGTAGATATGACCAGGTACATGTTTGTTGCATTATTCTAGATCTGATGCTGTTGAATGAGGTCAAATAAAAGCTTAAATAAAAAAATGTCCTAGATTCAAGAGGGGTGGACTTTTGTGATTGTTTCCATCTTGTAGTATGCAAGCCAGCTGTAACAGCTGAAGTCTGGACCTAAGAAGTGGTTCCAGTTGCATCCTGGGCCAATATTTCATGCACAGAATTTAGTGTTTAAGAAGTTGCTCCTGGTTTTAAGATGATAGCAGAGAGTGCTTTCTGCAGTTCTGGCTGACCTGTGATTAGAGCAAACAGACTAATTATGCACTCTCCTAATGTTTCTGTTGAAGGACAAGACAAATTCAAGCCCTAAATACATTCTGTTTAACTGTTTAAAACCAGTTCTTCAAGGTTTTTCTGTTTTAAGTGTAAACGTAAAGAGATTTTTATACAGGCACTCAATAATTTATCACATCAATAATCAGTCAGACCTGATGTTTTACAAATAATTTTTTTTATCTTTGATCTCAATCCTGTCAGTCCTCTTAAAGTATAAATTATTAAAGCAACTTTTTGATTCTTTGAAAGCCTATCTGCAAAGATAGTATTTTTCTTCTGCTTCTCAAATAGGGCAGTATTCGTCTTAGGATTTATTTCAGTTTGTTTGATCAATAAAATATAATTAAACTTTTAAAGTTCAGCAAAGCCAGTATCTCTCAGATAGCTAAGCAGATGATAGCACTCTTCAGAATTTTCACTTCTTGGGACCTGAAAGTTTTTCAATGACAAGGTTTAGGTGCTTTTTTGTTTGTAAAAAACAATCTTGTGCTAGTGACACATATGCCAATATCAGAATAATATTGCTGAACGTTTTTTCCCCTCAAGGTTTTTGAAACTTACATACAAGTTCTAACTTTATAGAAACTCTATTGCAATATCTCAAACTTTTAAAGAGAGTATAGTTTATTGGTAACAAAAATATTCTAACACTTATACTTCCTTTGCGCGCTGTCTTGTATACTGTAGATCTTTATTAAATGCTGATTGAACCATGGTTTGCTATTAAAGCTTCCAAACATGTAATTAAAATGAATATGTAGGCAGGCTTTATTGTGCTGTTCTGTAAGCGCTTGACAGATTAGAAATTTGCTTACTTTGGGGGTATTAATTTGTGATCCCTCATATTTTTCATATACAATAGTGTGACTCAGCTGACTGCTTTAGTAGCATTTGATGCCTCTGAGGATATGTTGAGACTGAGTCCTGCCATAAAGATTTGAAGAGTTCATGCAATCAGTCATCAATTCTTGATGGTCTTGTTCAGTTCTGGTGTAGGAACACCTGAATGAAGAACGTGACCTTAGTTATGTCTTCAAAATATAAAAACTCAAATTCAGGTAGAGAGATTGGTTAAAATTATAGCTTGGAGCACTGTTTTGCCTCAGCTCTATTTTTGTTATCCTTGATGGTGTTTTTATCATAGCTCTAGGAAAAGTTCAGAATTACATTGCTAAAATAATTTTTAAAACTTGAAGCATATGCTTGTTATCAAAAAGTCTACATTTTTATAATACATTATTTAAAATAAACTTTTCAAATAACAGATTTTTAAAATGTTTTTACTTTTAAGTGTGTGGCTTTGTGACTGAAATTCTGCATTTAAAGCAAAACTACAAGTTAAGATGGTCACATCAAACTTAAAGCACATTAAGAAGATCTCTTAAAAGTCAGAAACAAGTTCAGCTTTTAACAAAAGACAGATTATAACAGTCTGTTGATAGAAATTACTTAATTTTTTTGTTTAATCTTAATTTTCTCTTTGAGTTTTGTGTTTATGTATGTAAGTATATATATTATGACATTATTGCAATGATCAGATGGCACAATTAAGACCAGAATCCAGAATGATAGGACCTAAATATCTGTAGATGAAGCCACTGTCCAATGACTTGATTAGAAAGATGAATAATTTATTGAGGTTTATGATACAATTAAGTATTTATAGTATTATAATATATGTGTGTGTGTATATATATACACATTTCTTAAAACTATTGATTAAATTTCTTTTCTCACATCATCATCAGTCTAGGGAATCTTGCAAAGGGAAGAGAAGCCTTTCTGTATTAAAACTTGGAAAAGTAATTATGCTGACTAGAAGAATATCTCAGGAATTTCCTATTTAGAGATCAGCATTATTTTCCTTTGATGGCAGAGAGAATTCCAGTACACTTTTTATAAATGAGAGTGGATGAAACTCAGGAGGGAGATGTAGCAGAGAAGAAAAAAATATTAAGACTCTAATATAGAAATAAATGAAAATTAGCAGTTTCCAGCCCTTTTGCATAGATTCAGTTTCTACTTGGCATTTTTTCTGAGTAGCAGAAAAGAAAAGAAGACAATCTGTAAATAACGGTATCAGAACTGTTCCTAGGTCAGCAGATCAATGAAGCAATATACATGACTGTTTATGAAAGTATAGCTAGGCCAGCCTTTCCAAGTGTAGATGAGATTGTTTCAGGAGCACACTGGTAATTTTCCCATCCTTACCCCAAGTATAACCCAAGTATTTAAGTAGTGTGCCAAGTCTTTGTGTCATATACAGCTTTGGAATGCACCCTGCTTCTGACATCCTACGCTAACAGGGTTTTGACTAATGTAATTTAAAACAGGGAAGATAATGATGATGCTTCCACACATGCTGAATGTTGTGCAGGACAAGTTGACTTTAAAAATTTATGGTTTTGTAGTCTGGTTTCTTGACGCTAATTCATTTGGGGGGGAAATTTGTTTTGTGTTCTTTCTTACTTGGCCTGTTCTCCAAAGTGATTGGCCAGCCTATTCGCCTTCTTTCTCTCTATTCAGTAACTTTGGAATCTGTTGATAAATCAGTAGCTAGATAGCCCCTCCGTATGTCCCAGTTGAGGGTGAAATCACCCACTTTTTCCTTTTTCTTGCTCTTTTCTCTGGTTGGCTGCCAGTCAGCACTCTTGTACAGACTGGCCAGGTTGTCCTCAGGGTGGGTTGACTCTGCCCAGCTAGCAAGCTGGACAAATATGGACTGAGAGACATGTGTTAGTATTGTGCAATAATAAGGAATATGGGACAAAGTTGGAACTATGCAGAAGGACAAGAACCATGGAATCACTCAGGTTGGAAGAGAACTTGAGTGGTCATCTCATCCAACCTCTTGCTCAAAGCTGGGTCAACATTAAAATTCAGACAAGGTTGCTTGTGGCATTGTCTGGCTGTCTTAAAAACCTGGAAGGTGGAAGAGTATGCAACTTTTTTTGTGCAAAGTGTTCCAGTGCTTAATTATCTGCATAATAAAGAATTCTTCCCTATATCTTGTCAGAACCTTTGCTGTTTCAGTTTATGAATTTATTTCTCATTCTTCCAGGCATCCTCAGTAAAGAGTCTGGCTCCATCTTCTCAATAACCTCTCCCCTCAGCCTTCTCTTCTCCAGGATAAAAAAGCCTCAGGTTCTTGTCATATAAGTCATATGTTCCAACCCCATAACCATCTGTGGTGACTTTTCCATGGATTTGAGTTTTTCCAAGTCTTGTACAGGGCAACCCAAAAGTGACTGCAGTACTCTAGAGGTGGGCTGAGTGTAAAGGAGCAATTGCTTCCCTCGATGTATTGGTTACTGCTGATCTACCATTTTGCTGTTTATGCAACCCGCTATGCTGTTGGTCTTCACTGTTGCTGGGAGGCACTACTAAATCCCAGTTCCCTACTGACCACCACACTCATGTGCTTTCCATCAGTTCTGCTACCCTGCTAGGTAGTTCCCAGCCTGTATTGTTGCAGTTAGTCCATCCCAGGTGCAATACTTTGCATTTGTCCTTCTTGAATTTCATTAATTTCCTGTTGGCCTGCTCATCAGGTCCTTCTGACTGGCAGCCCTTCCCTTGGAACCACTCAGTGTGGTGCCATCTGCAAACGTGATGAGGCTGCTTTGTGTCTCCTCCTCCAGGTCACTGAGGTAGATATTAAAAAGGGTAAGTCCCAAGACAGACTCCTGAGGGAGCAGCTTCCAGGTAGTTTTCTGGCCTTGAGGGATTTCAGGAGTAGAAAGTTACTGGGATATTGCAGAGGCTGATGAAGATGATGCAGGACAAGAATCTTTAGGAACTGGGCATCTCAGGGAATGGTCCTTTGACTATGAATCAATTTCTGAAGAGCTGAAGAGGCAAAACAGGCCATATACTGGTTGAATTTCCTTAGAACAAAAGTATTTAACATTCGTAAAACATTCACTGTGGAAAAAAAAAAAAAGATGGTGATAGTTTTTTATTATGAAAGGATTGTGTGTGTTTAGGGAAGCTGGGTAGCTGTAGTTACACTGCTGAAATTTGAAGAATTATTATTTCAACAATTATTCATTCATACCCTTACCTAGAGTACTTGGCAGAATTTTCCATCTCAAACCTCTTTTCTGGATACTATAGTTAATTAAATTTCCGTTCTTACTTGCATTTTATCTTTCAGACTAGGCTTTTTGATTGATAGCTTTGCTTACATATGTTTGCATAATAAAATGGTGCATACTCAAGTAGGTCTTGATATTGCAAGTCTGACTTGCACAAATAGCTCCTACCAATATGAATAGTCCTCCTGACTTCAAGGCCTTAATTTGCATGAGTAACAGTTGCAGCATGGGGATCTTAATGCGTATGTCTGCTTTCCATTATATGTTCAGCTTTCAGCAACTTCAGCGGAGTTCCATCTCTATTACAGAGGACAAATTAGGCACCAAGAAAGATTTAATTTTTTTTAGTGGTAGAGGAAGAATCGGTTAAAAAGCGTATATGTATATATATACAGTACTAAAATCCTTAAGGTAACCTGTACCATATGGAGTCAGTGATGGCTTAAGTTAGTTTGAGATAGCGACTTCAAAGCATTATTAAAATAACTAATATCAGAAATACGTGATGGAGAGTTGAGCTCTGTGAAGTGCGGGAATGATGTACGGTATTGATGTAATAACACACGGGTGTAATGAGCCGCTGCGGGTCAAAGTGTGAGGAGAATAAAAGGTTTTGTACTTTAGAAGCAGCTAGATCAAATGGACTCATTTGAAGAGTAGAAACTCAGAAAATAATTCTGAGTCAGTACATAAGAAAACCACTTCCTTGAGTCAAAGTTAAAATAAGAGGATAATATTGTATATTTAAATGATAGTCTCTTTTAATTCAGCTCTGACTCAGCGGTCAGAAATATCCTGATATAGTAAATTCATTAACACTTCTGTGAGAGATATAAAAGCTATTGTGAAATTTCATCCCTTCTGCACTGAGGTATTAAGTTTGCTTAACTGACAGTGTGGCATCTCTTAGCTTGCAGCTAAGATACGTTCTGGTAGTTTAAGAACAAAATCTTTGTCTAAAGTACTTATTTGAGCTGTAGACTTAATCTTCATCATATACAACTGCCCATGATAAGGAACATCTCTAAGACACATAGGATTTCTTTAAATGTATTTCTGTAAATGCACATGTAAAAATGGAAACACACAAGTTTACCTGTTTGGCCAATAGGTTATTGAATTAAATCAAAAAAGAAAATAAGCCCGAAGGACATTTCTAACATTTCTGGACCAATCTACAATTAGAGTGAAACATATGCTGCTACTGGCCCAGCACATATTAAACAGTACATGTAATTAGTACACTGCCCTTTTAATGAACAGAAACTCTTGGAGGAGTTAAATTTGTGTTACACTTTCCAATGCAGAAACTCAATTCTTTTATTTAAATATTGAACAGTTCACTGCTGGCACACAGTCCTGAGAATACAGTACGCCGACACTTTCAGTAAAACATAACATTATGCTGGCCGAGTAAATTGTCCAGATGTCTATATTTGAATTATGCAAAAACGCATAATACCAAATTAAAGAAATTATGGATAAAAATGTGCAACAGCAAAAGTCTTTACATTAATATTTAACCAGACTATACTAGAGCAGATTCTTATGCTAACAGGTACTTTGGGTGCATTTGATTTCACTGAAAATATGCTATTATATCCTCAGTCCACAAAAATGTCTGAAGATACTCAGTGGCCCGGCACTAACATTAAGCTCTCTATAAAATATATAGATGTAAACTG